>NC_090649.1:242662505-242975005 GCF_040937935.1 Hyperolius riggenbachi
TTTTGTCGACTTAGCCAGTCGATGGACGGCCATGCGCGGTCTCATTCACACTCCTTACACCCAATGCGCCGTACAAAATCTCGTACTGTGCATGCGAAGGACGCTCCTGGCGATGAGAGCACGATTGACGACATGAGCAGCCAGGGTCACCCAGGAGCAGTGGCCATCGACTGGCTCAGTCACTGAAATAAAAGATGAGTCGATGCAGGGGGACAGGAGGATCGGTTAGTTCCGGTGCAGGCACAGGGCAGCTGCATGGGGCCGGTAGAAGTCCCAGGTAAGTTAAACTTTTTTTTTTTTTTTTGTTTTTTTTTTTTTTTTTGCTTTAGGTTTCCTTTAAAGGGAACCAGAGACGTTGAGGGGACGCTTTTATACATACCTGGGGCTTCCTCCAGCCCCATACGCACGGATCGCTCCCACGCCGCCGTCCTCTGCTGCCTGGATCCGCCGGTGCTGGGTCCCGTCATTGCCACGAGTCGGCCGGCAGACGCGACCAAATGCCTGCATCACACGGGGCTCCCTCCATATACGTACGCATGAGGCTGCCTACTGCGCAGCCTCATGCGTACGGGTATGGAGGGAGCCCCTGTGATGCGGACAATTGGCCGCGTCTCCTGGAAGTAACGGAACCTGATACCGCCGATACAGGAAGCGGAGGATGGCGGCGTGGGAGCGATCCAGGCTTATGGGGCTGGAAGAAGCCCCAGGTATGTATAAAAGCTTGCTCTATTTTTAGTAACGTTCCTCTCTGGTTCCCTTTAAAGAGAATCTGTATTGTTAAAATCGCACAAAAGTAAACATACCAGTGTGTTAGGGGACACCTCCTATTACCCTCTGTCACAATTTCGCCGCTCCTCGCCGCATTAAAAGTGGTTAAAAACAGTTTTAAAAAGTTTGTTTATAAACAAACAAAATGGCCACCAAAACAGGAAGTAGGTTGATGTACAGTATGTACACACATAGAAAATACATCCATACACAAGCAGGCTGTATACAGCCTTCCTTTTGAATCTCAAGAGATCATTTGTGTGTTTCTTTCCCCCTGCAGCTATCTTCCACTGAAGTGTCAGGCTGTTTCTTCCTGCAGAGTGCAGACAGCTCTCCCCATATGTAATTCCTCAGTATGTGAAAGCCCAGCCAGCTTAGAGGAGGATTTATCCAGCTTGTAAAAGATAAGAGAGAAGAGAGAAGCTGCCCTTATCTAAATAATACACAGGCAGTGTGCAGAGATGGGCCTGGAGGGGGGAGATGCATCACAGAACCACAACACTGAAGAACTTGGCAGCCTTCCAGACACAGGCTGACAAGTCTGACAAGAGAGAGATAAGTTGATTTATTACAGAGATGGTTATAGTAGAACGTGCTGCAGTAAGCCAGAACACATTAGAATAGCTTTTGGAACTTGTAGGATGATAAAAAACAGGATGCAATTTTTGTTACGGAGTCTCTTTAAGGCTTTTTGAAGCATTTTTAATGCTTCTAGTTTTCAGAACGTTTTTTGGAAAAACAAAAAACTCACACACACACTTCTAATTTGCATATTCTATTGTCACTTTACACTCAATCGTTATACTGGACTCTGGATTCATAGTTCTGATTTTGGAACCGCCCCACCGATAATTTAGTGCCTCCCCTCTCTGCTGTAAATGGTTTTGATCACGAGTACGTGGAACAGCAGCTGTGTGGAATGTGCCAGACGCTGTGAGGTGAGAAGGATTCAGTCTCTGCATAACTGAACCAATGGGCTCGCTCTGATCACCAGAGGAAGTCATTCTATACACGGGGACCCTGCAGGATGTCACACTACACACAGGGACACTGGGTCGCTGTACACACGGAGGACACTGCAGGATGTGTGCATGCCGCTGTTTGCATAAACATAGCAATACCTCCTGCTGTTTAAACAAATGAGGAATTTGAACACATGAGGGGAGGTGCTTACTACTTTACCTCAACTACATGCTTCATTTCAGGTTTCCTTTGCAATGCTCTTCAGGGATGTGATCTGAAATTTAGAATTACTGTATAGGTTTTTTTTCCCCTAGCTGTAATTAACAGAATCATTAGAAGCTGAACCAGATCTTTGAACGAAGCTACTCAGATTTGGTGAATGAGCTAATGATTCGTTACCTAACAGCTTGATTCATTAATAATTCACTAGAGGTTCTGATTAGCCCCATGCAAAGATCTGGCTTTGCTCCCACCAGGGGCGTTTCTAGGGTCCTTGGAGATCGGGGGCACCTGTGGGCACCAGGTGGGGAGGTGCGGCAAAAAATGGGCGTGGCCATGGGTGGGGCCAAATGTACATGAACTTAGCAGCGGTGTAAGCTACAGATAACGGGCCTGCCCATCGAAATATTGGATGGAGCCCCCTGTCCTTTATTTGGATAATTTACAATCAGTATAGGCATAGATCAAAGATGTATACGCACATACAATTTTGATTGGTCAATCACTGACCTCCAATTTTACCACCCCCGTGCAGTAAGTGGCCAACAGACAATGAATTTTATGAACAGAGCTAAAATTGGCTAATCAAAATTGTATGTGTGTACCAGGCTTTACAGCTAATACTGTACATACTGAAAGTAGCAGGGATCAGCATACAATATAGCTGACTTACAATCAGTAAAGGCACAGAGTAACACCTTACACTGTACACACTAGAGAACAGCGTATACTGTACATACTGTAGGCAGCAGAATTCAGCACACTGCAGCTAGCGTGCCAAAAATGAGGATCACGTTGTGCGGCGTGCTTATCGTGCCACACCGAAAAATGGGTGGGCCATGGACCAGAATATAGGTGTGGTAACGGCCGGGTGGAGACAAATTTACATGAACCTAGCAATGGTGGGACATTAGATTATGACAGTGGTGGCGAACCTTTTGGAGGCCGAGTGCCCAAACTGCAATCCAAAAGTCACTTATCTATCGCAAAGTGGCAACCGCAATTTAAACTAAATACTGTACAAACGGTTTAACTCATACATGAACATTATGGAAAATCCAAGTTGAAAATAAACTGTGAAGATAAACAATTTCATCCATCCTACTCCTGAAAAATGTATTCATTTTTTTAGAACCTCCCAGTTTTATTTTCTGTTTTAAAAAGCTAAAAAAGTAGGTTTAATGCTATTGTCTCTTATAAGGATTCAGCTTTTCCCATAGTCTCGCATTTAGCAATCATGTGACCCCCCCAACAAGATAAATTCAGCAATCATGAGGCCCCCAACAAGACAAATTCAGCAATTTTGAGGCCCCCAACAAATCATAAGGCTCCCAACAAGACAAATTCAGCAGTCATGAGGCACATAAATAGACAGCATTTCACATAAATAGGCAGAATGCCCCCTTAATATGGTAGCCCCCCAAGTTAGGTAGTGAGTGACAGGCGCCTCCAGTTAGGTAGTGAGTGACAGGGACCCCGATAGTGAGTGCCAGGGAGCCCCTTCAGGCAGTGAGTGAGTGGCGGGGAGCCCCTTCAGGCAGTGAGTGAGTGCCGGGGAGCCCCTTCAGGCAGTGAGTGAGTGCCGGGGAGCCCCTTCAGGCAGTGAGTGAGTGCCGGGGAGCCCCTTCAGGCAGTGAGTGAGTGCCGGGGAGCCCCTTCAGGCAGTGAGTGAGTGCCGGGCAGCCCCTTCAGGCAGTGAGTGAGTGCCGGGGAGCCCCTTCAGGCAGTGAGTGAGTGCCGGGGAGCCCCTTCAGGCAGTGAGTGAGTGCCGGGGGGAGCCCCTTCAGGCAGTGAGTGAGTGCCGGGGGGAGCCCCTTCAGGCAGTGAGTGAGTGCCGGGGAGCCCCTTCAGGCAGTGAGTGAGCGCCGGGGGGAGCCCCTTCAGGGAGTGAGTGAGCGCCGGGGGGAGCCCCTTCAGGGAGTGAGTGAGCGCCGGGGGGAGCCCCTTCAGGGAGTGAGTGAGCGCCGGGGGGAGCCCCTTCAGGGAGTGAGTGAGCGCCGGGGGGAGCCCCTTCAGGGAGTGAGTGAGCGCCGGGGGGAGCCCCTTCAGGGAGTGAGTGAGCGCCGGGGGGAGCCCCTTCAGGGAGTGAGTGAATGCCAGGGAGGCCCCCCCACCGCCGCCGCTCCCCCCACCCCCCCTTACCTCGTAGCAGACCTCAGGATCAGCGACGACCTGACCAGTAAGAGCGGTCGCTGGACGCACCCGCTCGATATGCGGAGGTGATGTCACTTCCGCATATCAGTGCGGGCGCTGGGTCCTAGCGCCCGCACGATTGGTCGCCGACTCGCCGCCTGATCCTGAGGTCTGAGTGACGCGGCGGCTGGAGGGAGCTGCTGCTAAAGGGGGCGGCCGGGCGGAGATCCGTGGCACCCCAGGACAGATTGGGGGCACGTGCCCCCCCCAAAATAGGGCTAGCGACGCCCCTGGCTCCCACTAATTCCAGTCAGTTCCTGTACATGAAAAATCTGCCTAAAAGTCGAATTATTTTCTAATCTCTTAATGCTTGCACTTCCTTGTTGCAAGAGGCTTGCAGGGTGATTAATGTCTGTGAGGATAATGCTCCTTTTATATTTTGTATGAAGCAAAGACGTTAATGCATTTTAACATTTCTTGTTAAAGTTTTGGCTTTTGTATTAGAAAAAGAGAAGAAAAAAAAAAGTTTGCCTTGTAGCAGTTTGTGAGTTTAAAGGGGTACTGAAGTGAGAGGTATATGGAGGATGCCATGTTTATTTCCTTTTAAACAATACCAGTTGCCTGGCAGCCCTGCTGATCCTCTGCCTCTAATACTATTAGCCATAGCCACTGAACAAGCATGTAGCAGATCAGGTGTTTCAGACTTTAAAGTCAGATCTGACAAGACTAGCTGCATGCTTGTTTCTGGTGTTATTCAGATGCAACTGCAGAGAAATAGACCAGCAGGGCTGCCAGGCAACTGGTATTGATTAAAAGGAAATAAATATGGCAGCCTCTGTATACCTCTAACTTCAGTTCCCCTTTAAAGGGATATTAATAATAAATTGATCCGAGGATCGATTTATTATTAATAACTCTTTGTTTTTGACCAGTGCTGATCATTCTTGCCTGTAGTGTCATTCTATATCTGCCGTTGTTTCAGTAGCTACAGGTAGGGGTGCTAACTGCTAAGCTGTTACATAGGGCTCGATTCACAAAGCGGTGATAACTTAGTTAAAGACTTTAGGCGTGATAACCATTTTTGAGTTTAGGCGTGCCAAGTTTAGGCGTGCTAAGTTTAGGCGTGCTAAGTTTAGGCGTGCTAAGTTTAGATAAGGTTATTACGCGCGCAAAGTCCCGCACGCAAAGCAGCGCCATTAAACTCTATGCAAAGTGCACCAGACTTTGCTAGCGCAAAACTTTTGATCAGCTGTGCACTGCGGTGCTAACCCAGTTGGTGCTTAAACTTATCACGCCTAAAAACTTATCACGCCTAAACTTATCACACCTAAACTTATCACACCTAAACTTATCACACCTAAACTTATCACACCTAAACTTATCACACCTAAACTTATCACACCTAAACTTATCACGCCTAAACAGAGTTTAGGCATGATAAAGAGCTTTTCACCACGGTGCTAACTGTTAGCACCGCTTTGTGAATCAGGCCCATAGTCTTCAAAAAAAAAAAAAAAAAGTCTGCCTTGCAGCAGTTTAAATTGATACAGCGCCAATGCTCTAATCTCCTCTTTTGTCATATGGAATCTGTGTCAATGCAGGTCATGTAAGGACCTCAGTAAGGGCCTGTACACACTGCTGCGCTTGCGCTGCGTTTTTAAAAACGCATGCGTTTTTAAAATCGCAAGGTCTTTTGAAAAAGAATGAAAATCGTGATGACTTGTACACACTGGTGCGATGCGTTTTTAGAAAAACGCAATCGCAGTGCCTGCTGCGCTTTTTTAAGCGCAGTGCATTAAAAACGCATTAAAAACGCATGCGCTTGCATTTTTGCCTGCATTTTTCAGAAGTCAGTATCCCAGAACAGTGTTTCTCAACATTTTATTAGTATGGACCCCTTTTAAGGCCCTGTACTCACCAAGTACCCCCTAGCATAGTAAACATTATCACAAGTACCCCTTGACAAATATATAAGTAATCGTAGTACATGCTAATTTGTTCTAAACAATTTCTAAGCATTTACTATTGCTTTTTAATTAGCTAATATACTAAGTTGGTGTTGTTTAAATAAGATTTATCATTTTCTAAAACTCTAAATTTGTTCTTGGTTAAGTATATCAAGCCCGAGTACCCCCTGGAACCATCCGAAGTACCCCCTGGGGTATTCGTACCACACGTTGAGAACCTATGTCCCAGAAGACTCTGCAATCTCCTGATTCCTGTTGAAATGTAAACTAGAAAAAAAACAAAGGATTCTTTAGCCAATCAGCAATTACAAGAAAAACGCAAACGCACAAAAAACGCAGGCAAAAGCGCATGCGTTTTTAAAACTACATGCACTTTAAAAACGCATGCGCTTGTGTTTTTGCTTGCGTTTTTCAGTGTGTACAGGCCCTAAGGCCCCGTTCATATCACGGAACGCAGGCGCGTTCCGTTTAGAACACAACGCACAGGAACGCACGTCATGTGCGTCTCTGTGCGTTGCGTGGCTGATCCCATCACTGAAAAGTTAATGGGACAGCCACGCGGTTTTACAAAAAATGCGTACAGCATGCGTTCCCGGACCGCACAGGTCCGGAACGCATGCAGTGTGAACATCAGACATTGCACTCTATGCAATGTCTGATGTCGTGCGTGTCGGACACCTGCACGCGTTTCCAAAACGCGGCTGGAAACGCGTGCAGTGTGAACGGGGCCTTAGGGACCGGTTTCACTTAAGCGGGAATCGCGCGATTCCCGCTCAATGCAAACTGCTAGCGGTTTTAAAAAAACTCCACAACATGTAACACATGGCAGTGTTCTCACTGCCGCGTTTGCGGTTAGTGTTAACCACAAACGTGTTACATGAAGCGGTTTGCATGCATAGCACCACTAATTGCGATCGCTCCAAAACGCCGCAGTGTCCAGTGATTTTTCGCAGAACATGTGAACGTACCCTTGGGTTTTTTTAAAACGCTAGCTGTTTGAAAACTGCTTGGGTAATGTATTTCAAAGGGCTGGTGCACACCAGAGCGGTTTGTTTTTTCCACAAACGCAAACTCGGGGGCTGCAGCATTTTTTAGATTTCTGAGGTGTTTCTGCCTCAATGTTAAAGTATAGGAAAGTGGAAAACCGCTCTGAAAACCGCTAGATCAGAGCGGTTTTCCAGGCGTTTTTGTTACAGAAGCTGTTCAGTATCAGCTTAAGGCCCCATTCACACTTAAAAGCGCAAAACGCCGGTGATTACCACTGGTGTTTTGCGGGAGTGATCTTTCTCCGATTTAACGCAGAAAAATCACTGGATCCTGCAGCGATTTTTCCCCCTCCCCCCACCGTTTTGGGATCACTGGCGACTCCCAAAAACTCTTTGCAAGTGAAAGTGAGTGGGGGTGAACCCATGATTAGAAGTAATCGCAGGACATGTAGCATTTTGAGCGCATTTGTGCTCAATGCAAAGTATATAAACACTGCATAAATCGCTTATTAAAGTAATTATGCAGCTCTTTGGGGGACTGAGCGATTAGCCATTGTAAAAACTTATCGGGTCTCTGTATTTCCTTTTTCCGTCCATAGCTCCACTGTGATTGGTCATCAGAAGCACCTATGACCGCTTCCTTTAGAGAGTAAGGCTATGAATGGAAGAAGGACGCTTTTAATAAAAATAAAATCATTTTAACGTGTATAGTATTTGTGTCCTGTCAGACTCAAAGTGCTTGAGAGCTGCAGCCACCAGCCCACCCTGCAGCGTTGGGTAGTCTTGCCCAAGTACTCCTCATTGAATAAGTACTGGCTAGGTACTGAATAGGAGGAACCAAGATTCAAACCCCAGTCTGTCAGAGGCTGTGCCCCTAACCAGCACACTATACAGCTACTATTTGGTGCTTCCTGGACATTTAATGGCGTTGCTGTGAACCTGGTCATCAATCAACATTTTCTATAGTTCTCAAGGCTTATTAATGGGGTTTTCAAATCTCCTGTTTGCTGCAACGTGGCATGAGCAGTGTGGTAGCTAAGGGTGTGACAAACGAGTAGAGCTTTTCATCAGCATAAGATACATACTTTTTGCCATAGACTCTGACCAAGCATGCAGATCAGATGTTCCTGCTTGAAGTCTGACTTAATCTAGTCGAACCTAAGTTGTTTCATTAATGTAAGATACATACAGAAGAGTTCTTCGATAGCTAGGCCTCAGAGAAATCCAGATGTTAACTAACCAGCAAGAGCTTCAAAGCAACCCCAAGCAAGGTTTAGATATAAACACACTAGCTTCTAATCAAAACTAGTTTGCCTTCTTAAAACAGAAGGTATTTGCGATTATTCTGATTGGAGTGAGCATATGCTGTCTCCCGATGAATCACTACTGAATATGCAAATAATCCTTTGTTGTCCCTGTAAGCTAACCACACCTCCAGAACCGCTGGAATGCAATGATGTATCAGCTTGTTAATTGTACAGAACCACAACAATCGAACATGCATACAGACTGTTTCGGATTGGTTGATCCTCATTACAGATGGCCCGAACCTTTGCTTTTAGGTTGGTGAACCTCTGCAAACGTTCGCAAACTTTTGCAAACCGCAATAGACTTCAATGGGGAGGCGAACTTTGAAAACTAGAAACCATTATGCTGGCCACAAAAGTGATGGAAAAGATGTTTCAAGGGGTCTAACTTCTGAGTTTTTGCATGGATGAGTGGGATAGACTCCAAAAGTCCCGGGGAAAAATCTGGAATTGACGCAAAGCAGCGTTTTAAGGGCAGAAATCACATTGCATGTTAAATTGAAGTGTACGGTGCATGTGGTGTGAAGTGTACGGTGCAGTAGTTCTGCGCCTGTTCAGTACACTACACAGCATGTGCGAGTAATTGACAGCGGCACAGGCGCAGTAGAGGGTGACCTGGCGAGGTCGGCCTCTGCATCGTGGGGGACAGAGAGCCGAAGCTGCAGTGAGGGACATAGCAGCTACTAGGGGCTAAAGGAAGCCCCTGGGTAAGTAGATGCCATTTTGTTTTGCAGCTCTGACATTATCTTTAAAGAGACACTGAAGCGAAAAAAATATGATATAGTGAATTGGTTGTGTACTATGAATAATAACTAGAAGATTAGCAGCAAAGAAAATATTCTCATACTTTTATTTTCAGGTATATAGTGTTTTTTCTAACATTGCATCATTCTATAATATGTGCAGATTACACAACACTCAGCATTCAAAATGAGTCTTTCAGAGCAGTCTGTGAAGTAATGACCTCTCCTCTAGCAGAGGAAAAGTAAATAGTCCAGGAACAGTTGAGATAATACAAGTCAGATAACAGCCCTCTCCACGACTAACTTAGTCGGAGAGCTTAATGGCTTGTTTGCATAGAGATAACAATTGGTTTCTCAACTCTTCCTTTACTGGAAACAATTACACTGATGTATCTGATCTTAATGTTTTATTTCTTAGCTGTGCTACACATACAAATCCTAATATCATTTTTTTTTCGCTTCAGTGTCTCTTTAAGTCTTGGCAAGACAGAACCAGCTATGCTGCTGCATCCTCCATAGGCGTGCATTGGGAGCTTATGGAGGATGCCGCAAAACTGTAGACAGCCAGGTCTCTGGTAAGTTGCTCTGCTGCTTGCTGCTCTGCATAGCTGGGGAGTAGACAGAGCTGCACACCCCCATGGTCCTCAGGGAATCTTGGCGCTTGGGTGCTGGATAGTAGGCAGGGATTTTTCTGTACTTTACTTGCAAAGCAAGGAAAATGTATTTTGTAGATACAATGAGAACATGTTAATTTTATTTAAATATATGCAGCTTGAAAATAGACCAAATGTGGCAGGGCTCATTTCAAACAAGCATATGTTTTGCATCAACTCAAAATTTGTATTCTCTCATTGAATATCCCTGTTCATCCCAATTTAGTGTTTCAGCTATGTGATATAACTGCCTAAGGGCTCGTTTCCGCTATTGCGGTGCAGAATCGCCTGGATTCCACCGTTGATGAAATAGCATGCGCATGCGAATTCGCATAGGTGAGGGTATATGCGAATTTAACCATGTCACTGCCTGTTTGAAGTTACATTGGTACCTATGCGATTTCGCATGAAAATTTGCATGAAAATTCGCATACCATAGCCGCAGGCAAATTCCCTATTAAATACATTAGCGGCGATTCGCATGCATTCCACTCGCAGGCGAATTCTGTGGCTCTTTTGTGCGTTTTTTCACCGCTGAAAAAAACGCACCTCAACAACGCTACAGTGGAAACAGGCCCATCCACTTGCATTACATGTGCGAATCTGAATGCGTTGGACGCATGCAGATTCGCGATAGTGGAAACGAGCCCTAACTTGATAAAGAGGACAAATTGTTCTAATTATTCTGCTAATTGGGATATTCTATGTGTTTTGTCTTCTAGTATTGTAATATAAAATGGAAAGTGAAAAATGGCAACGAATAACAGCAAAAGTGGCTCTGGCAATTGCTATAATTCGAAGCAAGCCAGATGGTAAAAGCAGCAAAACATATACTGAGGAGCTGGCTAGACACATTTCTAACCAAGATGTCAAAATGAAAGCTAGGGTGATGGAACTAGAAGCTGAAGTTCTTGGTTTGCGTCAGGAGCTACTTCTACACAAGTTTCATGACAAACCACTGATGGACTATGGTAAGAATCTGAAATTGCACTTTGTAAGAGTCGTAAGTGTGTGGGTACCTTGACACTTTAAAAAGAAATCATAGAGACAACGGCAGCCCAAATAGCATAAGCAGGTGGAGATGAATTCAGTCACTTTCTCAATGAAAATAAATGGCCTTGCTGTGGTCAAATCCACGAGGTCAAATGTACCTCTCCGACCTTGGGGGGTTCGGGGGGGGGGGGCGGTTGTGTTGTATAAGCAAGAGGTGCCCAGGGGTTAAAAACGGAGTTAAAGTATGATTAAAGGAAAACGTGGGGAGGCGGCTTACCTCAAGAACACAACCTCATCTAAAAACGAAATTTATATGCTTGTGCTAAATAAATTTCCATTTTTTTTATATGATATTGTGGTTCATTTTTATGATGAAATGTTATCTGTTTTTAACTCCGTTTTAACAATCCCTGTGCACCTCTTACCCCCTCTGTGTTTGTAAGAAAGAGTTCAGGATCATGTCTGTTTGGACAGGCTTATCATGACCCCCACAGCCCATCTGAGTTCCTGAAGGTGGTGCTGCTGCCCACCTGGTGAGGGCTGTCTATGTACAGTACATGCACTGTTGATTATCCCTCAGTACTATTTTGGGCTGGTTATATTTAGGACCCAGGGGCGCCTCTAGCCATTTTGTCACTCCAGGCGAGAAAACCTGTGGCGAGAAAATAATCATAATGCAGCAATATTTCACCAGAAAATAATCTTAATGCAGCAATCGTAGTGCACCAATGTTTCACCAGAAAATAATTGTAATGTGTGCAGCGTTTCACCAGAAATCATAATGTGGGCAGCGTTTCACAAGTACCCCCCTGGGTACAGGAAAGGGAGAGTGGGAAAGAAAATGAGTAGATAGGAAGGAGAGATGTTGGAAGATGGAGAGTCAGAGTTAATGAGTGAGAGACAGATGTGTCTCACCACAGGTGGTCCTGTTTGAAAGGGGCATGTTGAAGCACTAGGGTCTGGGGAACACAAGAGGAGGGAGAGAGATGGAGCATATGGGAACAGAGTCCAGCAGAGAAATCACACAGAGCAGCCAGACACACAAACTTTACAGGTTTATTACCTTCTTCAGTGTGTCTGTTTCTCTGCTCCTGTAATCAGAGGGGCGAGGGGGGCTTCCTCACACAGCTCTCTCTGCTCACGTGAGACGTCCTGTCAGATAACAATGCTGCGCTGGTGCTTCTGACCCTCGTGTCCTTCTGGCTGAAGCTGGCTCGCTCTCTCTTCTCTCCCGCTCTGCTGTCCATCGGGGGACGCAGGGGGGCATAGACTGGCCAGCTCCTAAAGTCAGAGGTCATCAGCAACATACAGCCTGGCATCTAGGTAACTCCAGGCTTGACTGGCAATGGGCGGAGTTAGGGGCATGGCTACACGCAGTAAACACTGTGTCTGTGGCTGGTTAGAGGGGGAGAGTCGTGGAGCAGAGTCTTCCTCCCTGTCTATTGGCCGGACAGCTCCAGGGGGCGGTGGGGAGAGACATGAGTGCGGTAGCACGCTGCACTCGCGTGTGACATCACCCGGATGCTGGCTGCCGCTGCAGACAGGAGGACTGGGACAGAAATAAAATATACAGTATTATATGCAGGCAGCCGCAGCTGCGCCTTGTGATTGGACGCCGCCCCAAGCGACTGCCTATATTGCCTATGGCAACAGGCGCCCCTGTTAGGACCTTTAATATATTTTCTCTCAGGATAAATCTCCATAATTTTTCAGTGGCTTTGGCTAACTGACAATTTGTTTTACAAGTGCATTTTTTTGGCTTTTAACGTATGACAGACACATATTTTAAATGTAATGTTCTACAATTATCAAATCTTATTTGTACGCCTTTAGAAGCCACATTTGTGCAAACATTAGAAGAGGAAGATTGTAAATGTAGGGATGTTGGTCACTTAGTGCTGTTTTTACTTGCTAGAACTATGGGATGGCTTGAGGATAAAGGAAGGTCATGAAATTTATTTGCTTTCTATAATTGATGTAACTTGCAGAGATTTGTAAGCATTACTGGTGATGAATAGGAGTTAGAGCTTGAAAGATACAGCTTCAAAAGCAAGAATAAAACTAAATCTGAAGTCTGAGTGATTTCATGCAGCTATCTAAAATGAATAGACTAGCAACAGGTCCATTTTTACTTTAAAAGTGTCCAAATGCTTTTACTTTTTCTCTTATGCTTCCATTTGACAATTGATGACTCAGAAATACATGTCTTTATTTAACATGTACAATACAATGTAATAGTTACCTGGGTCTTGCATGAAAATTGATACCTAGAGTGATTCAAAAATGACCAGAGAATTTCCCAGGAGAACTTCTTATTGCTTTTATATAGGACAATACAATAACCATAGTAGTGTTGTTTCTGTAGAAATAAGCCTAGTTCCAGGACTGGGTAGACCCACATCAAAATCTCCTTGTTCTGTCTTGCTAAAAAAACAAAAACAAAAAAAAAAACATTGAAGACAGGTGAATAAGAGGCTCCTTTTTTGAAACTGATTTACCACTATTCATGGAAACCATAATTGCCCATGTCCCTTCCCCATAATGTATACATATATCATAGAGACTCATTTACTAAAATGAGGGCTTGCTATGCTCAATCCCTTGTCTTTGTGCTGCTGAGATCACCTAAGTACTAGGCGAGTGCCAATGTGTAGTCTGAAATGCAAACTATTGCACTTTTGTGTCATTATGCAATTAATTTCTTTCTCCTGACTTATCTCCTTGGAGACAATGTTCATATTCTCTTTAAAATAACCTTTCAGCATTTTACAACTGAAAAGGTACCCAAAAGTTGGTGAAAAAGTAGTATTCATTTTTTATTTTTTTTAGTATTTCCTTGCTTGCTGGTAGTTTAAAAACCTTTTATGACAAGTTATGAAAATATCACCTAGGGGAAAACTCAGGAGAAAAAGTGAATTGCATATGGGCCCTGGAGTCACACCCAGAATGCTAACAAACCTGTGTACAACTCAGTTAAACAGAATGGGGAAACAGCACCACACACACACACACTCACACACTCACACACTCACACACTTTTTTAGAGTGCTGAATATAAACTTTATGAAATGGAAGAAAAGAATAAACTATACTCTCCTGTTTTTTTATCTGCATTCATCTATCTTCTTCTGTTTCCTTGTCTCCTGTGACATCCTATTCTTCCATATACTTTTGACTTGCCATTTTCATCTGTAAACGTTCTCATTCAATCTTTAGGCTTTTTTTAACCCTCTGTTCTTGCATTATTTTCTTCATTCTTCTGTATTATTTTGTCATATTTTTATTAAAGTTTCCATGCTTTGTTTTCTGCCTTTGCTGATACATTTATTAGGAGTCCCTTCAGCAGCCATTTTTTTTTATTTGCCAGACCTTTTTTATAGGTTCATACCTTGGGCCAATCCATGGGCAAATTCAAAGGGGCTGTTTGATATGACATTTAGAGCCCTGCCAGCCAGCAAGGCTTCTGATCAGTTTAGCTGCTTGCAGCAGATGGCCAAGATTCAGCTTTGTGAGTTTCCATACCCCATCGCTGTCTGCATACCACAGACAAGTACACTTGACGTCTGCTAAGCATATGTACATACATGTAACACCAATTTCATCAATAACAAGGAGTATAAAGCTCACATAAGACCCTCAATGTTGAGTACTGTCTCCTGTCAAGGAGTCACAAAGGGACGGTCACTCGATGACGGCTCCCCATCCACTCCTCTGAAGGCCACTTATAATGGGTGAGAATCCTGTGAGGGGTGTAGTGAGCAACTTGACACAACTCATTTACATGCCTCCTGTTTGCTTGCTGCCCTTGCATGAGTACACCCTTGCTTTTGTCTGCTGGTTCCCCATGCATTGGAGGCCACTGACCTCAGAATCTGTTGGTAACTGTAACATGTGCCCTGCGGTTCACACATGGCAGTATCCCGTCTTACATTCAGTGTACTGGGCCTAACTTTAACTTGCCCCAGAAACAGGTTTTAATAGCATACCTACCAGTTGCCATTAATCTGAAACTGTCCTGAAGGAAAATCTAGGCCCTGCTAGCAAATTTGATGCACACATCTTAACCTCCTTGCCTGAGCTCTTACAATCCCAAGCCTCTACGGGTCTAAGTCAGGGATTTACTTGTGCCTGTTTGTCAGGCTGTAGGGAGATGCTAGCTGCTCTTGGCCTCCATGCTCCAACTCATACAAACCTGGTTTGCTTACTGCAAATGATTGTTATTGTTAATGCTGTAGTTATTACTGTTTTATGGTTATTTTCCTTATCACACTTGTACAACTTGTTTTCTATACCTCACACTGGCTCCTCACACATTAGCTTTAAAAATATCCTCAAAATGTTTCTAGCAATATCACAACCTCTATGACTGTTACTCCCAATAGCAATTTTTACTTACCCACTTGGCTTCATCGTTGATGAAGGGAGATGATTGTATATATGCCACACTACATGTGAAGGGTTTTAATAGCCCCAATAAATGTTCTCAGATCCTGTACAACATGCACAAGGCCAAAGTAAAAATCTTAATGTTACAGGAGACTCCTTTTTAAATCAAACAACCAACCTTTAGTCAGACAAATTTTACACCACTTGGTTTCACAGCACCTTCCCAGCTTTCAAATCCAAAGGAGTCTCTATTGCACTGCATAGGCCTCTCCTCTTTTCTGAGGTCGAGGCCCTATCTGACCCCCTGGGAAGATTCCTGTTAATCAAACTGAAGGTGTACAGCAAGAAATTCACTGTGGCCTCCTTTTAATTTGCCGAATCAGAATCGAGGTCAATGGTTTCTTCGCTATTCACCAAAATTGGAAGCCTTTACTAAAGGCCAGATTATAATGGGGGGCTGACTTAAACTTATGCCTAAATCCTGATGTTGACTCCTCAATTGGCTACTCCAGCCTCCCCACGAGCATTAAAATTAAAAAAGAAATTACAAGACCTTAGACTTGTCGATAGCTGGAGGACATTTCATCCCAAAGACAGAGACTACACCTTCCACTCAGCACCTCCCCCATAAATCCTTTTGTAGAGTAGTAAAAATCCAGTCAGAGATCGGTACAGGCAGCAGGCAGAGAGTAGTCAAAATCCAGCCAGAGGTCGGTTCAGGAGGCAGGCAGAGAGTAGGCAAAATCCAGGCAAAAATCGGTAACAGTAAGGCAGATCAGAAGAAGCACTTAGCTCAGAAGCAGTTATTTATTTATTTATTTATTGTATTTATAAAGCACCAACATATTGCGCAGCGCAGTTAAGAAACAAATGGCTATATTGTTAACATCCTGTGCTTTCATATGAGCTTATCTGTCATGACAGTCAGCTGACACGGGGAGAGATCAAATTACAACCTGTGATTAGAGACAAATGAGAGGATACCAGGTGCATTTGTATATGTTTACCATTTGTCCTGTGCAAGAGTTCAGGTTTAGAGGGGGTATTAGACAGGATAAACTCTACATACAGGCTGCATTTCTCTGTTTTCCATCTGTCCTGTGCAAAAGATCTGGTCTAGTTGGGGGATTAGATAGGCTTAACTCTCTACATACATACATACAGGGTACATTTCCCTCTGTTTTCCTTCTGCACTGTGCAAAAGTTCAGGTCCACTTTAAATTTACCCACCGCCCCCGATGACCTCACGCAATACGCATAACGCCGTATGCATCATGCCGCATCGCTGCCTGGATCTCAGAAGAAGAGCTGGGAACATGGGGATCCCGGAGGCTGCGGGGAGAAGCCTGGAGTCCAGCTATGCAGCGCCGCGGAACTCAGAACAGCCATCAGAGCCAAGTATTTAGCTACCCCGTGCTGAGCTTGGGATTACCACTCTTGCCTTTTTTTTTTTCCTACCCTGAGCTAAGCTCAAGGGTTTCTGCCAGGGAGGCTAAACCACCAGCAAACAAGAAAATACTTAAAATAATTTTGATAGTACTTTTTGCCAAGTTTTGGGTACTTTTTCAATTGTAAAATGCTTAAGTTATATTAAAGAGACTATGAAAATTTTCTCCTAGGAGATAACTCAGGAGAAAAAAATTAATTGCTTATGGGTCCTTCAGTGATTCATTAACAGGGGCTTCTCCTTCTTACTTTAGCTCCTTTAGGGCTAACGAGCTGAGACAGCAAGGTATTACCCTCACCTCCCTGGGTCTCACCTCAAGCCTGCTCAATTGTAGCACTTCAAATAAGGCTATAGTCTATTTAACCACTTCGTCCACAGGTCAGTAGATATACATCCTCTGGGACTTCATCTAAGCCACAGGTCAGTAGATCTACTGACCTGTATTGAAGCAGTGCTGTGCAGGATTGGGCTTGCTCCTGTGCACGATCTGATGCAGGACTAATTGGTGAATGGGAATATGTTTCCTGAGCTAATGAGATTGATTTTTACTATTAAAAATACTTGTATTTTCTCATTTCATAGTGAGAAACACACTCTGTAGCATTATTTCAGAATCAAATATCTTCACCATAAATTGTGACAGGAACATAATCTAAGTTTTGTGATGAGCAGTAAGAATAGCCAAACAAAATTTGTGTTTTTTATCTACAGTAGCACTTTTTATTTTTAAACCGGAATTGGTAAAACTGAGAAATACATGTTTGTTCTATTTTTTTCTTTTTCCCATTAAAATTCATAGAAAACAAAAATTTGTTTGACTGAAAAAATGGCATACAATGAAAGCCTAGTTTGTCTTGAAAAAAAACAATATATATTTCATTTTTGTGTCATAAGTAGGGATAAAGTTATTTCTGATTAAATAGGGACATAGCTAAACTGTCAAAACTGCTCTGGTCAATAAGTTGAAAACAAGGTCTGGATGCGAAGTGGTTAATACTGGTACAGTACATAGAATATTCCTCACGTTTTGTATGTCTTAGTCATCAAGATTTATAAAGAAGTATTATGCCAATGTCTGTGAAGTTGCTCTTTTGTCCGCCCCCCCCCCCCCCCTCCTCTCACTCCTTTGCTCTACCCACCCTCCCCTCTTTCCTCACCTCCCTTATTCTTATTCGCCCTAGCCTACCTAACCCAGTTTTCCATCCTTGGTCCTCCTTACCTACTTTCCTTACAAAAACTTGGTCAAGAGTTTCTAGTGCTCCTACTGTCATTCTTGGATGTCACAGTATTTTTGAACGTCATAGCATTGTTAACGTTGCCACTGTCTGTATTCATGATGCTTTTGACTGAATCTAAAATCAGATTTATGAAAAAAAAAATGCATAGTGAATCATTCACTGTCTATTTTACCACTACAGCTGCTCACCAGCTACCAGACCACAGGTTATGGTGAGCACTGGTGTATTGCTGCTAAACAATGGGAGAAGTAAAAGACTTTATGGGGTTGGCTAATGCCTAGTGACTTTTTTATGAAAAGTTCAGTCTGTATTAATTAGGCAGCAACACCAATATTTCTATGCACCTGTTGCAGAGGATGAAAATGCACTTTCTTCTTTAAAGAGACTCTGTAACAAAAAAAGATCCCCTGGGGGGTACTCACCTCGGGTGGGGGAAGCCTCCGGATCCTAATGAGGCTTCCCACGCCGCCCTCTGTCCCACGGGGGTCTCGCTGCAGCCCTCCGAACAGCCGGCGACAGACCCGACTGGCAGTACAATATTTACCTTTGCTGGTTCCAGCGGGGGCGCTGTGGCTGCTTTCGGCTCCGAACTACACGGAAATACCCGATCTCAGTCGGGTCCGCTCTACTGCGCAAGCGCTGGAAACTTGCGCCTGCGCAGTAGAGCAGACCCGACGGCGATCGGGTGTTTCCGTGCAGTTCAGAGCCGACAGCCGTCAGAGCGCCTGCACAGGAGCCGGGAAGGTAAATATTGACGTCATCTTTCACGGAGGGCTGCAGCGAGACCCCCGTGGGACAGAGGACGGCGTGGGAAGCCTCATTAGGATCCGGAGGCTTCCCCCACCCGAGGTGAGTACCCCCCAGGGGATCATTTGACGTTACAGATCCTCTTTAAAGGATACCATAGCCAAAAAAGGTTGGAGAAACGGGGGGGAGCAGGCATTTAGGGGGAGTTTTTCTGATGGCCACCGCTTGGCCCCCATCCCCCCCCTGTTCTCCAATGACACACATCTTTCTTACCTAAAGACCCCCTTCAGCTTCTTTTGTGTCGCTGGGAATCACCATCAGTGCACAGACGTTGGCCCAGCTGTGCGCTTCCTACAGCGGCCGTGAGCGATCTGCGCTGCTCATGATGTCACAATTGACGTCATGCACAAGCGCAGTGCGCTCCTGGATGTGGTCGCGCACTGCAGGACATGCACTGCCTGGCCAACATCTGCACAGTGATGGAGACTCCCAGTGACCCAGAAAAAGCTGCGGGAGGTTTTTAGGTGAGAAAGAGGGGTGTCAGTGGAGATCGGGAGGAGCGCTGCCCATTAGGACAGCTCTCCCAGTTTTTCCAACCTTTTTCAGCTCTGGGTATCCTTTAATCCTTACACATGCTGTCTTTCTTGGTAACTTTTGTTAATCGTAAGTAATTTTCCACCAAACATCAAACCTTGTTTGACTGTGAGTGGTCCCATGCAGTCAATAAGCAGTTTTGCAGTTTAATGTTGTATGCAGTGTAAAGAAGAATACAATTCTAACACTGACTTTTCTAGGGTCATGAAACATTGGAAATGCATGCATATTTAACTAAGCTTTTAATCAGGCTGCGCAAATTAAAGAAGTAATGGAAGTGCAAGATATTATTTAAGAGTAGCTTATGAAATCCCCAGATGATGCCAATTGGAGTTCTATGCCAGGAGAAGCTTTTACCTTACTGCTATACATTTTGTAATAAATGATGACTGTGTGGTTTATTTTACATTCATGTAATGAAATAAACGTGTATGTAAAGTACAAAACTTATTAATAACCAGGCTGTTTACTTTTATGTTGCTGCCTGAAAGAGTACATTTCTAGACACGGAAGTGACAGATTTTGTCTTGTCGGTACCTTGCCGGGAATATAGTACACATTACTGATAAGTAAATTACAGCAATAAAAGTTTTCCCGGCAGAATACAACTTCTGAGGGCGGGGAGAGATAAAATACATGAAATATTGCATTTTTCTAGCTATAGGACACTTAAAAGGTGGCCACTGATTAGAGACAGGAAAACACTCAACCTTTCTAAAAGTTTAAATATAAAAGAAAACCATGGGATACTTAAAAAAAAAAAATAATTTTAGGAGGATAATTATAATTGTTTATTCCATCAGTTTATTTTCACTTCAGGTTCACTTTAAGCAGAGAAGAAGATTGCGAGCTTCAGTTTTTAGTTTTTTTTTTTTTTTTTTGTGTGTGTGCTCTCACTGTGCATGCAACATATTTTTACTGAGGAAGATCTACAGATTTGGCCAGATCAGTTCTAAAGAGAGGTGCATACAAAGGTGATATGGTTTATGTTAATGAGTTAAGGGATTTTTTTTGTGTAAATTTTACTTTTTATTTTTTTCAGGAGTCATCAACTTGACATCAGAGCCACTTGAAGATTCTAGACCAGCAAGTCAATTACAGGAGGATTCTGGATGTGATGTTTCTAATGAAGATGGAGTAGATGCACTGACAAGCTCTCAGACTTCTAACTGCTGTGACCAACTCTTAACAAGCCTGTCAAGTCTTGCATTTCCTTCAAATCCACTCCCAATTAAGAAACATGTTACAGTTGGTGAAGGACAGCTGTCTAGTCACATACACTTTCTTAATCATCTTCTTGGCCTGAGAAGACTGACAACAGCAGGAAGCCATCTAGCAGATTTGAGTAAGTTTGGGAACGACTGCAGTGTAATAGCAGAGTCGGTGTCTGGGCTGCTGAATGGCTTACTTAGCTTGTATAAAGATCCTAAACCATCTGTCTCCGAATTTCAAACAGAAGCCATTAGAACTGTAACAGACCTTCTCACTAATTCACGTTTATCTAAAAATATTCTCCAAGAGTGCATGAAAAGATTAGAGGAATTTGGAAAAAGTATAATTCAAAGTATTTTAACAAACAGCAGGATAAACAGGGTAAGTGTTCCTATTTACATTGGTATAATAGTGTAGCATGTAATATTTCAGATCATGCGTATTATAATTTGCATAAAGAACAATATGTAGAATTTAGCTATTCTTAGCCTGACAAACAAATCACCTCACAGTTAAAGCGGATCTAAACTCAGAACTTCCTTTCTGCTCTAAAACATAAGCAACAGCGTAATAACCTTTAAAGAAAAACATTTCCTTGTTATAGCGTGCACAACTGCTGCAGTAAATCTGCTGGGAGCACAGAAAGAGTTAACCACCTGTGTTTACATATTAGCACAGAGTGGACACACCTCACCACAGAGCTGAGGGCTCAAATTACATTTATTATTATTTGCAGTTAAGGGAGAATTAGGCTGTTCTTTGAAAATACACACAGGGTGTATTTATTTGTGGTTTACTTGTCTCTTGTGCAGAGTTTGGGTCTGCTTTAACATCTAATTCCATTTGGTTGACTCATATCAATAGCTTTACCTTTTTTATATGAAGTTCAAATATGATCTTTGATACACTCATTCTACAAATAGAGCTAACCATAGTGTGTTTTGTAAATGTATTATACGTTTCCCTTAAAGGGCAACTGAAGCAAGAGGGATATGAAGGCTATTTATTTCATTTTTAACAATGCACATTGCCTGGCGGTCTTGCTGATCCTTTGCCACTAATACTTTTAGCCATAGACCCTGAACAAACATTCAGCAGATCAGGTGTTTCTGACATTGTCAGATCTGACAAGATTAGCTGCATGCTTGTTTCTAGAGACTTCAGCAGCCAAATAGACCAGCAGGGCAGCCAGGCAACTGGTATTGTTTAAAAGGAAATAAATATGGCAGCCTCCATATTTTTCTCACTTCAGTTCCCCTTTAACTACTCTAAGACCGCTCCACGCCAATGGGCGTGGCCGCGGCAGCAGTCCCAGGACCGCCTAACGTCAATTGGTGTCAAGTACTGGGGCTGCAGTTTGCAGGAGATCACGCGCAGGCTGCATGCGCATCTCCTGCTCGGGGACGGAGCGATCGCCGCTCGGGAGACTCTTAGACGGCAAAACCGCCGTCTTTACATGTAGTGTAGCGCTGTACTGGGGACAGCCGTGTGACATGGCTGTCCCCCTGGGGGACAAGAGAGCGATCGGCTCTCATAAGCAGAAGCCTATGACAGCCGATCGCGTGATTGGCCAGCTGGGGGGAGGGAGGGGATTGAGGAAAAGATAACAAATAGTAAAAAATATTTAACAAATGAACATAAATATTTATTAAAAAAAAAAAACACAAGGGAGAAAGGGGGTGGGGGGATCCCTCGTGTGCTGTGTTGTGCGGCCCTGCAGCTTGACCTTAGAGCTGCAGTGGCAATTACAAAAAAAACAGCCTGGTCTTTAGGGGGGCTTACCACTGTGGTCCTCAAGTAGTTAATATATCACCAATATAGTGCAAGGTGGTTTGCACAGTGTAATTCATGATTTTTTCTTTTTTTTTAAATCCTTTTCAGGGAGCACTGCAGGGGTTAAACCTCAGTGTTTACTGTATGAGGAGAGTGCCAAGGTGGTGCTCTTGTATCTCTTCACGACTGCTTTAAAGAACGAAGTAGACACGTTGATTGGGTTAAACTGAACACCGAAACACCACAGTGGTTTTATTCAGCAACTATATGTGGAATAAATACTTTTCATTGTGTGCTGGGCATGAGTTTGGTTCCACTTAAAACAAACCATTTTATAGAGCAAATGGGGAAAGTCCCTGTGTCTTATATGGCAATTGCAGGGAATCCCTGGCTTACTTACGCCCGCCGATACAAACCGCCGGCCCACCGCAACGTCGGGGACTCCCTGCATTGATCCTCCATGTGTGTGTGTCCGGCTCCCCCTGTGTGTCTTCTACCCCCGTGTCTCCTGATCCCCTGTGTATAATTAGTGTAGCGGGAGAGTCTCTCACCTAATCCATGGTTCCCTTGGGAATTGAAGACCTCTCCTGTCCTGCAGGGCTGTGGAGTCGGTCCAAAAATCCACCGACTCCGACTCCTCAGTTTAGGATTCCACCGACTCCGACTCCTCGACTCCGACTCCTCTAATTTGCATATTACAATTCTGTTGATTAAAAGTATGTAACATGAAATTCGTCTCTTAACTGCCAACGCTTAGGAATTTTACAAGACAACTGAAGTGAGGATATGTAGACTACTATATTTATTCCCTTTAGACTAAAACTAGTCCTTGGTAAGAGAACTTGTAAAAGGTACAAACTGGAACAAAGAACATCTATCAGGCCCTAGGTAATGTAAGTGTGGGTACATGTAAGAATGATGTGCAGGTACTCTGCAGGAGAATGAGGAGATTGTAAACAGACATCACCTCTGTGTTCAATGTGCACAGCATTACTAGTGGATTCCCTGCAGCTCTGTGGGGAGTGCATATGTAGAGTATAGTACTACTGTGTAACAAAGTAAACCTGAGACAGATGAAATTAAAGTTTTATACATACCTGGGGCTTCCTCCAGCCGCCTTCAGGATAATCAGTCCCTCGTTGTCCTACTCCACCACCTGGATCTTCTGCTATGAGTCCAGGTACTTGAGCCAGTCGGGCGTAGTGCGCATGCACACACTCCGCCGCCAGGAGCATACTACACCTGTGCAGCACTATTGCGCAGGTGCAGAATGTTCCTGGCTGTGGGAGCGGCATGCGGCCGAACAGCGCTGACTGGCTGAAGTACCAGGACTCATAGCAGAAGATCCAGGTGGTGGAGGACAGCAAGGGACTGATTAGCCTGAAGGGGGCTGGAGGAAGCCCCAGGTATGTATAAAACTTTACTTTTCATCCGTCTCAGTTACCCTTTAATTTGTAGTCACCAAACCAAATTTTAACAACATATCAAATTATTTTATTTCATCAGCAAAGGGAGTGCATACATTTGCATAAACCAGCATCAACGCAGAATTATTTCCATCTCGTTGACCATCTCTATTAGTGACACAGCTACACATCAGGCTTTATTCTTACAGCATAGATGTTATTTAGTATATATAAGAGATTCCTGTGTACACATCATATATACAGTCACATCAGATATGTATATCTGACCTTAAAAATACGGGGACTGCTTTATTGAAGCAGCACAAGTAACTAATTTTGATTGGTTTATATCATTTTTGTGGACTAAGCACAGCTATTACTGTATATATACTGTATATATACATTATTTTTAATGACTATCATCTGAGAAATAGAACATTTTATCATATTTTCTATTTTAATTACAGTTACAAATTCATTAGGAGTCGGAGTCGGTGCATTTTTTCCCGACTCCGACTCCAGGCACCCAAAATTGCCCGACTCCGACTCCGACTCCACAGCCCTGCTGTCCTGCACAGCTCCACCTAGGGGACAGCTTCTGCTGATAATGTGATTAGCAGAAGCCAACAGTAGAGGAGCAGTGTGGGAGAGAAGAGGTCTTCGATCCCTTGTGTGAGCCATGAGTTAGTTGTGAGATGCTCATGCTACACTGCTAATTATACACGGGGGTTTAGGAAACAAAGGGGGGGGGGGGTTAGCCGGGCACACAGGAGGACACCAATTGGGGGAAACCATCTACAAGACGCTCCTGGCACATGGACGCACCAAGTTTAGTATATTTTTTTGCCCCTGTTTTTTGCCCTCTAAACCTAGGTGCGTCTTATATTCCAGTGTTCAATAGAAGAAAAAGCTGACACAGCCAAAGTAAATCTTTATTGGTTTCATGTAAAAGCATAGGGCTGTCTTAAGTGCTGTCAGGTACATCTCTTGCAAAATGTTTTACACCTTGTTCTAAAATCAGTAGTAACACCTGGTCTCCCAGAATGCTCTGGGGGGAGATTTCCGCATAGCTAAATAGCCTAGTCTGTAACAACCCTGGGAGGGCAGGGCTACATACCAATATACAGCAACATACAGTGTTCCTCCTGCTGAAACCAGGACAATTAGGTATTTGAATAATTTTGATTAATAGTGGGTATCCTAAATATTTTACTACCTTCTACTACTGCATATGTCACTACAGTACCTCTTCAATGTACTCCTCAGAGCCACTAAAGCAATCAAATGGTGGAGGGTCAGCACCACCTTAGTAATGACAGTTAATTAATGTCACTTCAATATAAGTTGATCAGTGTGGCTTCAGTTTATTCCTGGTTTCACTACCCTAGCGCATCTGGCATGTGAAATGGTGTCAAAGTGAATGAAAGCAGACTGATGCTACAAGTGCTTTTACACTGCCTGGGCTTCCTCTTAGCTCAGGTGGTGCAAAGCTACTGTCAGAAATATAAAACCTCAAAAAGAACATCAGTTCCATTCAGAATGATTCGTTTAACCTAGCGAGTTATTGACAAAGCATATCAGGCATAGAGTCATGGCAAATAATGGATTGGCCTATGACGTACAAGATACAAAAGGCACAGATAAATGTAGTCATGCGCTAGCCATAGTGGAGTGTTTTGAAAGCTCACAAACCACAGTTCTAAAACAAGCTTCATATAGATAAGATACTGTGCCATTATACCCTCTAAAGTAACAGCAATTTCTTTTAGTCTACAGTTCCATTTTGTCTTTACTCACATTTCTGTTTCCTATCTTGTCATATTCTAATCTATTGTAATCATTTATAAAGCCATTCATTTTTATCATTCCAATATTTCCAGAACACTTTACCTAGGTAGCCATCATCTAATTGCTCTGTTTTTGTGAATATCCATGGTTTATTTGCATACGCCTCATAAGTTCTAGCTTCAATATCTCTGCCTCCAAATGACGATCACATATGGAAAGAAAACTGCAGGTTTACAACAGCCATGCCATGTTCATGGGGATAATGGGATTTTTTTTTATTTTGTTTTATTAGCCGTTTTGGAAATATAATGTGGAATTAATTTTTCAAATATATCATTAGCAGGCAGCAGTACAAGCAATAGCAAAACTACAAAGCATGCCCTGCCCCCCCCCCCCCCCTGCTAAAACTTGAAGGGGCCCCTCCAATGATCACACCTTTTTCCCTGAATCTCCTTGATGACCTGCCAGGGGGAATCTGTCAAGTATGGCCATCATCATCCCCACTCACAATAACCATTGTGGCTACAATAAAACCTGATATGCAAAATGATGGAGCTCGCAGGGGGAGAAAGGTGTTGGGCCCCTCACAGCTCTGGCCCTTCCTGTGGTTGCTGGGGCTGGTCCCCATAGTTATACCCCTGAGTACAAGTTGCTACCCAGTACTTAATTTACTTTATTTAATTTATACAGAGGAAGAAAAAAAAAACTCTACCTGGGCTCAGTCAGAATCATATGATTGCACCTACGATATTGTCATAGCTATACAGCCATGCACTTGTTATATAGCCAATGTTGAATGCGCCAGTGAAAAAAAGACACTGCCCCAAACTCTGTACTGTATATATAACAATCATGTAATTATGACCACCAAAACCCTCTTTACAAGGACAGCCACAGCATGTGAAAGGTGTGAGCAGAGGTCGGTTCTGAAATTAACGCTATTCGAAGCATATTGAAATAACCTAGCACTATAACACAAGTGAAGAGCTAATTCAACGGTTTAAAGGACACCTGGAGGGAGAGAGAGAGAGATATGGAGGCTGTCATATTTATTTCCTTTTAAACAATACCAGTTACCTACCTGGCAGTCATGCTGCCCTTTCATGCATCAGTGGTGTCTAAATCACACATCTGAAACAAGCCTGCGGCAAAACCAATCAAACTTTAATCAATCTTCTTATTTGCATGCTTGTTCAGGGCCTATTGCTAAAAGTATTAGAGGCCAAGAATCAGCAGGACAGCCAAGCAACTTAAAAGAATAAGCGTAAGGGCTGAAACCCACTAGAAGCCTTTTCTACGCGCTAGTGATTTAAAAAAGGTCCTGCTAATGCAATGCTATGGGGGATTTTTATAAAATCACATCCCTCTAGTGGGATCACAGCCATAGCATTACATTAGCAAGAGCTTTTCAAATCGCAAAGTGCTCAAAAAAGTGCTCCTAGTGGGTTTTAGGCCTAAGCAAGCTTTCAGCTGTATCACAGGATTGAACCCCGATGAAAGCTTGCTTACTCTTTTATTCTTTGAAGTTAGCCAATAAATGGTATCCTCCTGATTCAAAATTTCTTGCTTTTATTGATGGCTAACACAGTACAGTACTGTATTGCTAGGAAAATAAATATGTCAGCCTCCCTATCCCTTTCAATTCAGGTGTACTTTAAATGAGTGTACAGAGTTTTACCTCTGGTCCAGGGCCCTGGTGTTGTCCTAAAATCTGCATCCTCTGTTGCCACACTAATGAATATCCTGCTTAAATAGATGCATATTGAGATGATGTACATCAATATAAGCTGCAGGTATCCCCACACGTGTATATTTTCAGCAGAAGAAGCCAGCTTATTTCAGTATATCTGTACAAGGAAACTTAACCACTTAAGGACTGCAGTCATAAAACCCCTTAAAGGGATACTGTAGGGGGGGTCGGGGGAAAATGAGTTGAACTTACCCGGGGCTTCTAATGGTCCCCCGCAGACATCCTGTGTTGGTGCAGCCACTCACCGATGCTCCGGCCCCGCCTCCAGTTCACTTCTGGAATTTCTGACTTTAAAGTCAGAAAACCAGTGTGCCTGCGTTGCCATGTCCTCACTCCCGCTGATGTCACCAGGAGTGTACTGCGCAGACACAGACCATACTGGGCCTGCGCTGTGCGCTCTTGGTGACATCAGCGGGATCGAGGACACGGCAATGCAGGCGCAGTGGTTTTCTGACTTTAAAGTCTGAAATTCCAGAAGTGAACCGGAGGCGGGGCCGGCGCATCGGTGAGTGGCTGCGCCAACACAGGATGTCTGCGGGGGACCGTTAGAAGCCCCGGGTAAGTTCAACTCATTTTCCCCTGACGCCCCTACAGTATCCCTTTAAGGACCAGAGCCTTTTCTTCCATTCAGACCACTGCAGCTTTAACGGTTTATTGCTCGGTCATACAACCTACCACCTAAATGAATTTTACCTCCTTTTCTTGTCACTAATAGTTTCTTTTGGTGCTATTTGATTGCTGCTGCGTTTTTTAGATTTTGTTATATTCATCAAAAAAGACGTGAATTTTGTCAAAAAAATTATTTTTTTTTAACTTTCTGTGATAAAATTTGTCAAAATAAAATTTCTGTATACATTTTTGTCCAAATTTATTGTGCTACATGTCTTTGATTAAAAAAAAAAAAAAACATTCAGTGTATATTTATTGGTTTGGGTAAAAGTTATAGCGTTTACAAACTATGCTGCAAAAAGTGAATTTTCCCATTTTGAAGCATCTCCGACTTTTCTGAGCACCTGTCATGTTTCATGAGGGGCTAAAATTCCAGGATAGTATAAATACTCCCCAAGTGACCCCATTTTGGAAAGAAGACATCCCAAAGTATTCACTGAGAGGCATGGTGAGTTCATAGAAGATTTTATTTTTTGTCACAAGTTGGTGGAAAATGACACTTTAAGACAAAAAAAAAAGTTTCCATTTCTGCTAATATGTGACAAAAAAATGGAATCTGCCACGGACTCATCATGCCCCTCTCTGAATACCTTGAAGTGTCTACTTTCCAAAATGGAGTCATTTGTGGGGTGTGTTTACTGTCCTGGCATTTTTCGGGGTGCTAAATTGTAAGCAGCCCTGCAAAGCCTAATGGTGCTCATTGGACTTTGGGCCCCTTAGCGCAGTTAGGCTGCAAAAAAAGTGCCACACATGTGTTATTGCCGTACTCAGGAGAAGTAGTATAATGTGTTTTGGGGTGTATTTTTACACATACCCATGCTGGGTGGGAGAAATATCTCTGTAAATACACCCCACAACACATTATACTACTTCTCCTGAGTACAGCGATACAACATGTGTGGCACTTTTTTGCACCCTAACTGCGCTAAGGGGCCCAAAGTCCAATGAGTACCTTTAGGATTTCACAGGTCGTTTTGAGACATTTGGTTTCAAGACTACGCCTCACGGTTTAGGGCCCCTAAAATGCCAGGGCAGTTTAGGAACCCCACAAGTGACCCCATTTTAGAAAGACAACAACACAAGGTATTCTGTTAGGAGTATGGTGAGTTCATAGAAGATTTTTTTTTTTTTTGTCACAAGTTAGCAGAAATTGACACTTTGTGAAAAAAAACCCAATACAAATCAATTTCCTCTAACTTGTGACAAAAAATAAAATCTTCTATGAACTCAGCATACCCCTATTGGAATACCTTGGGGTGTCTTTTTTTCTAAAATGGGGTCACTTGTGGGGTTCCTATACTGCCCTGGCATTTTAGGGGCCCTAAACCGTGAGGAGTAGTCTTGAAACCAAATTTCTCAAAATGACCTGTGAAATCCTAAAGGTACTCATTGGACTTTGGGCCCCTTAGCGCAGTTAGGGTGCAAAAAAGTCCCACACGTGGTACCGCCGTAATCAGGAAAAGTAGTATAATGTGTTTTGTGGTGTATTTTTACACATACCCATGCTGGGTGGAAGAAATATCTCTGTAAAGGACAATTTTTTTTTTTTTTTTTTATACACAATTGTCTATTTACAGAGATATTTCTCTAATTCATCAGCCGGGATACCCTCTTGAGTGAGTGCCACGCCCCCTCACTGCGGAAACACAAGCCAAAAAAGCATAAAAGAGCTCCCACCCCCCTCAAACCTCAGTTCATTTGTGTTTCCGCCCAGGAAACACCAGAAGAGCTTGGCTCCCAGTTTTATTTTTTTATTATCCTCACCAGAGGGTGAGTGTAATGGCGGCAGAGTACCTGGAGGAACGCAGGGAGGTCTCGTGGTCCTGCTGCCTTGACTGTCGGTGCCCACAGAGGTAGGGTAGGACAAACGGACGCCTTCCTCCTGCGCAAGACGTGCGCCGCCCTATGTAGCGGTGGAGCGCACGCGTCATATCCGGCGAAAGGGGGCGTTCCAGTGAGGCAAATCCCGGAAACAGATGGGGGAATGTGCTCATAAGCCGAGCAGTGGCGTGCGGCGGTGGCAGCATTATGGAGGAGCAGGAGGCTAATCCGGCTGCTGCCGCCGCAGCGTCTGCAACAATGTCGACTTCCGCCGCCACCACTTCTACACCCGCTGAGAGAGAGGGGCATGCTGATGGTGGGGTGAGTGGGAGATATTAATCTCCCTTAAAAGGAAGAGTCACCTATGTAATTATGATGTTAATGGTGCTCTTTTTTTCTCCCTGTTTTTCCCTTTCCTTCCTCCTCTTTTTCTTTTACTGCAGGCTAGAGTGGAGTCTAGATCTGGAGGCTCTAGCACTTCTAGTAAATCTAGGTCTAGGAAATGCTGTCAATGTGGGATTAAACTTTCCTCTTCTTATGCAAAATCTTTATGCCAAACTTGCATAGATGCTGTCATTGCTTCTGAGTCCTCTTCTATTCTTAAAAATGTTTTAAAGACTGTTAAGAAGGATATGTCAATTGCCTTTGAAAGATTTAGAGAATCTATGCAGCCCGCAAATTTGGAGGCTGTTCCCGGTCCCTCCTCAATTCCGGAGGTACCCAGGGGCAGTCTGCCTCAAGGGGGTGATCCGGAGTCGCCTATAGATCCGTTGGGATCAGCTGTGGGGGCGGAGGAGGAGGAGGAGGAGGAAGATTTAGAGGGTAGAGAGGAGTTCTCTGACATTGAGGAGGGGGAGAATATTAATTCAGACTTGGAATCTGAGGAGGATTTAGGAAAGGCAGCTAGGTTTCTCTTTAACACGGATGAAACTAACGAGTTGTTAAAGGCTGTTTATTCCACTGAGCAGATCCCGGAGATACAACGGGAGTTATCAGCTCAGGATCAAGTTTATTCAGGTCTGTCTCAGCAGACGGGACGGGTTTTTCCCTTCCATCAATCTCTCAAAGATATCATTTTTTCCCAGTGGAAAGATCCTGAGAGGAAAGTCTTTATCCCTAAATCTGCTAAAAAGAAGTATCCATTTGCTGACACAGACATGGAACAATTTACTAAATGTCCTAAGTTGGATGCGGCCTTGTCCAAGCATTCTAAAGGGGCAGACCTGTCCTTCGAGGACGCGGGGGTTTTAAGAGATGCAATGGATAAAAAGATTGATATCTTGCTCAAAAAGGCGTGGGAGTCGGCTTCTTTTGCTTTTCTCCCGGGGGTTGCGGCCACTTGCATCTCGCGGAACCTCCGGGTTTGGATGGACAATCTGCTTTCTCATATCAAAGCAGGGTCTGATATAAACAAATACATTAAGTCCCTTCCTGTTGTTTTGAGGTCGGTTGCCTTCCTGGCTGATGCGGCAGTTGAGATTGTTCGTATTTCGGGCCGCACAACTGCTTTGGTGAACTCGGCTAGGAGGGCTCTCTGGCTGAAGACGTGGGAGGGGGACTTGATGTCTAAAAATAGATTGTGTACAATTCCATTTTCAGGCAATTTACTTTTTGGCAAAGATTTGGATGAGGTGCTTTCCAGATCTGCTGAAAAGGGGAAGCAGTTCCCGAGTAAGCGTAGAGTTTTCAAAGGAAAACCTCAGGGTATATTCAGGAAACCAGTACAAGAGCAACCTAAACCTCAAAACCAGCAAAAGAAATGGTCCTTTCCAGCAGGTAGAGGTCGGGGAGGTTTCGCCCTTGCAAAACCCAATATTACAAAAGAAAACAAATGACTCTTTGCCAGTGGGGGGAAGGCTCCAATTTTTTCTATCCCAATGGGATGCGATCAATCCAGATCCATATATTTTAAAAATTATAAAAGAGGGATATCGACCTCAATTTTTTGTTCCGCCTCCCCCCAGGGTATTTATAAACAATCTTCCGCGAGATCCTACCAAAGCCAAGGGGCTACAATTAGAGATAGAGAAGCTTGTGTTAAAGAGAGTGATTATTCCAGTTCCAATGTGTCAGGAACTTCAGGGATATTATTCCCACATTTTTTTGGTAACCAAAGCGAACGGAGAGTTCAGGTTCATTCTGAATTTAAAGAGTCTGAACCCCTTTTTAGTTTACAAAAAGTTCAAAATGGAGAACATTTTTTCTGTAAGGTCCCTTATTCAGGGGGAGGAATATTTTGTATCAATCGATTTAAGAGACGCGTATCTCCACATTCCGATTGCAAAGTCCCACCAAAAATTTTTAAGATTTGCAATTCGGGTGGGGAACAAAACTTGGCATTATCAATTTCAGGCCCTGCCCTTCGGAATAGCCTCAGCACCGCGGATCTTTACCAAGGTGCTTGCAGAGGTTATGAAGATGTTAAGGCAGCAGGGAATCTCCATTGTTCCTTATTTAGACGATCTGCTAATTTTTGCCAAATCTCGGGAAGAGGTCATTCTTCACAGAGATTTGGTAATTCAGAACCTGACACATTTGGGTTGGATGTTAAATTACCAGAAGTCGAATCTCAGTCCAACTCAGTCCATAATCTTTTTAGGCTATGTGATAGATTCCAGAAGTCAAAGGATTTTATTGACGTCAGAGAAGGTGATAAGGCTTCAGGAGGAGATAAGATATCTTCTTCTAGGCCGGGACAGTTCCTTAAGAGAACTCATGAGAGTTCTGGGTTTAATGACATCCTCTATTCCGGCAGTGATGTGGGCGCAGTTCCACAGCCGACCATTACAAAATTGGGTACTAGAGACCTGGGACAAATCAAGAGAATCACTGGATGTAAGGTTTCAAATCCCCCAGCTAGTGAAACAGAGTCTTCACTGGTGGTTGGAGTCCCCAGAACTGGGGCAAGGGAGGATTTGGAGACAGGAGAATCCGATCAGGATTCATACGGACGCAAGCGCCTGGGGATGGGGGGCCATGGCCATGGGTCTTCATTCTCAGGGGAGGTGGTCCAGGGCAAATGCCAGAAAATCGTCCAATTTCAGAGAACTTCTGGCTGTGAAAGAGGCATTTCTGTCGTTCAGAGACATAATTTTTCACAATCACGTTCTAGTTTTTTCAGACAACGCCACAACAATTGCGTATCTGAACAAACAGGGCGGTACGAGAGCCCAGGCACTGTTGAGGCTAGCGTCGGAGATTTTTTCCTGGGCAGAGGACAATCTTCTGTCGATACAGGCAATTCACGTCAGGGGGGTGTTAAATTGCGAGGCGGACTTTTTGAGCCGCCACGAGATAGACCACTCAGAATGGGAATTAAATCAAGTGGTATTCGAGTGGATCACAGAGAGGATGGGGGAACCGGACGTCGACCTTTTTGCGTCGCCGAGAAATGCAAAGATTCCTCAGTTCTTTTCCGTTTACGACAGTCAGAAGTCTCTGGGGTTGGATGCCCTATCGGTACCTTGGACTTTCAACCTCGGTTACGCTTTTCCCCCTCTAAAACTAATACCACAGGTTCTGGAGAAAGTTCAGCGGGAGGGAGTAACTCTAATCCTAGTGGCACCTGCCTGGCCCAAGAGAGTGTGGTACTCTACAATTTTGAGGCTAGCAGTAGCACCTGCATTGAAACTTCCGGTCAGTCCGGATCTTTTACTGCAGGGACCTCTAGTCCATCCCAGACCGGAAATGCTCAATCTCTCAGCTTGGATCCTGAAAGGGTGATTTTGAAGAGCAAGGGGGTATCGGATAAAGTAATCGATACTCTTCTAAAATGCAGAAAACCAGTTACACATGGTATCTATAGGAAGGTCTGGAGGGTGTTCTTATCCTGGTGTTCTTCACATCAAAGAGACAAGTCAAAAATTGGATCTATTTTGGATTTTTTCCAAGATGGGGTGGATAAGGGTTTAGCCTTGAGCACACTTAAGGTGCAATGTTCAGCTTTATCAGTTTTACTAGATAAGTCCTTGGCACAGGAAAAGTTGATTAGAGATTTTTTCCGGGCAATCCAGAGATCAACGCCAGTAAGACAAAAGGTGTTGCCCCCATGGGATCTATCCCTAGTGCTTGGAGTACTAACCAAGCCCCCCTTTGAACCGATTAATCAAATCGATTTAAAATACCTTACGCTTAAGGTGGCCTTTCTAGTTGCGATTACGTCCGCTAGGAGATTAGGTGATCTCCATGCACTCTCCATTAAAGACCCTTTTCTTTCGGTTTTTCCGGATAGGGTGGTGTTAAGGTTAGATCCTATGTACCTACCCAAGGTTGCGTCGGATTTTCATAGGTCCCAAAACATTGTCCTCCCTTCCTTTTGTGACAACCCTTCCTGTGCTAAGGAGGCCGAATTCAATTGCTTAGATGTAAGAAGGGCAATTTTAGCTTATTTGGATAGGACGAGAGAGTTCAGGTGTTCTTCTCATTTATTCGTTCTTTTTAAGGGGAAAAAGAGGGGTCAGCAAGCCTCTAGGCAGACAATTGCTAGGTGGATATGTGATATGATTGCTTCAGCCTACCAGATGTCTGACTCCACTCCTCCATCGAGTATCAGGGCGCATTCTACCCGTTCGATTTCCTCATCATGGGCAGAGAGAGCGGGCGCTACGGTCCAGCAGATATGCCAAGCGGCCACTTGGGCAAGTCCGTCTACTTTTGTTAAACATTATAGAGTGGACGTGCTTTCCCAGCAAGATTTGTCGTTTGGCCGGAAAGTGCTCCAGGCTGTAGTCCCTCCCTAGGTGGGTATTTACTTGGGTATCACTCAAGAGGGTATCCCGGCTGATGAATTAGAGAAAGCACCAGTTAGTCTTACCGGTAACGGTGTTTCTGTTCAGCAGCCGGGATACCGTCTACTACCCAGCCCATTCTTTCTTCTGTCGCATTTCCTTTTGACTTTTCTTATAAGATTGGTTTCACCAGGAGGTGCGTCGCCCCTCTTCTACCTGGTGTTGGTCTTTTACTTTATATGCACTGAGGTTTGAGGGGGGTGGGAGCTCTTTTATGCTTTTTTGGCTTGTGTTTCCGCAGTGAGGGGGCGTGGCACTCACTCAAGAGGGTATCCCGGCTGCTGAACAGAAACACTGTTACCGGTAAGACTAACTGGTGCTTTCTCCCACCCAGCATGGGTATGTGTAAAAATACACCACAAAACACATTATACTACTTCTCCTGAGTATGGCGATACCACATGTGTGGCACTTTTTTGCACCCTAACTGCGCTAAGGGGCCCAACATCCTATGAGTACCTTTAGGATTTCACAGGTCATTTTGAGGCATTTGGTTTCTAGACTACTCCTCACGGTTTAGGACCCCTAAAATGCCAGGGCAGTATAGGAACCCCACAAGTGACCCCATTTTAGAAAGAAGACACCCCAAGGTATTCCATTAGTAGTATGGTGAGTTTATAGAAGATTTTATTTTTTTTGTCACAAGTTAGCGGAAATTGATTTTTTTTCACAAAGTGTCATTTTCCACTAACTTGTGACAACAAAAATAAAAACTTCTATGAACTCACCATACCCCTAATGGAATACCTTGGGGGGTCTTCTTTCTAAAATGGGGTCCTTTGTGGGGTTCCTACACTGCCCTGGCATTTTAGGGGCCTTACACGTGAGTAGTCTAGAAAGCAAATGCCTCAAAATGACCTGTGAATAGGACGTTGGGCCCCTTAGCGCACCTAGACTGCAAAAAAGTGTCACACGTGGTATCGCCGTACTCATGAGAAGTAGTATAATGTGTTTTGGGGTGTATTTTTACACATACCCATGCTGGGTGGGAGAAATATCTCTGTAAATAGACAATTGTGTATAAAAAAAAATAAATAAATTGTCCTTTACAGAGATATTTCTCCCACCCAGCATGGGTATTTGTAAAAATACACCCCAAAACACATTATACTACTTCTCCTGAGTACGGCGATACCACATGTGTGACACTTCTTTGCACCCTAGGTGCGCTAAGGGGCCCATTCACGGGTCATTTTGAGGCATTTGGTTTCTAGACTACTCACGGTTTAGGGCCCCTAAAATGCCAGGGCAGTATAGGAACCCCACAAGTGACCCCATTTTAGAAAGAAGACACCCCAAGGTATTCCGTTAGGTGTATGGTGAGTTCATAGAAGATTTTATTTTTTGTCACAAGTTAGTGGAAAATTACACTTTGAAAAAAACAATAAAAATCAATTTTCCGCTACTTTTGACAAAAAATAAAATCTTCTATGAACTAGTCATACACTTAACGGAATACCTTGGGGTGTCTTTTTTTCTAAAATGGGGACACTTGTGGGGTTCCTATACTGCCCTGGAATTTTAGGGGCCCAAAACCGTGAGGAGTAGTCTGGAAACCAAATGCCTCAAAATGACTGTTCAGGGGTATAAGCATCTGCAAATTTTGATGACAGGTGGTCTATGAGGGGGAGAATTTTGTGGAACCGGTCATAAGCAGGGTGGCCTCTTAGATGACAGGTAGTATTGGGCCTGATCTGATGGATAGGAGTGCTAGGGGGTGACAGGAGGTGATTGATGGGTGTCTCAGGGGGTGATTTGAGGGGAAAATAGATGCAATCAATGCACTGGGGAGGTGATCGGAAGGGGGTCTGAGGGGGATCTGAGGGTTTGGCCGAGTGATCAGGAGCCCACACGGGTCAAATTAGGGCCTTATCTGATGGGTAGGTGTGCTAGGGGGTGACAGGAGGTGATTGATGGGTGTCTCAAGGTGTGATTTAGAGGAAGGAATAGATGCAAGCAATGCACTGGCGAGGTGATCAGGGCTGGGGTCTGAGAGTGTTCTGAGGGTGTGGGCGGGTGACTGGGTGCCCTAGGTGGTGACAGGGGGTGATTGATGGGTAATTAGTGGGTGTTTAGAGGAGAGAACAGATGTAAACAATGCACTTGGGAGGTGCTCTGACGGCGGGTTTGTGGGCGATCTGATGGTGTGGGTGGGTGATCAGATTGCCCGCAAGGGGCAGGTTAGGGGCTGATTGATGGGTGGCAGTGACAGGGGGTGATTGACTGGTGATTGACAGGTGATCAGTGGGTTATTACAGGGAAGAACAGATGTAAATAATGCACTGGCAGATTAGGGTCTAATCTGATGTGTAACAGTGACAGGTGGGGATAGGGTGTGATTGATGGGTAATTAGTGGGTGTTTAGAGGAGAGAACAGATGTAAACAATGCACTTGGGAGGTGATCTGACGTCGGATCTGCAGGCGATCTGATGGTGTGGGTGGGTGATCAGATTGCCCGCAAGGGGCAGGTTAGGGGCTGATTGATGGCAGCGACAGGGGGTGATTGATGGGTGATTGACAGGTGATCAGTGGATTATTACAGGGGGATAGATGCATACAGTACACCGGGGGGGGGGGTCTGGGGAGAATCTGAAGGGGGGGGGTGATCAGGAGCCCCCAGGGTGCAGTTAGGGACCTAATAAAAAAAAAGCGTTGACGGATAGTGACAGGGAGTGATTGATGGGTGATTAGGGGAGTGATTGGGTGCAAACAGTGGTCTGGGGGGTGGGCAGGGGGGGGGGTCTGAGGGGTGCTGTGGGTGATCAGAGGGAAGGGGGGGGGGCAGGATCAGTGTGTTTGGTGCAAACTAGGGTGGCTGCAGCCTGCCCTGGTGGTCCCTCAGACACTGGGTCCACCAGGGCAGGGGGCAGCCTGTATAATACACTTTGTATGCGGCGATTGTGGGGTTAACAACCCGCCGGCGCTTCCGAACGGCCGGCGGGTGGGTGGAGCCTATTGCTGGCGGATGCGCGATCCCTGGCCCGAAAGAGACCCAGGACCCGACGTCAATCTGCATTACGTGGTTCTGGGGCTGCCACTTTGCCTCCGCCAATCTCCAGTGGGCGGTCGGCAAGTGGTTAAATGGAGATTCTTCTATTTTTCTGAAAGTTTAGCAATCATTTAAATTCTATAAGTAGCAAATATTGGGAAATATTATTTCAGCTTCATTACCTTGTTTTATTTGCAAATAAACTACAATTGTTTCACATAGCTAAAATTACCAGTTGGGTGTGCCTCAGCCTGCTACCAATCACTTACTTAGACCTGATATACAAATACAATAGCAGGGGCATGCCAGATCTGTATGCAATATTAGGGGTTACCTGTACACATGCTAGATTGCTACTCATAACTGCATGTACACCATGATCTCCCCCATCAATAGTAGCAAAGTGTTGGGTGATGGAGTGCATTAGATTTTCCAACATGATAGCTTATGTTGATGGTTCCTGTGATTGTAACAACCCCAGGTTCATCTAAAAGACAAAAGGAGACCAGGAGTCAAATGGTGCAGAATCATGTAAGAATTAGAAAAGCTAAGGATGTATATGTTACGGCCAGAACCCGAAGTTTGGCCACTTCTAGTTCTGGCCGGCCACTTCGGGTTCTGGCCGGCCAATTCGCGAAGTGCCCGCTGCGCTGCGGCCAATGTTAGAAACGGATCGTTTACTCTGATATGAATGTATCTTCTGGCCGCAGCGCAGCGGCCAAACGTATTAATTTGTTGCAATTTTTAAGCCGGCGGCAATGTAACGATTCAAGCCGCCGGCTTTTTCATCTGCCTCATCTCTCTCCCTCTCTCTTCTTATGGCCAGCCGGCGGGGGGGGGGGGGGGGGGGGGGACACGCGAGTCCCCCCGGGAGTCGTTCGTCGCAGCAGGGGCAGCAGAGCGGGGAGGCTGCAGACATTGCTTCTGCCAGCACCCGCTCTGCAAGAACGGCAGGCTTCCCTGCCGCGACGAACGACTCCGGAGGGACACGCGTGTCCCCGCCCGGCTGCCCGGCTTTTCCTTCCCGACTCTAGGTAGCAGTCAAAGAAAAACCCTGGATTAACTTGGCTGGGAATTGACTTGTAGTTATGGCCATGGATGCCCCTCAATGCAAGGAAAGCATCCAAGCCTCTTTTAAACCAGCTTAGCGGTATGGAAGAGCTCAGCTAGTCCATGACCGCCGCGCTGGATTGCTCTGGCCCTGGTGGGCCGATTTTCATAATTCTTTTTTTAAAACCGCTCGCCGCTGATGCGCCGCTACCCGCCGCTTAACGGGCTCCCCCCCCCCTCAAGACCCTGTGCGCAGCCTGGCCTATCAGCGCCAGGCAGCGCTAAGGGGTGGATCAGGACTCCCTACGATGCCATGATGCCGATGACGTCATCCCGATCGTTGCCATGTCGACGGGGAAAGTCAAACAGGAAATCCCGTTCTGAACGGGATTTCCTGTTTGCTCTGATCGCTGGAGGCGATCAGAAAAGGCGGGGGGATGCCGCTGCACAGCGGCGATCATGTAGCTAGCGCTAGGCTAGCTACATGATTTAAAAAAATAAAATAAAATAAAAATGTGCTGCGCCGCCGCCCTGGCCGTTCTAATAGAACGCCAGGGTGGTTAAATGCCGATATAGAATTTGTCATAACTACTGCGTGTGGTAAAATATTCCACGTTTTAACTACTCTTACTGTATAGAACCTCTTCCTAAATTAAATAGCAAAACCTTTTGTCCTCCATGGACAGATCGTGTCCTCTGTAAATGCCTAGTGACAACAAGTTGATCTACCAAGTTTTTGTAATGCCCTTTGATGTATTTATACATGTTAATCTTGGTAAGTGAGACCTTCCATCCCTCTGATTAATTTAGTTGCCCGTCTCTGTACCTGTTCTAGTATGTCAATGCCCTTCCAATAGTGTGGGTCCCCAAACTGTGTCCCATACAAGGCGAAATCGACAGTGCATCGGGTGCGGTATAACTAATTGCGGCATTGTAATGCGCTGCATGTGGTGCGATACAACTAAACCTATAAGTTCTGCACACTATACACCCTATACATCACAGTTCTAAGTTGGTAGAACAGACCTAACTGCAAACTCTCTCTCCCTGAAGCATACACTTCTCTCCCTGTCTTGTCTTTCACACAGATAATGCAAGACGGAGTAAAAACCCCTGCCTCCACCCCCATTAACCAGTTTGTCCTCCTTGACGTAGTTCTACGTCAAGGAGGACATGTGCACTCCCACGCGTGCTCCCGGCCGCGGATTTGTTAGCCCAGGAATCAATGAATCGGGCCATGGTGCCCAATCACTGATTCCTCTTCCCCGCAGAAAAAGCGACAGCTTCTCTCGGAAGATTCGCTTTTTCTGACTCCTATGTCCCTCTAAGAGTACGCTTAGAGTGACATCATGTAAACAAACTCATCTTGTGGCCAAAAAGTAAAACTACATCTAAAAGTAAAAAAAACTACATCTAAAAGTAAAAAAAAAAAATTACAATACACATATATTTCCCCAAATCAAACACTATTTACATCCCACCCTCCCAAAAATACCCACCTAAAATGTTTAATAATAAAATAATTACAATTAAAAAACATAAATATTTACCTAAGGGTCTAAACTTTTTAAATATCTATGTAAAGATGAAATATTTCATTTTTTTTTATAAGCTTGCAAATAGTGATGGATGCAAAACAGAACAATGCTCTTTTATTTCCGAATAAAATATTGTCGCCATACATTGTGATAGGGACATAATTTAAATGGTGAAATAACCGGGACAAATGGGCAAATGCAATACGTGAGTTTTAATTATGGAGGCATGTATTATTTTAAAACTATACTGGCCGAAAACTAAGAAATAATGAATTTTTTCAGGGTTTTTTTTTTCTTACTGTTAACCACTTGAGGACCGTGGGCTTTACACCCCTTAAGGACCAGCCACTTTTTTTCCATTCAGACCACTGCAGCTTTCACGGTTTATTGCTCGCTCATACAACCTACCACCTAAATGAATTTTGGCTCCTTTTCTTGTCACTAATAAAGCTTTCCTTTGGTGCTATTTGATTGCTCCTGCGATTTTTTTACTTTTTATTATATTCATCAAAAAAGACATGAATTTTGGCAAAAAAAATGTTTTTTTTAACTTTCTGTGCTGACATTTTTCAAATAAAGTAAAATTTCTGTATACATGCAGCGTGAAAAATGTGGACAAACATGTTTTTGATAAAAAAAAAACAAAAACATTCAGTGTATATTTATTGGTTTGGGTAAAAGTTATAGCGTTTACAAACTATGGTGCAAAAAGTGGATTTTCCCATTTTCAAGCATCTATGACTTTTCTGACCCCCTGTCATGTTTCATGAGGGGCTAGAATTCCAGGATAGTATAAATACCCCCCAAATGACCCCATTTTGGAAAGAAGACATCCCAAAGTATTCACTGAGAGGCATAGTGAGTTCATAGAAGATATTATTTTTTGTCACAAGTAAGCGGAAAATGACACTTTGTGGAAAAAAAAAAAAAAAGTTTCCATTTCTTCTAACTTGCGACGAAAAAAAAAAATGAAATCTGCCACGGACTCACCATGCCCCTCTCTGAATACCTTGAAGTGTCTACTTTCCAAAATGGGGTCATTTGTGGGGTGTGTTTACTGTCCTGACATTTAGGGGGGTGCTAAATTGAAAGCACCCCTGAAAAGCCTAAAGGTGCTCATTGGACTTTGGACCCCTTAGCGCACTTAGGCTGCAAAAAAGTGCCACACATGTGGTATTGTCGTACTCAGTAGAAGTAGTATAATGTGTTTTGGGGTGTATTTTTACACATACCCATGCTGGGTGGGAGAAATACCTCTGTAAATGACAATCTTTTGATTTTTTTACACACAATTGTCCATTTACAGAGTTATTTCTCCCACCCAGCATGGGTATGTGTAAAAATACACCCCAAAACACATTGTACTACTTCTCCCGAGTACGGCGATACCACATGTGTGGCACTTTTTTACACCCCAAGTACGCTAAGGGGCCCAAAGTCCAATGAGTACCTTTAGGCTTTACAGGGGTGCTCAAAATTTAGCCCCCCGCCCACTTGCCAGGACAGTTAACAAACCCCACAAATGACCCCATTTTTGAAAGAATACACAAAAAGGTATTCCATGAGGGTAATGGTGAGGTCATTGAAAATTTTATTTTTTGTCACAAGTAAATGGAAAATGACACTTTGTTAAAAAAAAAAATAAGAAAAAAATTCTGCTAACTTGTGACAAAAACTAAAATCTTTTATGAACTCACCGTGCACCTCACATAATACTTTAGGGTGTCCTCTTTCCAAAATGGGGTCATTTGTGAAGTCTGTCCTGGCATTTTAGGGTCTCTGCAATCATTACATGTATGGCCAGTATTAGGAGTTTCTGCTATACTCCTTATATTGGGTATACGGGTAATGCACTCTGGGCTGAAAGGAAAAATGAACGGCAAACATACCTTGCTCCACATCAATGGCAGATCTTCCTCCACATCAATGGCAGTGATAACCTCAGGAGAGAGACACCCTGTGCCACCCTGCACTCAGGGTGAGCCACCAACTTATGTGACTGGGCCTCAGAACTTTAGTATACAGCATTATGCCTGTAGGATACAGCAATATGCCTGCCAATAGAGATGACTCTGTGTGGCATTAAAGCATCATCATAGGCCCAAATCACATATAAACCGGGGGTGTCCACACTCAAGGGAAATTCCAACATGCTGTCTTATATCGCCAACCCAGGACAGATCAGCAATATCGAGCATGGAAACTGATCCTTCTTCCAACTTTTATGCTTACCCGTTTGGTTTTCAAGCTTACCTCTCCTCTCCCTGCGACAATGTGCGAAAGACCACTGAGTGTGTGCCTACTCCTGTGTCTGGAGTTCCCTAGGTTCTAATAGTGTACCTGCTCGTGGTACCTCTCAAAACACTGCCCTACGCATAGGCCAGGCTGGTCAGGACAGCGGGGACAATAATAAACGGTGTCAGTCCTTGTTCCAGCCCTGCTGCAGACACGGCAACGTTTTCTTCGGATGCGTTGACCTGGGGCACACGGAAGCTGATAGGCGTAATGCCTTCCATGCAGTCGGCTAGTTGCATCTGGGGGGGGGGGGGGGGGGGGGGGGGGAGGGCTGGCACCTCCTGGATACAGGATGTCCAGAATGATCTGTTCCTGAAATTGGAGGAAAGATCCAGTTCTCCCAGCCTTACTGTAGAGAACAAAGCTGTTATAAACTGCCAATAGAATCAGATAAAAAGACACTTTCTTATACCAGCGTCTTGGTCATTGAAGTCCACCCCTCCCATGTTGACATTATATTCGTGGATGACAAGGGGCTTTTCAATGACCGTTGAATTTGGACTGTCGTGTCTGTGTGAATGGTGGACGAAAAGTAAACGTCCCTCTTGTCCCTCCATTTCACCGCGAGCAGGTCTTCAGTATGCAAGGCGGCCCTCTGCCCCCGTTCAAGTCTGGTGGTAACGAGCCGTTGGGGGAAGCCCTGGCGACTTGGCCGCGCAGTGCCACAGCATCGGATTCCTTCTAACTTTAAGTGCTGAAAGAGGGCCACACTTGTGTAATAATTGTCCACAAAAAGATGGTACCCCTTCTGGAACAAGGGTGACACCAAGTCCCACACAACCTTTCCACTGCTCCCCAGGTAGTCAGGGCATCCGACCGGCTCCAATTTTGAGTCTTTTCCCTCATAGACCCTAAAACGACATGTATAGCCTGTGGCCCTTTCACAGAGCTTATACAGTTTCACCCCATACCGGGCGCGCTTGCTTGGGATGTGCTGTTTGATGCCAAGGCGCCCGGTAAAGCGTAAGAGGGACTCGTCTACGCAGATGTGCTATTCAGGGATATAAGCATCTGCAAATGTTGATGACAGGTGGTCTATGAGGGGCCGAATTTTGTGGAGCCGGTCATAAGCAGGGTGGCTCTTTTCATGACAGGTTTCGTCGTCGTTAAAGTGCAGGAAGCGCAGGATGGACTTAAATCGTGTCCTGGACATGGCAGCAGGGTACAAGGGAACATGATGTACTGGGTTCGTAGACCAATACGACCGCAATACATTCTGTTTCATTAGTCCCAAGTGAAGGATAAGGGCCAAAAAGATTTTAATGTCGGAAACTTGGACTGGTTTCCACCGGAAAGGCTGGGCATCGATGCTCTCCGGGTGCTCGGTGATGAATTGTGTGGCTTTACGGTTGGTCTCAACCACAATTAAGTCCAAGAGAACCTGGGTGATGAACAGCTGCAAAAAGTCTAGGGCCGTTCCTAGATGAGCTGTCGCCACCTGGACTCCAGACTGGGCGGTGAAAGGGGGCACTACGGGTGCGGCGGAATCAGGGTATTGCCAATCTGGATGTGCCAGCACCTCTGGGAGTCTATGGGTACTACGGGCCCGTCTTCTTCTTGGTGGCTGCGACGGGGGTACTACTGCACTTGCCACCGTACCAGTTTCAACTTCCATGCTGGTGCTCACCACTTCACCAGGGTCTACAGAAGTACTGGTACCAAGTCCAGGAGATGCTGCGCTGCTCGTGCCTGCCTCACCAAGAAAACTATCATCAGCGCTAGCACCACCCTGCTGCCCTTGAGGTGGATCCTGCGCCCTCTGCGGTCTAACGACATGGGGTCTGGTACGCCTGGCTCTAGCCGGGACCAAAGCCTCGTCATCACTTTCGGTCAGGGAACCACTGCTTTCCACAGGTTCAAATTCGGACCCGGATGATTCAACGGATGATTCTTCCCAAAAGAACTCATCCGACTGGTCCATATACCTGTATACCTCGTCATCGGAAAGCCCCCTTCTTGCCATTGTGGACTGCTAAATTAATGGGGTTTTCCTCCGAGACTACCCAGAAAAAAAGAGCACCTACCTAGCAAAAAGGGAGTATTTGAGAGGTATTGGGGATGGTGGGAAGTGGGGTCTCAGAGGCAATCAAACAATCACGGGACAATCAAATACAATTACAGCACAATCGACTCCAATCACAACACAAGCAAATCTGATGCACACGGAAGGTGGTGGTTGGGTGTGGTGGGGGGGGGGGGGGGGAGGGTGGGGTTGGGTGTGGTGGGGGGATGGATGGGGTTGGGTGTGGCGGGAAGTGGGGTCTCAGGCAATCAAACAATCACGGGGCAATCGAAGCCGATCACGGGACAATCAAATACAATTACAGCACAATCGAATCCAATCACAGCACAATCAAATCTGATGCACTCGGAAGGTGATGGGGGGAGGGTGGGGTTGGGAGTGGCTGGAAGTGGGGTCTCAGGCAGTCAAACAATCACGGGGCAATCGAAGCCGATCACGGGACAATCAAATACAATTACAGCACAATCGAATCCAATCACAGCACAGTCAAATACAATGCACTTGGACGATGATTAGGGGGGGGGGGGTCTGAGGGCGATTTGAGGGGGTGGGGGGTTGATCAGGAGCCCGCACGGGGCAGACGGAGTCCTGATCTGATGAGAGGCAGACACAGGGGGTTACTGATCAAAGATCAGTTAGTGATTGCTGGGAAGGACAGATGTAAACAAAGAGCAGGGGATGTAATCAGAAGGGGGGTATGAGGGCAATCGAGGGCCTGGGCAGGTGATCGGTTAGCCCCACGGGGCAGTTAGGGTCTGCTCTGATGGGTGGGGGTGCTGGACAGGTGATAGGTGATCAGAGGGGGATCAGTGGGGGATCAGGGGGTAAGGTAGCTGTATACAGATGTATACAGGGGGGTAGTCTGGGATGGGGTGTGGGGGTGATCTAAAGGTAGGGGGGGATCAGGGGTGACTAGGAGGCAGTTAGGGACCTAACGCAGGGGATAGCGTCGATGGTTAGTGATAGGTGGGGGGGGGGGGATTTTAAAGGGGTGCAAGGGTACTGGGCAGGGGTCTGCTGGGGTGATCAGGGGGGGGGGGGTATGAGGCCTGGGGTGGGAGATCAGGGGGGCTAGGTACAAAAAAAGGCAGTGTGCGTTGAAACTTACAAAGTGCTTCCTCCTCGCTGGTGGTCTCTGCAACAATGAGACCACGAGGCGAGGAGGAAGCACGTATAAGGCACTTTGTTTACCTAACAAAGTGCCTTATACTACCTGATTGGCTAATTGTGCGGATTCCTCTGCTCGCCGGCGCTGCTAAGTGGCCGGCGAGCGGAGACAAAATGCCGGGTTATCGATCCCGGGCGGAGAATCGCGTCACGGATGACGCGAACGCTCCGCCCATGCCCTTACAAGGACCGCCGCCTCTGTGGGTGAGCTGGTCCTTGCGGGCTCCACTTCCCAGCCGCCCCTGTGCGTTAGGCGGTCGGGAAGTAGTTAAAATGCATTTACAGTAAGGTAGCTCTTAGCAAAATGTACCACCCAAAGAAAGCCTAATTGGTGGTGGAAAAAAAGAGACATAGATCAGTTCATTGTGATAAGTAGTGATAAAGTTATAGGCTAATGAATGGGAGGTGAACATTGCTCGGATTCATAAGGTAAAAACGACCGAGGGCTTAAGTGGTTAATATCTGCCTGTGGTGGGATCTCTTCTCATTGGCTGATGGGGCTTGCTATGGAATTAAATAATTTGCTCAGCAGATGCCCATTCTGCAAATCATCACTGACTTTGAAAACTTAACACTGGACCTCAAGCAAGTTGTATTCTGTGCCTTTCCACTCTTCCTCCAGGCTTTGGGACCTTGCTTTCTAAATGAAGTGCACAATTTACTGAAAAGAAACCATCCAGTCTTTTCTCTACTTAGCCCATGTATGCCGCATCATTGTCTCGTGCTGTCCCTGATTCAGGAGTTGCTTGACACAAAGAATGCAACACTTGTCCCCTATGTCCCGGATATGTCTGTGTGTGGTGCCTCTTGAAGCACTAACACAGTTTCAGTCCATTCTTTTTTTTTTTTTTTTAATCTCCTGCGCATTCTTAAAGGGGAACTGAAGTAAGAGGTATACGGAAGCTGCCATATTTATTTCCTTTTAATCAATACCAGTTGCCTGGCAGCCCTGCTGGTCTATTTCTCTGCAGTAGTATCTGAATAACACCAGAAACAAGCATGCAGCTAGTCTTGTCAGATCTGACTTTAAAGTCTGAAACACCTGATCTGCTGCATGCTTGTTCAGGGGCTATGGCTAATAGTATTAGAGGCAGAGGATCAGCAGGGCTGCCAGGCAACTGGTATTGCTTAAAAGGAAATAAACATGGCAGCCTCCATATACCTCTCTCTTCAGTTCTCCTTTAAATGGGCTGTGCTTTACAATCCTCTCAAGGCTGTGGTTAATCCTGATGTTTAAACCCCTTTTTTTCTGTAACTTTTCACCCAACCTGCATGCAACACTCTGTGAACAGTCAGGTGCTCTAAAGGACAACTGAAATGAGAAGAATATGGAGGCTGCCATATTTCCTTCTTAACAATACCAGTTGCCTGGCAGTCCTGCTGATCTATTTGGCTGTCGTAGTGTCTGAATAACACCAGAAACAAATGCTAGAGAATGGGCGCCAGCAGGATAAAAAAAAATCTAAAAACTTTAAAAATGCTTGGAAGGCAGTGGTGATCAAGCGGGCCACACCTGCGAAACACGTTGCATCTTTTGGGGAATATACAATAAATTTGTATGTTTGAATTGCCCACCACTGCCTCCCATTTTTAAAAAGTTTTTAGATTTTTTTTTTTTTTTATCCTGCTGGTGCCTCTGTTCTCTAGCATTTGTACTGTGTCCACCCCTGGTGGAGAGGTGACCTACCCCTTTTCTGATTTACAGAGAGCGACTTCTTAATCCTGAGTGAGGACAGGTCTAATCCTCACCTGCATCTACAATGGTTGCCTGGAAGGTAACCGTTGTTTGTGAGTCACTTGTTCTCACACTTTAACTCTTCAATGTATTTCAATACATACTACACTATATTGGGCTCTTGGTGCTTTCGCTTTAACACCAGAAACAAGCATGCAGCTAATCCTAACATATCTGACAATAATGTCAAAGCAAGAAGTTTTGAATCAGGATGATACCATTTATTGGCTAATTATAATAATCAGTGTGCAACAACCAGATCTCTGATTATGTGGTGATCTGCAGTATCACCAATAATACAGATGCTATACCTGATTATGTAGTGATCTGCAGAATCACCAATAATGCAGGTATAGTACACAGACAAGAGTGATGCTTGAATGCACTGTGTGTTTAGGTGCAACAGTAGTTACTGACAGCTATGGCAGGAGCTCGCCAGAGGAGCTGGCGGGCACTGTCAGTACAGCGAACACCTCACCAGTGATGAGGGCTCACTGGTGAGTAGAGAGGTCAGACAAAATCGAGTTCGGCAACAGGCAGGCAGATAAAGTACAGAATCAGAAGGCAGAGAGTAAACGGTAATCAGGCAGAGTTGGCAGTAAGATCAGATAGGCTAAAGTACAGAATCACTAAACAGGAGGGTAGTCAAATAGAGCTAGGAGTCATACACAGGTAATCAAATACAATAACTAACTTTAGATAGCTGTATATCGCAAACCCTGCATATACATCTATCATGTGCAGGAACCTGACTAGGTCTGAGTGCTCACACGAGGCATTCGCAACGGCAGACACCCGATGAATGAGTCCTCCGGGCTTAAGAGCCCGAGGAGAGCCTGAGGCACGCCCCCCCCTGCACCTGGCCAATCAGGAGCGGCGGGCGCCTGGCGTGACGTCAGCTGACCCTCTGGTCAGCTGAGCCTCCTCTTCCTCGCATAAAGGTCGTGACGGTGCGCGTGCACACGTCAATGCGACCTTATGGGGCCCCTATATACCCGTCCTCGGCGTGCTAGACGCCCGAGGTACAGGTGGTGAGATGGACAGGGGCACAGAGGCAGCTGCGGTGGCGGTGCTGTTCGCCGCAGCTGCCTCACCAAATGTTACAGTACCCCCCCTCCTTGAGGCGTGGACTCCGGACACGTCCTACATGGTTTCCCAGGATGCAGTCTATGGAATTCCTGTCTCAACTCCTCAGCATGCATTCGATGACCTGGAACCCAAGATCTTTCCTCAGGCCCATACCCCTTCCAATGAACCAGATACTGAAACTGAGTTGCGCACCCAACGTGAATCCAAGATCCGTTCAATCTCATACTCTGGCTCTCCGTCAATCACCACAGGGGGCGGGGGGAGAGGAATCCACATGTGCAGCCGGCTTCAATAAAGACACATGAAAAGATCTCATACTTCTCATACTGGATGGCAATGTCACTGCATAAGTCACATTATTGATTTTTTTGGAAATGGGATATGGGCCGATAAATCTGGGACCCAACTTAGCCGAAGGCTGCTTAAGGGCCAGATGGCTGGTTGAAATCCATACCAAGTCCCCTGGTACAAACTCCCATTCTGGTGACCGTTTCTTATCTGCTTGAGTCTTCTGAGTTTGAAAAGCTTTTCCTAGATTACTTTTAACCATGGACCAAATTCCCTTCAAAGAACTCTGCCTATCCTCCAAAGGAGGAAAAGGAGAGGGTGCTACTGGTAACGGAGAGAACTTGGGGGATCTCCCCGAGACCACCTGGAAGGGTGAGAAGCCGGAAGAAGTGTTTCTTAGATTATTGTGTGCAAACTCAGCGAATGGTAAAAACTTTGCCCATTCCTGCTGAGCATCGGCCACATAACACCTCAAGAATTGTTCCAATGACTGATTAATCCTCTCAGTCTGACCATTGGTCTGGGGGTGGTAGCCAGATGAAAATGACAGATTCATAGCCAGGTGGTGACAAAAAGCTCGCCAGAACTTGGACCACCCTATCTGACACTACATCTTCCGGGATGCCATGCAACCGAAAGATGTGTTGAACAAAGGGTTCTGCCAACACTTGTGCAGAAGGGAGTCCTTCCAAGGGAATAAAGTGGGCCATCTTGCTGAACCTGTCAACCACCACCCAAATGACCGTCTTCCCCTCTGACCTAGGTAGTTCGCCCACAAAGTCCATGGATAAATGAGTCCATGGTTCTTCAGGAATGGGCAAAGGTTGAAGGGTGCTTGCTGGAGCCTGTCTAGAAGGTTTACTCCTAGCACAGACTGAGAAATCCTTCACAAATTCCTTGAAGTCTAGGGATAAAGACGGCCACCATACACATCTAGACAGCAAATTGTGTGTCCTGGCTACTCCTGGGTGACCTGCAATCTTGTGAGCATGAAATAACTGTACGATCTGTAATCGTAGGTGTAAAGGTACAAATAACACCCCTTCAGGTTTCCCCTCGGGAACTTCCGTTTGATACGGTCTTAAAGTAAGTGCCCAGTCCTCCCATGTGTCAGTGGCTGCTATAACAATTTTCTCGGGCAGAATATTTTCAGGAGTTGAGGGAAGGATTGACTCTGGCTCAAAACATCTGGATAGAGCATCTGCTTTGACGTTCTTACTTCCAGGTTTATAGGTAATAACAAATCTGAATCTTGTTAAAAATAGGGACCAGCGAGCCTGTCGAGGACTGAGTCTCTTAGCCCCCTCAATGTGCTCCAAATTTTTATGGTCTGTGTAGACCGTAATGACATGTTCTGCCCCCTCAAGCCAATGACGTCACTCCTCAAATGCAAGTTTAATGGCCAGCAATTCCCGATTTCCAATGTCGTAGTTTCTCTCAGCCGGAGAGAATTTCCGTGAGAAAAAAGCACATGGATGCAATCTACCTTGATACTCAGAGTGTTGTGACAGGACAGCTCCAACTCCAATCTCGGATGCGTCCACCTCCACTATAAACGGACAGGTGACATCCACATGTCGTAGAATTGGGGCGGAGCAAAACATACTTTTCAAGGTAGAAAAGGCTGAATGTGCTTCCAATGACCAATTGTAAGTGTCTGCCCCCTTCTTGATAAGATCAGTGAGGGGCGACACTACTGAGGAGAATCCCTTAATAAACCTGTAGTAGTTGGCGAAACCTAAAAATCTCTGGAGTGCCTTTAGGCCTGCTGGTGGCGGCCACTCCAAGACGGCAGAAACCTTCTTGGGGTCCATGGAGAGACCAGAAGTGGAAATGACATAGCCCAGAAAGGGAACCTCTGACACCTTGAAAAGACACTTCTCGAGTTTAGCGTATAGATGGTTCTGTCTAAGTTTCCTCAAAACAAATTTCATGTGCTTTCTGTGTTCAGGCACATTTTGAGAATAAATATATATATCATCAAGATAGACTAGAACGAAACGCCCCAACATCTCTCTAAAGATCTCATTAACAAATTCTTGAAAGACTGCAGGGGCGCTGCACAGCCCGAAGGGCATAACTAAATACTCGTAATGCCCGTCGGGCGTGTTGAAGGCCGTCTATCACTCGTCGCCCTCCCTGATGCGTACCAGGTTGTATGCCCCTCTCAGATCTAGCTTAGAGAAGATACCAGCATCAGTAATTTGAGAAAACAAATCGTCAATTAACGGAAGTGGATAACGATTCTTTATGGTTATCTTATTCAATTCCCGGTAGTCAATACATGGGCGAAGCCCACCATCCTTCTTCTGTACAAAAAAGAACCCTGCTCCGGCCGGAGACCTTGAAGGACGGATGAAGCCTTTAGCCAAATTTTCTTTAATGTAATCTTGCATGGCCAGTTTCTCAGGACCAGAAAGATTATAAAGATGACCTCTAGGGGGCATACAACCTGGTCGTAAATCAATGGGGCAGTCAAAACTCCTGTGAGGAGGGAGCTTGTCTGCTGATTTAGGACAGAACACATCCGTAAACTCAGCATACTGTGAAGGGACCCCTTCTATCTGAACCTTGGTTGTACATACGGCTACTTTCTCCAAACAATGCTGGTGACAGAATGGATACCAACTTAACAATTGACCGGAGCTCCAATTAATGTGTGGAGAGTGTTTTTTCAACCACGGCATACCTAGGATAACAGTAGAGGTGGCCATTTTAAGGACAAAAAACTGTAAGCTTTCTTTGTGTAATACCCCCACATGACATAAAAGAACTGGTGTCTGTGAGAGGGCCTGCCTGCCTGCCCTGCAAAGGAGAATCGTCCACTGCTGTACCAAAAACTCGCCTGTCCAAAGGAACCAGCGGTATCCCCCATTTCTTAACAAACTCTGCTTCAATAAAATTAGCCTCGGATCCCGAGTCTATAAATGCCTGGGTAGACAAAACGCGGTCTTCCCAGGTAATAGAACAAGGGAGTAGTAACCGTTTATCAGGTAGAGGTAAGACTGGCTCGCCTAGGGTAGTACCTCCTTGCTACACCTAGGTGGCAGAGTTTTCCTCATTCTTTGGACAGTTCTAGGCTAAATATCCTTTTTCCACACAGTATAAGCAGAGGCCTTCTTTACGTCTCCGAGATTTTTCCACCTCAGATAATCGGGACTGACCGATCTGCATCGGTTCATCATGAGGTGTAGGGGGGAATAAGGAGAACGGGGCCGCTTTAATAGCAGTTTTACCCCGGGACTGTTTTTGGTACCGGACACGGCGGTCGATCTTAACTGCCAGTGCAATGGCCTCGTCCACTGATTTTGGTTCAGGATGGCCGAGCATTAAATCTGACACTGAGTCAGACAAGCCGGTCAGAAAGCAATCTAACAAGGCGAACTGACCCCACCTAGCCGATACTGCCCACTTCCTGAACTCAGCGGCGTAGGTTTCTACTGTGTTGTGTCCCTGCCTGAGGATCTTAAGTTTCCTCTCAGCGGTCACGGCGATGTCCGGATCGTCGTAAATGATCGCCATTGATTTAAAAAATGTCTGTACTGAGGTCAAAGCCTCATGACCATTAAGCAGACTGTAAGCCCAGGTCTGAGAGTCCCCAGTTAACAAAGTTTTAATGAAAGTTATCCTTTGACTCTCAGAACCTGAAGATAATGGTCTTATCTCAAAGTACGAGAGACATCGGTTTCTGAAGTTACGAAAATCCGATTTATGCCCTGAAAATTTCTCGGGCATGGGCATTCTGGGCTCAGTAACTGGAGGGGACTGTACTGGTGCTGCTGCTGTCTGAAGGGTACGTACTGTCTCAGACAGCTGGGTGATATGAGCCTGTTGAGCATTGACCGTGTCGGTTAAGGCGTTCACCGCAGTGGTCAATGCTGCGACTTGGCAGCACAGTGTGTCCATAGAAGTCATGGTCTACCGTTATGTAATAATCAGTGTGCAACAACCAGATCTCTGATTATGTGGTGATCTGCAGTATCACCAATAATACAGATGCTATACCTGATTATGTAGTGATCTGCAGAATCACCAATAATGCAGGTATAGTACACAGACAAGAGTGATGCTTGAATGCACTGTGTGTTTAGGTGCAACAGTAGTTACTGACAGCTATGGCAGGAGCTCGCCAGAGGAGCTGGCGGGCACTGTCAGTACAGCGAACACCTCACCAGTGATGAGGGCTCACTGGTGAGTAGAGAGGTCAGACAAAATCGAGTTCGGCAACAGGCAGGCAGATAAAGTACAGAATCAGAAGGCAGAGAGTAAACGGTAATCAGGCAGAGTTGGCAGTAAGATCAGATAGGCTAAAGTACAGAATCACTAAACAGGAGGGTAGTCAAACAGAGCTAGGAGTCATACACAGATAATCAAATACAATAACTAACTATAGATAGATGTATATCGCAAACACTGCATATACATCTATCATGCGCAGGAACCTGACTAGGTCTGAGTGCTCACACGAGGCATTCGCAACGGCAGACACCCGATGAATGAATCCTCCGGGCTTAAGAGCCCGAGGAGAGCCTGAGGCACGCCCCCCCTGCGCCTGGCCAATCAGGAGCGGCGGGCGCCTGGCGTGACGTCAGCTGACCCTCCGGTCAGCTGAGCCGCCTCTTCCTCGCATAAAGGTCATGATGGTGGGTGCGCACGCGTCAATGTGACCTTATGGGGCCCCGATATACCTGTCCTCGGCATGCTAGACGCCCGAGGTACAGGTGGTGAGACGGACAGGGGCACAGAGGCAGCTGCGGTGGCGGTGCTGTTCGCCGCAGCTGCCTCACCAAATGTTACACTAACTTAGAGATGGATAAACAGTGAGCTTTCGACTTATAAAAAGCCTTCGTCGGACTGGTTCCTGACCAAAACTGAAAAACACAGCTTATATACACTGACATACAGAGGAGAAACATTCTTTAGCAAGCATAAATGTAATTAGATGCCTTAACTGTTACTGAGGAGGCTTTCCCAGGCATCCTATCTAAATTGATAAGATCAATAGAATCCTCAACATGACATAAAGCAGACTCTATAATAATGTCAAACACCTGATCTACATATGCTTGTTCAGGGTCTATGGCTAAAAGTGTTAGAGGCAGAGGATCAGCAGGACAGCCAGGTAACTGGTATTGCTTTAAAGAGAAACTTGAACTGAAAATTCAAAGTCAAAATAAACATAAACATGTCATACTTACCTCCTGTGTAGTCTACTACTCTATCTCTTTCTCCTCTCCTGCTTCCTGTTTTTCCAACGTGATCAATGGAATTCTCAGTCCTCCATTTTGAAAATGGCCATTACCCCATAACGGCTTCCTGATCAGCACACTGTTTAACCTATTAACGGCAAACTGACTTATTAAAATGTCTTGTTTTACCCTAACAGCAACAGGACGTTTTAATAAGTTGCTTGCTCCCGCCACCGCTCTGCACGTGTTCGCACTGCTCCCGCTGCAGATACCCGTCAGGTCTCTGTGTTCCATGATTGGGGAAGAGGACGAGTGCTCCTCTACCCAATTGCAATGCCTGGAATAAATGGACGTGACCGCGACCAGCGGCTACGTCCATTCATAAACCAGGAAGCCGTCACTGTTCAGTAAAATGTAAAAAAAAAAGCGAACACTTCCTAAACAGGAGTGCCATTTTTTGGGGCCAAAATGTAAAATTACACATACAGACACATACGTACACATACACTTATACCCAATATTAATAAATTTAATAACTTACACTTCCAACCCCAGCCCCCCCCCCCCACCCTGCCCAAAAAAAACTTTTGTAAAAAAAAATCAGTTGCTTTAGGGACTCCGCTTTTATATTTTATGAGGGAAAATTACTTTTACTTTCCTACATAGCGGCTTGTAATTATGGACCGGACAAAAAAAAAACAAACAGAAAAATTACAAATATATTTCTAAATAATATATTGTCGTCATAAATTGTGATAGGGACATAATTTAAACGTGTTAATAATCGAAACAACTGGGCAAACAAAATGTGTCGGTTTTAACCACAGGAGAACGTTTAATTTTCAAACTATAACGGCTGAAAACTGAGAAATAATTTTTTTTTTCCATTATTTTCTTATTGTTTCCGTTCTTACACATTTAGAATAAAAAAATTCTTAGCAAAATGTACTTCCCACAGAAAGCCTAATTGGTGGCAAAAAACCGAGGTAAAGATCATTTTGTTGTGATAAGTAGTAATAGAGTTATTAGGGAATTAAAGGGAGGAGCACTGACAGGGGAAAATTGCTCTGGTCCGTTAGGGCAGGGGTCCCCAACCTTTTCCGTCCCGGGTACAACTTTCTGACCAAATTTTTCTCCGGGGACCGGGGGGAGGGGGGGGGGGGAGTTGGATGGGGGGGTAAGGGGCAGTGGTGGGAGGGCTGGGGTTGCCGCGGCATAGCTAGCATAGTTGCCCCAGTATAGATAGTTTAGTTGCCCCAGTGTGGCTAGTATAGTTACCCCAGTATAGCTAGCATAGTGACCCAGTATAGCTAGTATAGTGCCCAGTATGGGTAGGTAGTGCCCCAGTATAGCTAGTATAGTGGCCAGTATAGGTAGGTGGTGCCCCAGTATAGCTAGTAAAGTGCCCAGTATGGGTAGGTAGTGCCCCAGTATAGCTAGTTTAGTGCCCAGTATAGCTAGTATACTGCCCAGTATGGGTAGGTAGTGCCCCAGTATAGCTAGTATACTGCCCAGTATGGGTAGGTAGTGCGTCAGTATAGCTAATATAGTGCCCAGTATAGGTAGTATAGTGCCCAGTATGGGTAGGTAGTGCCCCAGTATAGCTAGTATAGTGCCCAGTATGGGTAGGTAGTGCCCCAGTATGGAGCCATAATTGAATTTGTGGAGTGGATCAGTGATGATCGGTATAGGCAGAGGGAGGCCTTGATATCCCTGCAGGCGCTGTTTGACCCAGTCTCATAGTGGGTCAATTTGTTGCGGTGAGTGTCCCATCTTAAGGGTGTGGTGGTGGTACGCACTGTAGAGGCTACTTACTGTATACATCACTACTGTGAGTCAAGTGTCATAGTGGACTTGTGGACTTTTGATCCTTAGTTCATTTTTGGACTCCATATGTGCGTTGTTTTAATATATATAATTGTATAACTTGATCTGGATAGCGCACCACCGATTATTCTACACCTTTTTATTAGCGCAGAGTTTTATATTTTTATAGCTAGTATAGTGCCCAGTATAGGTAGGTAGTGCCCAGTATAGCGCCCTAGTATGGGTAGGTAGTGCCCCCCCGCAGCCGCCGCTGCTATTACCTTATCCGTCAGCCACTTCCTCTATATTCCCCTCTCCTCAGTCTCCTGCCCGGCGTGTAAGAGATTATAGGAAGCGTCCGCCGGCTTAGATAACACAGCGGCGTTGGGGGGGGGGGGGGGTTCGAGGCAAGAGGACAGTCCCACGGCCCAACTGCGAACGTCCCACGGACCAGCAGTGGGCCGCGGACAACAGGTTGGGGACCCCTGCGTTAGGGTAAAAACCACTTGGGGGTGAACTGGTTAATCTGTAATAATGCCCACTTGAGCCATAGAGGAACATGGACATTACCTTGCACATTCAGATGTAACTGACTGCAGCTGATATGACTGACAGCAACTGGTGTATTTCAGTTCTGACAAAATATTGTCAGAACTGGAAGGGATCACCGTAAGAAGAAAATGGTGAGCTTCTAAGAGGAACTGATGGCGAGGTAAGTATGTAATATTCATTTGCAGCTACATCATGTGTTTATTTTAAATACTTTTACTCAGTTTAGGTTCCCTTCAAAGGGAATCTGAAGTGAAAATAAACTGAGCAGTGGCATCCCCCCACCCCCTCCGATTGCCTCCGGCGATCAGACCCATCAGGAAATCCCGTTCTGAACGGGATTTCCTTTAGGGCTTCCCCCATCGCCATGGCAACAGGCGCGATGACATCATCAACGTCGTGACGTCAGAGGGAGTCCCGACCCACCCCTCAGCTCTGCCTGGCACTGATTGGCCAGGCAGCGTACGGGGTCTCGGGGGGGCACCCTCTAACGCGGCGGGTAGCGACGAATTGGCGCGGAGCGGCGGTGATCATAGGTAACACGCAGCGGGGTCTGAGAAATCCTCCGCAGCGGCTTACCCCGTGTCCAGCACGGGGTTACCGCTAAGGAGGTTAACGAACTCTTATCTGAGATCCACAACCAATTAGGTCCTGCTTTCTGGAGCATTTATACATCAAAGAAACAGTCAGGGACAGGTTTAGATGACATTTGTACTCCTGGGAAGTTGAAAGAGTTATTAGCTCTGCTTGTGTGTTATAGTTTAATGCTAGGTACACACCATACAATTTTCTGGGAAATTTACCTGCCAGACCGATTATTTCCAACATGTCCGATATGAATTTTGATAGATTTTTTTGATTTTCCGATCGTTTTTTAATTTTTTTCGATTGATTTTTGGTTAATTTCTATGAAAATTGATCGAAAGAAGGATTAAAGAGAATCTGTATTGTTAAAATCGCACAAAAGTAAACATACCAGTGCGTTAGGGGACATCTCCTCTTACCCTCTGTCACAATTTCGCCGCTCCCCGCTGCATTAAAAGTTGTTAAAAACAGTTTTAAAAAGTTTGTTTATAAACAAACAAAATGGCCACCAAAACAGGAAGTAGGTTGATGTACAGTATGTACACACATAGAAAATACATCCATACACAAGCAGGCTGTATACAGCCTTCCTTTTGAATCTCAAGAGATCATTTGTGTGTTTCTTTCCCCCTGCAGCTATCTTCCACTGAAGTGTCAGGCTGCTCGTTTCATCCTGCAAACAGCTTTGTCCTTGTCTGTAAGTCCTCAGTATGTGAAAGCCCAGCCAGCTCAGAGGACGATTTATCCAGCTTGTAAAAGATAAGATAGAAGCTGCCCTAATCTAAATAATACACAGGCAGTGTGCATAGAGGGGCCTGGAAGGGGGAGTTCATAGCAGAACCACAACACTGAAGAACTTGGCAGCCTTCCAGACACAGGCCGACAAGTCTGACAGGGGAAAGATACATTGATTTATTACAGATACTGTTATAGTAGAAAGTGCTGCAGTGAGCCAGAACACATTAGAATAGCTTTTGGAACTTGTAGGATGATAAAAAACAGGTTGCAATTTTTGTTACGGAGTCTCTTTAAAGGAAAATCACAAAAATTGATCAAAATTCAGATCGGACATGTTGGAAATAATCGAGCCAGAAAATTGTATGGTATGTACCTAGCATTAGTGGAGGGCTCACGAGTCCCTAAGGACTCGAATCCCTGATTTAAATGAGGCTTAATTGCCTCAGCTGTGCAGCTGGGAGAGAGAGGGGGTTAGTTGCCCATAAGTCCGTCGTCTTCTATGCATCCCAAACGCCTTATAGGATGTCAGTAGGATGTGTTGCAAGACTCACTACCGCGCACTTCCTCCTTCAAGCCGCAAGGAGGAAGTGCGCTGTAGTGAGTCATCCAATAGGACGCGTGCATGACGTTTGGAACGCAGGAAGTCCAACGGGCCTATGGATAACTAACCCCCTCTCTCTCCCAGCCGCACAGCTGAGGCAATTAAGCCTCATTTAACTCACAAGTCCATAGGGACTCGTGAGCCCTTGCCTACCTAGCATTAAATACAGCGTGAGGCTTGTAGTTTCAAATATTAGCAAATGATACATTATTTATTTACAAAAAAAAAAAAAAAAAAAAAAGCTATAGATCTAAACCATCAGATTGCCCCAGACCTACCCTCAGATCACCTCCAAAGTGCATTGCTTACATCTGTTCTGCCATCTAATCACCCACTGATCACCCATCAATCACCCCCTGTCACCACCTGTCACTGCTACCCATCAGATTAGACCCCTATCTGCCCCTAGGGCACCCAATCACCCGCCCACACCCTCAGAACACCCTCAGACCCTAGCCCTGATCACCTCGCCAGTGCATTGCTTGCATCTATTCCCCCCTCTAATCACACCTTGAGACACCCATCAATCACCTCCTGTCACCCCCTAGCACACCTACCCATCAGATCAGGCCCTAATTTGCCCCGTGTGGGTTCCTGATCACTCGGCCAAACCCTCAGATCCCCCTCAGACCCCCTTCCGATCACCTCCCCAGTGCATCGATTGCATCTATTTTCCCCTCTAACCACCCCCTGAGACACCCATCAATCACCTCCTGTCACCCCCCCTAGCACTCCTATCCATCAGATCAGGCCCAATACAACCTGTCATCTAAGAGGCCACCCTGCTTATGACCGGTTCCACAAAATTCGCCCCCCCCCCCTCATAGACCACCTGTCATCAAAATTTGCAGGTGCTTATACCCCTGAACAGTCATTTTGAGACATTTGGTTTCCAGACTACTCACGGTTTTGGGCCCGTAAAAATGCCAGGGCAGTATAGGAACCCCACAAGTGACCCCATTTTAGAAAAGACACCCCAAGGTATTCTGTTAGGTGTATGACGAGTTCATAGATTTTATTTTTTTGTCAAAAGTTAGCGGAAATTGATTTTTATTGTTTTTTTCACAAAGTGTCATTTTTCACTAACTTGTGACTAAAAATAAAAAATTCTATGAACTCACCATACACCTAACAGAATACCTTGGGGTGTCTTCTTTCTAAAATGGGGTCACTTGTGGGGTTCCTGGCATTTTAGGGGCCCTAAACTGTGAGGAGTAGTCTAGAAAACAAATGTCTCAAAATGACCCTTGAAATCCTAAAGGTACTCATTGGACTTTGGGCCCCTTAGCGCAGTTAGGGTGCAAAAAAGTGCCACACATGGTATCGCCGCACTTGGGAGAAGTAGTTTAATCTGTTTTGGGTTGTATTTTTACACATACCCATGCTGGGTGGGAGAAATATCTCTGTAAATGGACAATTGTGTGTAAAAAAAAAATCAAAAATTTGTCATTTACAGAGATATTTCTCCCACCCAGCATGGATATATGTAAAAATACACCACAAAACACATTATACTACTTCTTCTGAGCACGGCAGTACCACACGTGTGGCACTTTTTTGCAGCCTAACTGCGCTAAGGGGCCCAAAGTCCAATGAGTACCTTTAGGATTTCACAGGTCATTTTGCGACATTTGGGTTCAAGACTACTCCTCACGTTTTAGGGCCCCTAAAATGCCAGGGCAGTATAGGAACCCCACAAGTGACCCCATTTTAGAAAGAAGACACCCCAAGGTATTCTGTTAGGTGTATGGCGAGTTCATAGAAGAATTTATTTTTTGTCACAAGTTAGCGGAAATTGATTTGTATTGTTTTTTTTTTCACAGTGTCAATTTCCGCTAACTTGTGACAAAAAATAAAATCTTCTATGAACTCACCATACTCCTAACGGAATACCTTTGGGTGTCTTCTTTCTAAAATGGGGTCACTTGTGGGGTTCTTATACTGCCCTGGCATTTTAGGGGCCCTAAACCGTGAGGACTAGTCTTGAAACCAAATGTCGCAAAATGGCCTGTGAAATCCTAAAGGTACTCATTGGACTTTGGGCTCCTTAGCGCACTTAGGGTGCAAAAAAATGCCACACATGTGGTACCGCCGTACTCAGGAGATGTAGTATAATGTGTTTTGTGGTGTATTTTTACACATACCCATGCTGAGTGGGAGAAATATCTCTGTAAATGGACAATTGTGTGTAAAAAAAAAAAAAAAAAAAAAAAAAAAATTTCATTTACAGAGATATTTCTCCCACCCAGTATGGGTATGTGTAAAAATACACCCCAAAACACATTATACTACTTCTCCTGAGTACGGCAATACCACATATGTGGCACTTTTTTGAAGCCTAACTGTGCTAAGGGGCCCAAAGTCCAATGAGCACCTTTAGGCTTTACAGGGACCCCCCAAAATGCCAGGACAGTAAACACACCCCACAAATGACCCCATTTTGGAAAGTAGACACTTCAAGGTATTCAGAGAGGAGCATAGTGAGTCCGTGGCAGATTTCATTTTTTTTGTCGCAAGTTAGAAGAAATGGAAACTTTTTTTTTTTTTGTCACAAAGTATCATTTTCCGCTAACCTGTGACAAAAAATAAAATCTTCCATGAACTCACCATGCCTCTCAGTGAATACTTTGGGATGTCTTCTTTCCAAAATGGGTTCATTTGGGGGGTATTTATACTATCCTGGAATTTTAGCACCTCATGAAACATGACAGGTGGTCAGAAAAGTCAGAGATGCTTCAAAATAGGAAAATTCACTTTTGGCACCATAGTTTGTAAACTCTATAACTTTTACTAAAACCAATAAATATACACTGAATGGATTTTTTTTTTATCAAAGACATGTAGCACAATAAATTTGGACAAAAATGTATACAGAAATTTTACTTTATTTGAAAAATGTCAGCACAGAAAGTAAAAAAAATCCTTTTTTTGACAAAATTCATGTCTTTTTTGATGAATATAATAAAAAAGTAAAACTCGCAGCAGCAATCAAATAGCACCAAAAGAAAGCTGTATTAGTGACAAGAAAAGGAGGTAAAATTCATTTAGGTAGTAGGTTGTATGACCGAGCCATAAACCGTGAAAGCTGCAGTGGTCTGAATGGAGAAAAAGGCTCTGGTCCTCAAGTGGTTAAAAGGAAATATATATGGCAGATTCCATATACCTCTAAGGTGTCCTTTAACAATTACATTTTGTGACTTACCCTCTTTGTGGAGAGTTTCACTGACTGTCTTCTGGGCAACTGTCAGCAGTCTTTCCCATGATAGTGCGGCCTTCTGAACCAGACTGAAAGATCACCTTTGCAGATATTTTGGGCAGATTAGCTGAGTGGAATGAAGCACTCATGTGTGAGAGTGTTTAGGTTTCATTAACTGTAGGCCATAATAAGCACAATGAAAAGTAATAAACGTTTGAATTGTATCACTCTGTGTGTAATAATTCTAGGGCAGCCCAGTCCTATATATAATAAATGCAGAGCGTAATTGCACATTACTTGGTCCCAGCATGATATGTGTACATACCTGTATCCTCCACTTCCTCCACCATGCGGGGACATTGTGGACTCCTTTCAAACAGTGTTGTTGTCAGTGAGGATGGCTATACAACTCTTCTCGTGGATTTGTATCATACAACCGGACTTTCATTTTGCAATTATTTTAACGATCTTTTCACTCCCTCCTTGTCCCCCCTCCCCATTTCTTTTTCCTGCTATCTCACAGGTAGTCCTTCTAAACCCTTATTTATAACCTCACAACTGATTGCTAACGTTCCTCAAACTCTAGCCTGGAGACAATTAGTCTATTATGGGATATTTTACTTTAAAGAGAACCTGAACTGAAAATAAAAAGTCAAAATAACTATACATAGGTCATACCTGTGACGGACATTACGGAAAGTTGTGCGCAAAATCGCCATCGACTTTCGCATGGTCGTGCACAGTTCCTGTCAGCCCTGGGTAGAATAACAAATGCACAATAGATGTCAATTTCCCTCTCTCTTACTGAGAACAGTAACCTTCCCCCCACATCCTGTTCAGGTCAGGAAAGAATTCACACGTGGCCAGACCACCTGGACAGCAGACATTTGGTCACATAGCTCATGTTCCACCAAACCAGCTCAAACTGGTTGAGACTCACATTTCCCTCCAAGCTCATAGCTTCACACAATGAGAACCTTTACTTTATTAATAATTCAAGATGGGTTTGGCACAGAAAGACAACAAACACATTTCCTGATACCCAGAAATCAGTTCTATCACTCACATGATTTATAATTTTCTGGCTATCAGGAATCAATAGAGAGACCACTTTATCCGGCATGCGTAGAGCAAATTCATTAGACTAGACATGTATAGTCTCATTTAATACAGAGTCGCATGCTGCTTATGAATATGGTCTCGGATTTGCGTTGCACCCATCTGGGGCGGAATTACACAAATTATTAATAATTGGTACATTCCTTGCTCCAAGTCTGTGGGTGGTAACCTGACTGCTAGGAGGTAACCCTGCCTCAAACACACCTATTTTCCAGGTAGTGACCGCCCCAAAACTCTGGTCAGTAAAAAGCGTTTGCAAGGAACTCCACCCAGTTCTTCAATTTACATCGACTAGGGAAGTCCAGACATGTGCTCACGGAAGAACCGGGCGCATGTTGTGTACAAAGGACTTTTAAGCTGAATGCCTACGTTTAAACTGGACTATTTTCTTCATGCTTCAAATGGACTGCTCAGCTAACTAAGTAAGAACTTTCTGTTTTATTCCTTTTATTTTTAAGCTCTGTGTTTTATATGTTAATAGGTGTATATAACTGTATGTAATGCATTTGTGTTATTAAACGTTTAAAAATCGTTTAGCGGTTATGACCTGTTGCTGAACATACACAATCGTACCTATTCTCCTGAACTCGCTACCCTGTGTTTAATAGAAGTATACATTTATAACCCGTATGCGAGAACCCGGCCCAGACATAACGATCTGGCCCAGATTCTTGCATACTGCTAGGGGTTACTAAAGTGTTCTCGAAGTCCTAGTAAAATTACAGTAGCGGGCTGTGTAACTCGCTTGGTGGCAGATCTTTGAATTGTATATGTGTGTGGAGTGATTCGGTTGGTATCAGAACGCTCCCTTCGCGAGTCAGTTCATCAAATTGCGAATGCGGGTTACCCTTCGTGATGAACAAATGACCGTGTAAGAGGATTTCTGACGCTGATCGATTTACCCCACCCGCAGACCGGCTCGCGGTCTGTGACAATACCTACCTCCTGTGTAGTCTACTACTCAATCTCTTTCTCCCCTCCTGCATGGCATTTGTCCACTGTGATCAATGGATTTCTCCGTCCTCCTTTTTAAAAATGGCCATTACCCCCTAACAGCTTCCTGGTCAGCACACTGTTAAACTGTAATATCACCCACTTGAGCCATAGGGAAATATGGAAATTACCTTGCACATTCAGCTGTCAGGGCCCTTTTCCACTTGCAATCGCTAGCGTTCACGCTGAACGCTAGCGATTGCTGAATCGCAATTACCGGCGATTCCCCGACGTTCGCCGCCGCGATTTTGCTATGCTATGCACTGTATAGCAAAATCGCGGCAATTATCGCTCCGCCGCGCGTTCGCGTTCCCGACAAAAGCGAATCGCGGTAGTGGAAATGACCTACCGCGATTCCTATGTTAAAAAGCAAACCGTAGCGATTGTAAAATCGCTAGCGGTTTGCGGTTTTGCGATTCAGCCAGCGCAAACGCGCTGGTGGAAAAGGGCCCTAACTGACAGCTGCTGATATATAACTGACAGCAACTGGTATGTTTCAGTTCTGACAAAATATTGTCAGAACTGGAAGGGATCACTGTAAAGAAGAAAATGGTGAGCTTCTAAAAGGAACTGACGGTAAGGTTAGTATGTAATTGTAATTTGCAGGTACATCATGTGTTTATTTTAAATTTTCCTCGCTTCAGGTTCCCTTTAAAGAGACACTGAAGCGAAAAAAAAAATATGATATAGTGAATTGGTTGTGTACTATGAATAATTACTAGAAGATTAGCAGCAAAGAAAATATTCTCATACTTTTATTTTCAGGTGTATAGTGTTTTTTCTAACATTGCATCATTCTATATTATGTGCAGATTACACAACACTCAGCATTCAAAATGAGTCTTTCAGAGCAGTCTGTGAAGTAATGAACTCTCCTCTAGCAGAGGAAAAGAAAACAGTTTACTTACAGTTGAGATAATAAAAGTCAGATAACAGCCCTCTCCAAGACTTAAAGAGACTCTGTAACATTAAAAAGATCCCCTGGGGGGTACTCACCTCGGGTGGGGGAAGCCTCCGGATCCTAATGAGGCTTCCCACGCCGTCCTCTGTCCCACGGGGGTCTTGCCGCAGCCCTCCGAACAGCCGGCGACTGTGCCGACTGTCAGTTCAATATTTACCTTTGCTGGCTCCAGCGGGGGCGCTGTGGCGGCTTTCCGTTCCGAACTACACGGAAATACCCGATCTCATTCGGGTCCGCTCTACTGCGCAGGCGCAGGAAACTTGCGCCTGCGCAGTAGAGCAGATCCGACGGCGATCGGGTATTTCCGTGTAGTTCGGAGCCGACAGCCGTCAGAGCGCCTGCGCAGGAGCCAGGAAGGTAAATATTGACGTCACCGCTGCACGGACTCCACGGAGGGCTGCAGCGAGACCCCTGACGGATGGAGGACGGCGTGGGAAGCCTCATTAGGATCTGGAGGCTTCCCCCACCCGAGGTGAGTACCCCCCAGGGGATCTTTTCATGTTACAGATCCTCTTTAAGCTACATACACATGAGGCACGGATGTCTGCAGTTGCATGGAGACAAGCAACAGTTGAAAGTCTCCAGCAACGACAGTTGTATACAAGCAACGATTGTATACACGCGGCAACAACCTGTCTGCAACATAGCGGAAACTGTTGCTCAGCAACTTCTGTCGCAGGTTCAATGAACTGTCGGACTCACAAGAGTTGCTAGAGACTAGCATACACACGACCGCACCGACTTTAGACTAGGGACGGTTGCTGCAACAGCTGTTGCCGGGGATTGAAGAAGTCAATCGCCTGGAGACAGCTCTGACTAGCAACAGTTGCTTGCGCGCGCCTCATACACATGGAGGATCTGTTGCCGCAACATGCGCGCGCCATGTGTTTCCAGCAACACTTGTAGCCCGTGTGTATGGGCCTTAAGACTTAGTAGGAGAGTTAATGGCTTGTTTGCATAGAGATAACAACTGGAGTTTCTTAACTCTTCCTGTACTGGAAACAATTAGACTGATGTATCGGATCTTAATGTTTTATTTCTTAGCTGTACTACACATACAAAACATAATATCATAATTTTTTTTTCGCTTCAGTGTCTCTTTAAGTCATGTTATAGCTTTTTGACTCCAGCCTGTTCTCTCTTTACAATGTAATAAATTAAGATATTGTCTAATGTTGGCTGTGGATCACAGGAGTACTTCCATACCATTCACACAGGATCTGGAATTATAAAAAAAAAATGACCTCTAGAATATGTAATAGAAGCATAAGAAACAGAATAACTTGTTTTTCATTTCATATTCATCCTTTACATGTCATGCAGATATTATGTTTGCGTATCAGAGCACAGCTCCAGGTGATTGGTGTCATAACATATGAATGTACAAGTTCATGTGTCCATTGTAATTCATAGTTCAATTCCTTGCCCTCTTGTTTGATTTTTTTTATATAACCTAGATTATAAATATTTACCCCTCTGTGTGTTTGAACCAGTCTGTGATTAGGAAAAGCAAACTAATTTTATCTCAAACAGCACTGCATCAGTGAAAATACTACAATACAGTGAAAATATTTTCAGTATTTTTGGCTCACTTTGCCTTTTTAATTATAGTACGAAGCTACAGATGACAAGAGCACAGTACAGTATATCAGGAATGATAATTGTGGTGCTGTACTGCCATGAAGTACAAAGACAAATCTGTGTCCCAAACAGAACTTTTATATGTCAAGCTTGTGTCATGGACTAATAATTCATGTTTCTCTGGTTGAAGTCTGGGCTAGGACATGGTCATCATGGAGTTTCCTCCATGTTCTCCGGTTTCCTCACACATTGCTAATACAGATAGGTTAATTGGTTCACCCCAAAACTCAGCCTTATGACTAATATACACAATGAGATTTTTCTGGCAGATTGCTTGCCAGATCGATTATTTCCAGCATGTCCCATCTGATTTCCAATCAATTTTTCTGCTCACTTCTATGGTAAAATCGATCAGAAATCGGACATGCTGGAAATAACCGATCTGGCAAGAAATGTGCCAGAAAATCTCATTGTGTGTATTAGGCATTAGACTTCAGGAGGAACATAAGATAATGACTATGGTAAACATTCGATTGTGAGCTCCTCTGGGGGGATAATAAGTGACATGAGTACATATACCATGCATAAGAACACTGTATAAATACAGTACATATTAAGTATGAAATCCTTAAATTATTACACAGTATTACTATCAGTTTTGTTGATGAATTTTGAATAAATGCCACTAGCAGAAACTTTATCACTTTTAAAGCATGCTTCTCCCATGGCTGTTGTTGTTTTCCTTCCCTTTACCTGCTTTACTGACCCAGAACAAGCAGACCTGCTTTTCCTTCTAAAGTCTGATTACTGCTTGTACCAAGTGTGTAATGCAACCTACTGCAGCTAAACTATCAACATGACAGCCAGGCATCTGGAACGTGTTTTATAACCAAATCCAATAAAGATTGCAGCCTCCACACACTGAGCTATATGAGACTACAGCATAGCAGAAGATGAGAAGATTGGGAAAAATAGTGGCTGATGGTGCTCTATGCGTAATTTCTTAATTACAGCTCCACTCAATTTTCTACTTGATCTTTTGGATGCAGCAGTACATTTTAATGGTCTGACAATATCTTGAGCTACATCTTCTTTCCTAGGCACATGTCTATGTAACCAACACTAATGTAATGATTCTGCACCCTGCAGAGGGCATGAGCTAGCTGACCAGTCAATCACATATCAGCCTGCTCTCTAGATAGCTAATTTAATCACTTTTGTAAAGAGAAAATGCATGGTCTTGCTTTTCTGTTCACTGTGAAACTTTAGCCATTACTTTGGTACACACATCAGCTCATTTTTATTAACTGTGGCTTTTCTCTTCAACAATATGTCAGTTATATTCAGGAATTGGGCTGCTAAAGTTAAAGTAAAACCATAAAAGAAATTTAAAGAGACTCTGTAACAAAATTTTCAGCCTTATTTCTTCTATCCTATAAGTTCCTATACCTGTTCTAATGTGCTCTGGCTTACTGCAGCCTTTCCTAGTTGCACAATGGCTGTGTTATCTCTGTTATATAATCTAATCTTCTTTCCTCTGTTGGCTCTTTCGGGCTCAGGCACTCAAGCTGGAATGTGCAGGTCTGCTTGTGATAGGATAGAAGCTATACACACCCTCTCCAGGCCCCCTCCAAGCTCTGTATGGCTCACACACTGAGCTACTCTACTCTCAGCCTATCACATGCTGTTAGCAGCCATGTCTTTTGTTTGTAAACACTGCCTAAAACTGGCAATTACAAGCCAGGATTGCAGCAGGGAGTGGCAGAAACATCACAGAGGGTCCCAGGAGAACATAATAAATAGAATGGTATGCTTTTTATTGTAAGAATTTTAGAGTACAGATTCTCTTTAAAGAGAACCGAGGCGGTACGTGGGGGGGGGGGGGGGGGGGGGGCAGAAGGGACACAGAGGCATGTTCTTTGCCTCATGACATGCCTCTGAGTCCCCCAGACTCTGCTCTCTGTCCCCCACCGCCATGCTGTAGACCCACAAGCGCTATTTCGGAGGGTAATGAGAGGACAGGGATTCCCTGCTCAAATTGCCCACTAGGGGCGTTCCTGCAGGCTTTCCCCAGCTGCCATTGGGCAGCTCTCTCTCTCTTACTGCACCCCCTGCCACTCCCTGTTCACTTGGAGAGAAACTCTCTTTTTCCAGCGCCCGGACCCCAGAGGTCACGGAAGTGAAAGTAACTTGTAGCAGGGCACAGGAGCAGTGGAGAACGGCAGGGATGGCGGCTACCTGATCTGCCCAGCCCCCGAATCAGGGAGCTTAGTTTTTTTTTTGTTTTGTTTTTTTTAGATGCCAAACCCAGGTTCTCTTTAAGATACAAAACATCTTGAATATATTATTTGAATCCATTCACATATTGAATGGCAATTAATATTTTGGAACAATGGCTGAAGAACAATGTATGCTTCAGATATTGCAAATTTATGGGAGTTGATGGTCATTCCAAGCCATTACCTTGAGCACCATTAGCTGTCAGGAGTTGCCGCTGGAGCCTGGAGTGCGTCTGTCACACACGTTTCCTGCTGCGCTCATCTGTCCATTATTTTCATGTCACTGCCTTGGCACTGCATCCATACACAACCCCTGCCTTGACTGGTGCATATGGAAGCAATTGGTGTTAGGTTGAACTAGTATATACTTGCTGTCTGTATTAACGCTGAAAGCAGCAGACGTTGAGGGCTAACAGATTTTTAATACTCTGAACAGATTGCATAGGTAAACTCTCTTACTACATGGAGGTGGTAAAATTGATCATTGATTGGCCAATAAAAATTGAATGTGTGTTATATTGGAATGGCAATCTTGCTGGTACTGTCTCAATTAGCACAAGAAAATGAATCCTCTTATCCTTGGGCATTCAGGGTCTTGCTCTTTCCTGGCTTTCCTCTCATCTCACAGATTTGACCTTCAGCGTTACTCACTCCGGCACCACCTCCATTCCACGACCCCTCTCTGGAGTTTCTTATAACTCAGTCCTTGGACTTATAGTCTTGGTCCGCTAATCAGTTCCTTTGGCTTCCAATATCATCTATACACTGATAATGCACAAATGTACGAGTGCAGGTCATCTTGGTGTCGGGCAGTTCGGCACAGGGCGAGCCGAAAGGCGATTCTTCCTGCTGCCCCTAAACTTTGAGGTGGCATTAACAGTGGCGTACCTACCGTCAAGCGGCAGGGGCGGCCCGCACCGGGTGTCTTCATGCCAGGGGGTGACACCCGGAGTCCTGTGTTGCCGCCCCTGCCGCTGCCCTGTGTTGCCAAATTTTACACCCGCTACCCCCCCCCCCCCCCCCCCCCCGCGGCCGTCCCTGCTGACACCCCCCCCCCCCCCCCCCTGACACCCGCCCGGCCACGCTGTCAGGCAGGAGCAGCCCAGCTTCAGACCTCTGACCAGCCGGCGACCACTTTGCGGGCGCTAGGACCTAGCGGACACCGCACTGATATGCGGAAGTGACATCACTTCCGCATATACAGCGTGGTGTTCACCGAGATCGGTGCGCCCGCTCTAACTGCTCGCCGGCTAATACAGAGGTCTGAAGTTGGGCTGCTGGTGAGTGAAGGGCACCTGGGGTCCCTGTCGCTATCTAACCTGGGGGGTCCCTGTCGCTATCTAACCTGGGGGGTCCCTGTTGCTATCTAACTTGGGGGACACCTGTCGCTATCTAACCTGGTGGGTACCTGTCGCTATCTAACCTGGGGGGTACCTGTCGCTATCTAACCTGAGGGGGTCCTACTATCTAACCTGGGGGGCACCTGTCGCTATCTAACCTGGGTGGCACCTGTCGTTATCTAACCTGGGGGGTCCCTGTCACTATCTAACCGGAGGGTCCCTGGCGCTATCTAACCTGGTGGGTAGCTGTCACTATCTAACCTGGTGGTCACTATCTAACCTGGGGGTCGCTGTCACTATCTAACCTGGGGGGTCGCTGTCACTATCTAACCTGGGGGGTCCCTGTCACTATCTAACCTGGGGGGTCGCTGTCACTATCTAACCTGGGGGGTCGCTGTCACTATCTAACCTGGGGGGTCGCTGTCACTATCTAACCTGGGGGGTCGCTGTCACTATCTAACCTGGGGGGTCGCTGTCACTATCTAACCTGGGGGGTCGCTGTCACTATCTAACCGGGGGGTCCATGTCACTATCTAACCGGGGGGTCCCTGTCACTATCTAAACTGGGGGTTCATGTCACTACACACACTGGGGGTCGCCAGTCACTAACTGAACTGGGAGCTCCTGTCACTACCTGAACTGGGGGGCTCCTGTCACTAACTAAACTGGGGGGTACCTGTCACTAACTGAACTGGGGGGCTCCTGTCACTAATTGAGCTGGGGGCTCCTGTAACTACCTAAACTGGGGGGGGCTCCTGGCACTACCTAAACTAGGGGGCACCTCTCACTACCTAAACTATCTAGACCAGCTAGCCCAACATAACCACCAGCCAACCAGCCCAGAATAACTGGCAAAAAGGCCACAGCATCACCACCAGTCAGGCTAGCATTTACTTCAACCAGCCAGCCCAGCCACAGCATCCCCGCCAGCCAGCCCAGCCACAGCATCACCGCCAGCCAGGCCACAGCATCACTGCCAGGCCTTTCAGCCCACACATCATCCCCAATCCAGACAAAAAATAGTATTGCCAGCCAGGCACAGCAGTCAGTAGAGGAGAATTCAGAAGCCAGGTGAGAGTTGTCTACCATATTAAGGGGGCATTCTGCCCATTTATGTGAAATGCTGTCTATTTATGTGCCTCACGACTGCTGAATTTGTCTTGTTGGGGGGCTCATGGTTACTGGATTTGTCTTGTTGGTGGCCTCATGATTGCTGAATTTGTCTTGCTGGGGGCCTCATGATTGCTGAATTTGTCTTGTTGGGGGCCTCAAGATTGCTGAATTTGTCTAGCTGGGGGCCTCATGATTGCTGAATTTGTCTTGTTGGGGTACTCATGATTTATTGGGGGCTTCAAGATTGCTGAATGTGTCTTGTTGGTGGCCTCATGATTGCTGAATTTGACTTGTTGGGGGCCTCAAGATTGCTGAATTTGTCTTGTTGGGGGCCTCATGATTTGTTGGGGGCCTCATGATTGCTAACTGCGAGACTATGGGAAAAGCTGAATCATCATCATATGAGACAATAGCATTAAACCTACTTTTTTTTAGCTTTTTAAAACCGAAAATAAAACTGGGGGGTTCTAAAAAAAAAAATACATTTTTCAGGAGTAGGATGGATGAAATTGTTTATTTTCACAGTTTATTTTCAACTTGGATTTTCCATAATGTTCATGTATGAGTTCAAATGTTTGTATTTAGTTGAAATTGCTGTTGGCACTTTGCGATAGATAAGTGACTTTTCGCCATCACTGTCCTAATCTAATGCCCCACCATTGCTAAGTTCATGTAAACTTGTCTCCACCCGTGACCACACCCACATTTTGGTCTATGACCACACATTTTTCGCGCAACGTAGCCCCAATTACGGGGGGGGGGGGGGGGGGGGGGGGGGGGTGACTGTGGATAATCCGCACCGGGTGCCAAATACCCTAGGTACGCCACTGGGTGTTAAATACTATTCCTCTTCTGAGTTGTCACATCTCGGTGGTAATTTGGGGTCTGGGAACTGCCGGAGCCTCGAATTACCGCTATGCGGGGTGCGCAGTATATCACTGCTGCTATGACAGCGCTCACAGCCGCGTGTCGAGATGAACTGCGCCCGACATACGCTCAGGAGGATGCCGGGACCCAGTATGCGGCTGGAGGAGGGCTAAAGGCTGCGCAGCCGCACTAGCGTCCATGCGTACTGTGCAGCCGCGGCTCCTCTCGGCGGCCATATTAGAGGTGGAATAGCGCACGACCCGTCCGGTGGGGTCGCACCCGACCTGGGGGCATTGAAATAGATACATTGGCGGCGGAATGGAGCGGAGGGCACGGAGGGTCTCTGCCTTGGATTTAAAAATGATACAGGTAAAAAAAATTGTTGTCTATTTGGCCTCGGAAGTCCTTTAAGGAGATTGCATCAAAGTTGTATCAGCTTGTAGTATTTCTTCCCACTTCAATCTATCATTAGTTTAGAATCTTTCTCTAGCCACCTTTTCGCCATCAAAGGTGTTGTAGTCATCCCTCTCCCTGCACCCATATTAAGTTTAACACCTCACTCCAACCCACAGCATCCAGTCCTTAGATGGTCAGGGAGAGGGTATTCATTCCAGCTTACATGCAAATGCAATGCATATTGCATGCACCTTGGAATTGGGCAATCAAATTGCCAGGAAGTGTATTTGGCCCAGTTCCAAGCTGCATATAAGTTATATTACATTTGCATGCAAGCCAAAATTATTAGCAGCTCATTGACCATGTATTTTCCCTAGCTTGCAAAAAACTAGAATATAAAGGGAAGGTTCAGGGAGTGGGAAAAAAAAATAAAAATCCATATCCACTTACCTGGGGCTTCCTCCAGTCTGTGGCAGGAGGTGCCCTCGCTGCCGCTCCGGAGGCTCTCGGTCGTCTCTGGTGGCCGACCCAAACTGGCCAGGCCCGGCTGCCAGGTCGGGCTCTTCTGCGCTCCAATCTGCGCCTCACGGGGACGCGCTGACGTCATCGGACGTCCTCCGGGCTGTACTGCGCAGGTGCAGTAGTTCTGCGCCTGCACAGTACAGCCCGGAGGACCTCCGATGACGTCAGCACGCCCGCGTGGAACGCAGAACAGCCCGTCGTTGGAGCGCAGAAGAGCCCGACCTGGCAGCCGGCCAGGTCGGGGAGACCACCAGGAGCCTGCGGAGCGGCGGCAAGGGCACCTCCTGCCTGCCACGGGCTGGAGGAAGCCCCAGGTAAGTGGATATGGATTTGTATTTTTTTTCCCCACTCCCTGAACCTTCCCTATAAGCTATCTATTTGGTTACTACTGCTGAATACCTGCACAGTCCCTAAACAGTGTTCCCCAACCCTGTCCTCAAGGCCCACCAACAGTGCATGTTTTGTGGAAATCCACACAGGTAGTTAATCAGCTCTGCTGAGACACTAATTACCTCACCTGTGCAGGTTTGTGGTTTTCTGCAAAACACTGTTGGTGGGCCTTGAGGACAGGGTTGGGGAACTCTGCCTTAGAAGATGAAAAGCCATACACAGACTTTTACTAGCTGTTGGAATTTACCAGTCAGTCAAACAATTATAATTCAGAGTCATGGTTCTCCCTTCTATTGTTCAAAGCTCATTTAATACAATCAAGCTCATTAGTATTATACAGTATGTTACCAACTAGCAGGTAAATCCAGAGCCAAATGACTTGCTAATCTGTAAGTCCATAAAGAAACCAGAAATATCTGCAAACCTCAAAAGTTTTTATGGTGGTAGTACAGAATGTGCTGTAAATAATCTTTTATAGACAAGAAGAAATGCTGGGTTTCTTGCAAATGTAGCATTTCATTATATAAAGCACATCCTGCTTATTTATCTTTCATCATGTTAAGAAGCTGAGAAAAATGTATCATTGATTTTAAAAAAGCCATTTTGTACAGTAAAGCACTCATGTGACAGTCTTAAATGGTATTAAACTTGAAAAGAAAATGCCTCTCACAAAAAAATCATGTACCCTACCTTTATGTGAAATTCAACATATCTGAGCAGAAATTAAGAAGGTAATTGTAATGCTGGGGGGGTCATACTTTCTGAGTCTTAGTTCGCACTGTGCTGCCTTAGCGATAGCAAGTAAGTATTCAGACAGGTACAAGACAGGACTATAGATTGGAGCGTAACTAGTAGCAACCGCAGCTCACAGTCACGTCCACAGAAGCAGAGCAAGCAGGTTAACAACAGTCACCAGCAAGCATCCACCCAGGCAAGACTACAGGTTAGAACGTAACTAATAGCAACTGCAGCCTATAGTTACGTTCCCAGAGACCTAGAGTAGCAGCAATACTACCAGTCACCAACGTGGTGATGGCAGAATCCAAGCTATCTGGATAATGGACTTCACTGATCCACTGCGGATGCAGCGAACGTCGATCAAGCATGGAACTAGGCAATGCACAATAAGAAAAATAACAAACAGCTCAACTAACGGATAAATATATATTAGCAAGTCTGCATATACCGGTATATTTATCGAGAACTAGCTAAAACACAAGTAATAAGGTCGCATAGAACTACAATAACAGAACTATACAGAGTAGCAAGGTGCCCAGTAGATCAGCGTACTGACCACTGACGGGCGGGGTATAAAATGGGAGGCAGACTTTTATGTCGGCATCAGTCAATGGATGCAGGTATACAAATCTCCACACAGCTGAATGGTAATCACTCAATCCTGAGCTGGCTTGATTACCATTTGCTAGCTGGCTGTGAATGCAAAGGACCCCCATAAGAAATACATGCAGAATTATGTAACAACATGCATGCAGGAAATCCAGGGCTATATGGCTGCAGCTCAGCTGCAACAAGCAATTGTTGGAATGATGACAGCATCCTGAGCTGCCCAGAACTGCAGAGCGATTGCAAATGACAATGAGACCCATTGCAAATGCACAACCGAATGCAAGCAGATAAGCCAGAACTGTCCGTTTGCAGCTCCACTGCAATGGACAGAATACACTACAGGAGGGATTCTTACAGTAATAAGGATGGAAAATAACATAAGTTAAATGAGAGGAATCCTGATGTAGCTCTAAAACCAAACATGAAAATTAATGACTATAACTAAAAAATATTTTGATATAGAAATTAAATGCATGTGTCAAAAATGTACTTGTTGTTTATTACCGAACATTTGATGTGTTTTTATGACTATATTGGAATTTTCAAAAACAGAGAACATAAAATGAATAACATGGCCACACATACAGTAAGCAATGTACAATGCATGTCATAGTTTGGTTGAATAGCAATTATTTTTTATTGCTTATTACAAGTTTTAAACTTTCTATCTTTTTGGTGAGTATATCCTGAGGAGAGCATCAGTCTTGGACCTGGAACCCACTAGGGGCGCTTTTCTGAGCGCTTTGTGGTTTGAAAAGCTCTTGCTACTGTAATGCTATGGATGTGATCAAGCTGTGAATGGGCAGTGGTGGTGGTGGTGTATTTTCCAGATATACTACAACGCTGCATATGCGAAGGACCAGTGGTGTTTGCTAGGGAAGTACACTGCAGGCTATATAGAGAGTAACATGTCAGGTTAGAATGCATAAGGCCTCTTTTCCACGAACTGTTGAGCTGTGTGCTCAGCAAGCAGTTGCCAGGAAGCAGTGAGCAGTTACCAGGCAGCGACAAGCAGTTACCAGGCAGCAGTTAGCAGTTGTGAGAGTTTGAGAGGCGTTTCACTGCCTAGAAACAGTTCGTGGAAAAGAGGCCTAAGGCCACATACACACATCAGACCATAGTCTTTTGAAAATGAAAGATTACTGACCAATTTTACTCCCTTCCATGTAGTATGAGAGCCATACCTTCACAGTCTTTTCTATGGAGCTGAACTCCCCATCAGAAAAAAATCTTTGCAAGATGCTGCACACACAGATGCTGTACAGACACAAAAGATCAGTATCTGCAAAAGATCTGTTCCTGCCAAAGATCTGTTCCTGCAAATTGCATTCATAGTCCATGAGATCTGCAGATCATCATACACACCTTGTTTAACTGACATTCATCTGCACATAAGACAATCATCTGCAGATCTGAAAATCCATCCTGGTGGATCTGATCTGCAGATGAATGTCTGTTAAACAAGGTGTGTATGATGATCTGCAGATATCATAGACTATGAATGCATTTTGAAGAAAAAAATCTGTACAGCGTTCACTCCTCACAGTAGTACATAAGTTTCATAAACCACAGAAATCCCACTGTCTGCAACTGCCGCCAGTCTCTAGTAGAAATAAATACTCTCACCGGCGTTCAGAGGCTGATTTGCCACAGATCAACTGAACACGTATTTCTGTTGAATTCCAAATTTTGCTCTCTTCCCTCTAGCACCACGATCTTGGCTCCACTTTTCCTCAAAAAGACATACAATAGAACATAGCGTAAAACTGTAACTTTAAATTTCCCAGTTCCCTTGCATGCCACAGTGAGTGCACCTCTACACCATAAGTGCTCCCCACTGTGTGTGTCTGTGCTACGGCCTCCACCGAACTGTGTATAAAAAATGCCTCCTCACCAGATAAATATGCTGTCCTGTTACAGATCAGCAAACATTCGTATGGATATCACTACTCCAGTTGTTTAAACGGCAGGATTCCACATTGGTAGCAATTTGCCTTGAAGTATACCTCAGAGAGAAACAACAGTATACATAGCGTGAACCTGTCACACTTCACAGTTCCTAATTACTCTGCTTGTGCACAAGTGAGTGCACCCTCTCCTCCGTGCACACCCTTCACACTCAGTGTCCTTACTTCGGTTTTCCCCAAACCAAAAAATGTCCCTAACCGCTCACCAGATAAGCTGCTGACCTGTCATGGATCAGCAAACAGCGCTTTGGTGTCAGCGAAGGGGTTTCAGCCAGATCTTGTCACACTGTGCCTGCAGGATTGATATAAAATCTCAGATCTTCTGTATGTTCTTCTCTCCATGCTGATTGAGACCAGGACTTCGAGGCTATGGGGGCAACACACAAACAAGATGGCGCCGGACTAGGTAGCCACGGCACACAGGGCTCCGGCCCTTTTCAACCTTTTACCTTTTTCTGCTCAATTTCCTTCTTGGCTGTAGACTCAGACTGCCGGTCTGCATGTAGCCAGCCCTCGCTGCTTGTGCCGCTGCCAGGAACCAGATGCTGCTCTCTGCAGTCACAGGAAACCAGGATGCCGCGCAGCGGATTCTGATCAACTGTGAGAGGCCCGCTCCATCGCCGCATCCATCCTCCAACGCTGCCTGATGCCACCAGCCGCTATGTGCGGTTTGATCACTCCTCTACTGTGGTGCGTGGGAGACATCCGTCCTCCGCAGCTGATCGCTGAGGCTACTTGACCTAAGCGGCCGGATCCCCTCCACCACGCGGGCTGCTGCACCGCTGTTGTCAGCGAGTCCAGGACGCCGGGACGGAGCACGCGTGACACTCCACTCCAGAGGAGGCCTGACCGCCACCGCTCCGCGCAGCCACCCTGGAGACGCAGCTGCTTCACCACCGCGACCCGATGGCGCCGTCCCACAGAGCACAGTAGAGGAGAGGCCATGGAGTTGCCTGCTGTGCCCGCTCATCATCAGCCTGGCCGCCACTGCTAGTGAAGGGCACGGTCACCACCAGAGATGCACAGCATCGTTTGGCTGCCCTGGCATCAACTGACGCCGCCACCCTTGTGGTCTGGTGCTCTGCGTCGGGACACCACCGCGGGGCCACCCACGTGGAGGAGCTCCTCACTGCAAGAGCGGCTCTGCCGGCCACTCCAGAGGCAGTCTCCACCACCGCCTCCAGCCCGCTGGTCCACCCACGTGGAGGAGCTCCTCTGGTCTCCTCTGAGCTCTCCCACAGGCCTGACCACCATTGATGGGGCCACTGCCGAGTCACCACATCCAGCCCTGGATGGCGGCCACAGGGATCCTGCCTCCATCTGAACACTCCGAGCTGGCATCACCCCAAGGCCACCCTGCCTCTCATGGGACTCCAGCACTCCAGGGGGATCCAGTCGCACAGTCCCTGCTGCTCCAGCTGTGCTGGATAGGTAATCTGGATGCTACAGGGAGACATCCAGAGATTGCATCAGGAAGCCCCATGCATGCTGCAAGGCCATTGCGGGCCTTCCCTGGATGCACTGCACTACAACCAGCCACTCCAGCGCTGACCACCTGCACTGGATCAGGCCCTAGGCCCGAGCCTAGTCTTTGCATGTATGGCCTCGGGGCAAGAGGCACGACCAGGTCTGTTGTTTACCACCATCCGCACTGGGCCAGGCTGTAAGCCTGCCTTGGGGCTAAATTTCTGCAAGCATGGCCGGGACTGTTGTTCTCCACCTCTGGGAACACTTGAACTCTCTATCTCTCTCCTATCGCTCCTTCTTATTTCTCTCCTCCTATTTCACCACCTGCACTTTCCAAGACATGCGGTGGGGTGTCTGAAATTGCTGCAGAGCAGTTGAGCACCGCATAGTGTGGTAGCTCCTGCTCGACATAGCACTCAGATGGTCCCACCTAGTCAAATGTATTGTGTAATGTGCAACGTGTAATGTAATATGATGACTGCTTATATATCTCTGCAACTGTCTTGTATATTTCTATGATTCTGCTGTTACTGTACCATCACCGACTCTGTATGTGCAAAAAATAATTCCGGGTACAACCCCCATTGTACTTGGCGAAATAAATGATTCTGATTCTGACAGTGTGACAAGATCTGGCTGAAACCCCTTCGCTGACACCAAAGCTCTGTTTGCTGATCCATGACAGGTCAGCAGCTTATCTGGTGAGCGGTTAGGGACATTTTTTGGTTTGGGGAAAACCGAAGTAAGGACACTGAGTGTGAAGGGTGTGCACGGAGGAGAGGGTGCACTCACTTGTGCACAAGCAGAGTAATTAGGAACTGTGAAGTGTGACAGGTTCACTCTATGTATACTGTTGTTTCTCTCTGAGGTATACTTCAAGGCGAATTGCTACCAATGTGGAATCCTGCCGTTTGAACAACTGGAGTAGTGATATCCATACGAATGTTTGCTGATCTGTAACAGGACAGCATATTTATCTGGTGAGGAGGCATTTTTTATACACAGTTCGGTGGAGGCCGTAGCACAGACACACACAGTGGGGAGCACTTATGGTGTAGAGGTGCACTCACTGTGGCATGCAAGGGAACTGGGAAATTTAAAGTTACAGTTTTACGCTATGTTCTATTGTATGTCTTTTTGAGGAAAAGTGGAGCCAAGATCGTGGTGCTAGAGGGAAGAGAGCAAAATTTGGAATTCAACAGAAATATGTGTTCAGCTGATCTGTGGCAAATCAGCCTCTGAACGCCGGTGAGAGTATTTATTTTTACTAGAGACTGGAGGCAGTTGCAGACAGTGGGATTTCTGTGGTTTATGAAACTTATGTACTACTGTGAGGAGTGAGCGCTGTACAGATTTTTTCTTCTACATCTTATAGGGAAGGGCTATCCCCAGTGTATAGTGATCCTCCCAACAGCTTGAGACGTTTAATTTGGAGAGGCTCTGTGACATTGAGGAGCGCCCAGACCACTTCTTTACAGCTATAAATGCATTTTGCAGGAACGGATCTTTTGCAGGAACAGATCTTTTGCAGATACTGATCTTTTGAATGTCTACAGCATCTTTGTGTGCAGCATCTTGCAAAGATTTCTGTCTGATGGGGAGTTCAGCTCCATAGAATAGACTGTGTAGAGACTTCCGGTTCCGGCGCCTGGATGAGCGGCAGCTAGGAGGAGAGCTCCGCACAAGAGACCCAGAATAACGGCGAGATATCAGCTAAAGTGCCCCGATACTGACACTCTGCCACGCTGGGAGGGTCGAGGAAGAAACCAGGCAAAGCCGATAGGCAGATGGACCGGTACCTGCTGCGGCCCGAGGTAAAGCAAAGTAAGAGAGGAGGCCGCTCCCCAGAGCCCAAAATGGCCGCCGGACAAGGACGACGAGTGGAATCCGTACAGAGCTCACAGCACTCACGCCAGTCCCCGGAATGGGAACAGCACAAACCCAGAGAGAACGACTGGGACACCGAATCTGAAGACCAGCAGGGTGAGTCGAAAATAAACATCGACCCAGCACACTTGCACAATCTAGCCTCTATGGTGGTGCAAAAACTCACTCCAGACTTACAAGCAATGATACACGCCGCCATGACACAGGCCCTACAAAAAGTGCACAAAGACATGCTAGCACAGGCAAATAGGATAAAACAAGTAGAACAGCGCACTTCTTCGCTAGAAGATAAGCACATAATATATAAAACAAAGATTAAGAGGCTTGAAACAGATAACGCTACCATGAAAGACAAACTACAAGACCTGGAAAACAGGTCGAGGAGAAGCAATGTGCGCATTGTAGGACTGCCTGAATCACATACACCAGCTACGCTCATGCAATTCTGTGCGGACACTTTACCACAACTACTGGGCCTTCCTACATCCTATAAAGTGGAGCGTGCTCATAGAGTAGGCCCACCGAGAGATGATTCTAAAAATAAGGGACCTAGAGTGATCATGGTTAAATACCTTGATTATGCAGACAAAGATCTTATAATGCGCACTTTCAGGCAGCTCCAACAACCGCTCACCTATCAAGGCATTACGCTTCGCCTGTTTAATGACTATTCTGTTGAAATCTCCAAGTTAAGGCAAGGCTTTACAAATGCCTGCTCCCAGTGTATCAAAAGAAAATGGAAATTCGCATTAGCATACCCAGCCATACTACGTGTCACAGACAATGTTGGGAAACTACACATATTTAAAAACCCAGGAGAGGCAGAGAACTTCCTAGCTTCCACAGCAGAGGAGGCAGCCGGTCAAACCCACCCTCCATCAGAGGACGCAGATAACACACAAGAGGAAGGTGACTGAAGATATCTACAACTTAGGATCTATGCAGAGGGGCACTGCACTTTGATTAGCACAATCTTTTACACAAACTTCCAACAATGGGTCTGTGAAGAACAGAGACTGAGATAGCGATGATCGGTTTCACTCACCAGGAAAAAAGTGAAGTCAATTTCAAAGTTATATGGGGAAATTTTATGTTATGGGCAGTTTATTGTTACAGGCTATGTTTAATAGACAGGGGTTTGGGCAAAGTTAGTATAGAAGGGGGAAGGGAATCTCTCTGCTGCGCACTAAAAGGGGACAGGCAAATAAATACATGTTATGTTAGCGATCCAAATCCTTACCCATCCCTATTGCAGACATGACATTGAGAGTTATTTCATGGAACACAAAAGGAATGCGTACTCCAGCTAAAAGATCTCAGATCCTGAGACATCTAAAGAAATTACACGCAGATATCGTGTTACTTCAAGAGACACATCTTAGTGCCTCCTGTGCCAGACTTTTAAAAAAAGGATGGGTGGGAGAAGTTTACTGCGCGGCTGCTGAGGACAGAAGAGCAGGTGTGATCACTCTAGTTCATAAACACCTCATGCAAAACGTAACGCACTCTAACATGGGTGCCAAGGGGAGATGGGTAAGGATTCGGATCCAGCAGGGTACAGAGGAAATTGACATAGACAATGTATACGCTCCTAATGATGACAATGCTTCTTTTTTACAGGAACTTAATTATAATGTTACGGCAACGGGATATAGTAATGTGGTTATCGGAGGAGATTACAATGCTATCATAGATTTACAGGAAGATAGAACAGCCAAAAAACAAGTAACAAGGTTCTATAAGAAAAAAGCTGAGCAGTTTAGCAACTTCGTAGAACACATGCACCTGCTAGACTCCTGGAGAATATTGCATCCATACGAAAAGCAATACACATTCTACTCACAGCCCCACGATATGTGGTCTCGATTAGACTACTTACTAATATCCCCCGGTCTCCTTAATAAACTAGTGACAGCAGAAATCCACGAGCTAGTTATTTTAGACCACTCCCCTGTATCCATAGAAATTAAAAATTATACCCCAAAGGGTACAGATATCCTTTGGAGGTTCCCAACCCAGCTGTATGACAACGAGGAATTTAAGGCCCTATTGAAAAACTGGTGGATACAATACTCTGAGGAAAACAATGCATGCTCAGGGGATTCATACTTGTTTTGGGAGGCCTCGAAGCCTGTGATGAGAGGACATATGATATCTCACCTAGCAGGGAAAAAAAAGAAGCAAATGCGGCTTATATGAAAGCAGTAGACAAAGTCAGAAAGGCTAGCAAAACTTTCCAATCACACCCCACAGAAATCAACAGGAAAAACTGGCTCTCAACTAAAATAGAAGTAGACAGATGGCTAACAACAAAAGAGAAATGATACCAATCTTACCAAGCCCTCCGTTTTCACAAATTAGGAAATAAAATGGGAAAACTCCTAAGTAATTTAGTTAAAGGCTCCAGACCTACGACTCAAATTCCAGTACTACAGAATAGTCAGGGGACCTTGACTAGTAACCCCCAAAAAATAAACGGAAAATTCCATCAATTCTACGCTGACTTATATCAGGACAAAGGTAACCCCATAGATATAAATAAGGTAAATACTATTTTGAGAGAAGCAGCCCTACCAAAAATAAGACCAGAAGATCTAGAGGAGTTAAACAGGGTGATAACCCAATCAGAAATAAAAAACATCATAAAAACACTATCCAATGGAAAATCACCAGGACCAGATGGTCTTAGCGCAGAATACTACAAGTTGCTGAAGGATGAAATTGTCCCACATCTTTGTACACTGTTCAATAAGATAATCAAAACAGGCAAACTACCTGACACAGCCAATAATGCTTACATAAAAGTTCTACCAAAAGAGGGCAAGGACTTAAAATTACCAGAGGCATATAGGCCTATATCTCTCATGAACCCCAAGATTTAAAAATCTTAACAAAGCTTATGGCAGACAGATTAGCTGTCATTCTTCCAGCCCTGATAGGCAAACATCAGTCCGGATTTGTCAAAAATAGATCAGCAGTAGCAAATATGAGAAAAGTCCTCACAGTGTTAGATTACACTAAACTCTACCCGAAAACCTCAAAAGACTACGCCATACTAATGTTAGACGCCGAAAAGGCCTTTGACAATGTGCGATGGCAGTGGCTAGGTCAAGTCCTTCAGCACATGAAGTTTTCTGGTCCTTTCTTATCCCTCATAGAAGCGCTACAAAAAACACCAACAGCACAAATCTACACGCCAGGTTTCTTATCTCCAAAGTTCACCCTCCAGAAAGAAACCAGACAGGGGTGCCCACTGTCACCCCTCCTTTTTAATCTTGCAGTGGAACCCATGGCAAAACTCCTAGAAAAGAGAATACTAGGCATCAAAATAGGTGAAATAGAACTCACACAAACACTATTTGCAGATGATATTTTGTTGTTCATGGCCAAACCCCAGGAACAGATCAAAACAGTATTTGACCTCATAAACGAAATAGGTGACAAAAGTGGATTCAAGGTAAACCAGAACAAAAGTGAGTTACTGTTCCTCTCATCGCAGGCTTCTAATGTCAGATCACTGGGAGGGTTGGGGGTAAAAATCAGTTCTAAAATAAAATATTTGGGAATTCATCTCACACGTGACCCTGCATCTGTCTATGATCTAAATTATCTACCCTTGATACAAAAACTAAAACAACAAATGACACAGTGGAATCATTTACCAATTAACATTACAGGACGAATAGCCCTGATAAAATCTATAATATTTGGCCGCATCCTCTATCCGCTTCAAACAATACCCCTACTCTTAAAGCACAAACATGTAAAAGATCTGGAAAAAGCAATGTCCTACTTTATTTGGGCTGGAAAGAGACCACGAATAGCATTCCAGAAGTTACAACTCCCAAAGGAGGAAGCGGGTCTAGGTCTCCCGAACCTACGAAGGTACAACTTAGCATGTTTAAGTCGACACATCAGAGATTGGCTCTGTGAGTCCAGTGTGTTCTCTAACCTGCAACTAGAAAAAGCTCTGGCGGAACCATGGTCCCTAGCAGCTATCCTACACCCAAATTTGCCCAATTGCCACAGAAAATTAGACAAAGTGGAATTATGAGAGATACATGGGTCACGTGGAGGGAACTTCGTAAAACCTACAAATTACCAATGCAAATATCAAAATATATGCCCCTTTGGGGTCACCCAGGGTTTCCGGCAAGCATTGCACATGAGTGCTTCAGTTTGTGGGAGGATAAGGGGTTAGACAAACTGGGAAAGTTGTTTCACGTAGATTCTGGTAACTGGAAATCTTTTCCAGAGGTGAAGCAGGAATATGGTTTGCCACGAACTCATTTCCTCTACTATGCACAAGTTAAATCCTTCGTAAAGTCCTCAGTAACTGATCTTTCTCGAGTGGCGAAACTCAATGACTTTGACTCATTCCTGAAGCCAAGGACATATGGTCTTCCTTTGACCATAATACAAAGACAGCTACAAAGTACACAACAGGGAACTTATCGCCAAACGATTTTTCAGAGATGGACCAAAGATATAGCAGACCCAGAAATCTCAAAAAAAAATAGTGGAAGGAAATATCTTATACAGACAACAAAGAGAGAGTCGCACATTAAAATGCTGCACAGGGCAAAGTACGCCTTCGACATAAAATACAAAAACCCACCAGCAAACTACAAAGCTTTTTGTCCAAAGTGCCAACTGCCCCAAGCTGGACTATACCACTGCATTTGGGGCTGCAATGTCATCTCCTACTTTTGGAGCTCGATACAATCTATGATCAAGCAAATATGTGGTAAAGACATAAACATGTCACCACAGGCCCTTCTATTCCATTATGAGGAACAACAGGAAACCACAACAGAGGGGGGGAAAACAAAAACTGACAATCCTTTATCACCCCTGGGCCATATCATATTAGCAGCGGCAAAGAAAGTGATATATAATAAATGGATTTACCCTTCTGCCCCAACAGTCTGGGACGTGAATCAAGAGCTATATCATCTATTCAACCTTGATAAATCTTACACTTTGCAACACAAAGAAAAAAGTTCCAAATCTTTCTTTAAAAAATGGAAAAAATATATCCCATATGCACACTCAAGAGGATAAATTAGAGACATAATGGAACCATTCCGCTACACAGAATGGTACGCGACCATGGACTTGCTAGGCAAGCTGGGCCCACTCAAGATTGATACGTAATAAAGACACAAGATGAAAATGTCCCTTACAACCAAGTCCCGAATGAAAGTAACTGCAAAACTATTTATCTGACCTTAAAAGACGCAGCAGAGAGAAGAGACAGGGTGGGAGGGGTATAAGAGGGGGGGGGGAGGGATAGAGGGGTAAGAGATAGGCTGAGGGGGGATGTTTTATATTGTTAAATTTATATCTGCTTTGGAAAACAAATGCTGCAAAAATGTCCCATGCTTTAAATCTCAGAGGAGATATTGTGAAACATGCAGTGTATAAAATGTACACAGGCACTGGACATGTTGGCGTTGAGCCTTGGTGCCTCAAAACATGTATTCTTGTATTCAGATTTGAAAAAGCAAATAAAATATTGTTAAAAAAAAAAGAATAGACTGTGTAGGTATAGCTCTCATACTACATGGAAGGGGGTAAAATTGGTCTGTGATCTTTCATTTTCCAAAGACTATGGTCTGATGTGTGTATGAGCCTTTAGTCTCCACTGACCCAGGAAGTGGACATTATGCTTATTATCCTCTTCAGCACTGAGCTGCTCTGCCTCCTTAAAGGGAACCTAAACTGAGAAGGCAGAGCTTATGGCTGTAGCTCTGCCTCTTAGCACGTCAATCCCCGTTGATCGCAGCCTCACCCTGCCCCTCTCAATCTTCCTTCACAGAGAAGGGGGGGGGATCCGCGCGGCGACTGACGCGCATGGAGGCAGAGCTGCAGCTGAAAACTCTGCCTCCATGAGAAGCAAAATCCTTAACCAAGAAAGTCGTGGATTTTGCGGGGTATAAACCCCTCATTTTGCCGTGGGATAGCGGCGGTTTAGCAGGGGTTATAGTTCTTAACATGACTGCATGTTAAAAAAGTGAATTTAGACTCGCTTCAGAGTCTCTTTAAAGAGAAACTCCGACCAAGAATTTAACTTTATCCCAATCAGTAGCTGATACCCCCTTTTACATGAGAAATATAATGATTTTCACAAACAGACCATCAGGGGGCGCTGTATGACTGATTTTGTGCTGAAACCCCTCCCACAAGAGGCTCTGGTACCGTACGGTACTCTGGGCAAACTGCCACAATGTAACAATGTTCACAGACAGGAAATGGCTGTTTATAGCTGTCTGTAACAGCCAAAACAGCTAGGAGCAGCTTTATAACCTGCCCACAGTAAAAATGTCACCATGTAATACATGTCAGAATGTGAATCTGGGCGAGGGAAGATTTTACAATGAGCAAACACTGCCTAAATCATTTATACATAATTATGGTAAAAATGAAGCACTTTTTTATTACATTATTTTCACTGGAGTTCCTCTTTAAGGGCCTGTTCTCACTAGGGTGATTAGTGGGTGATTCCCACTAATCACCGAAGCGCTAGCACATTTTAAAGTGCTAGAGCAATTATAACTATATGGAAGTGATCCCATTGACAACCAATCACGCGCGCTCTGTGATTAACGGCAATCGGGAAACGTGCTGCCTGCAGCATTTTGCCGCAATTCTCGAGCGATCGTGGTACAGTGCTTGACCAAAGTGCTGATTGTGATCGCTCTGAATCGTGGGAGTGTACAGTGATTTTACCGCACTACTCGTGGAAAAAAAATCGTCCGCGCCCTAAACCTACCAGCACAGCAAAAAATTGTAGTAGAGCAGCATTCAAACATTTATACACAGCACTTTGTTCTACACTGGAAAACCCCTTCAGCTTGTTATATTATGAGCTGTGCTGACAACGAGCAAATATGGTAGCTGAATGGGTAATAAAAAGTAGGAAAGCACATTTTTATTTAATGTTATGTCAAAGTTTCAGACCACTTTTCTATTCTTGTACAGTGATCACAGAGTCAGAAGCCAATGAAATGGGTTCCACATCAGTTTGTACAACTCAGCTGTTATTAGAAAGCTGGGTTAGCAGCAGCTTATGCGAGTAGTCGTGGCAGGGGCACATGGAACCAAAGTAGTTAAATCTATACATAAACATGCTTTAATTACACACAGTCCCAGAGTGTTTAATGGAAGTTCAAATAGTTGACAGACTGGTCAACAGTGCTAACAGCTACCAACTGATCAGTCAGCAACTACTGAATTTTATTTGCTAGCTCTGCTTTCAGTTTCCAGAAATTAGACTTTGCAGGCACACAGGTGCAGGTAGAAGTAAACCCGCATTTGCAAGAATCGGTGATTCCAATATTTTCATGTACAGTGTACTGCTCAGTCGGGATGGGAGTGTAAAATAAAAACTGTCAGACTGAATAGGAAGGTTATAGACAGGAAAAGGGAGTTCACATTGCTTTGAGCCATTTTATCCTTATCTTCCCCAAATATATTTCCTACCTTCCATTAAAGTATGCACATCCACAAATGGGCACATTTATTGCATAAATGTTTTCATTGTCCCTGTAGCTGCACATGGATGGGTTGCTTAGCAAACAGCTATGATTTTTTTTCCAGAAGAGCACAAGATACAACAAGCAGCCATATAAAGTGGCTTAGCAACCAGCAAACATATGGAGCAGATGTAAATAAGACAAGCCTGTGAAACACTGCGCAACCATGATAAGATTCTTTATATTAATTAGCACATGAATAATATATAACATTATATTTATAATCTCCTTCTGTTCACTGTGATGCTGAGCAAGGCTGTTTTTTAACTTAATCTACAACAACTACATAGTGATCCTACTTGCTTGTAAATTATGTAATTATGATTCAAATATTATTTTATATGCTTAAAATAATACTTAACACACAGAAAGAAAAACCAGGAGCAAGAAAAACCTAGAATAGGAAGTGTGTATGTATACAGATATATCCTATAAAATATAGTGTGTGTGTATGGCTATTGCAGAAAATAAAAGATAAATAAACTAGGACTCCCATTAAAATTAAACTTTCAGTACATTTTATATAGTAGGTAAAGAGAAAACTGTTTCAGGCATTTTCCATCTTTACTGTCTCTGTCTGAATCCAATCCTGATGTAATTTCCACAGTTTCTGCAGAGGGGTGAGGTGTATTTCCCTTCTCGGCCTCATGTCGCACTGAACTGCCCTCAGCCAATCAGTGAGGAAAAGGATTGTGGGAGGGGAAATAACGAGCTTCCCTCTCCTTAGCAATGTACCAAATAGAGCAAGGCTGAGATAAACTTTATTACAGCAGAAACATTTATGATTATATTGGAATGCTTGCAATGCAGGATCAGGTTGTAGCCTGCACAATAAACACAGAGCAGTGGGTAAATGGAATTTGATTGTATGGCTGACAATACAGCTTTAAAGGGCAACTGAAGTGAGAGAGATGTGGAGGCTTCCTTTTAAGTAATACCAGTTGCCTGGCTATCCTGCTGATCCTCTGCCTCTAATATTTTTAGCCATAGCCCTGAACAAGCATGCAGCAGATCAGGTGTTTCTGACATTATTGTCAGATCTGACAAGATTAGCTGCATGCTTGTTTCTGGTGTGATTTAGACACTATTATAGCCAAATAGATCAGCAAGACAGCCAGGCAACGGTTGTTTAAAAGGAGATAAATATGGCAGCCACCATATCACTCTCACTTCAGATCCCCTTTAAAGGACAGTGAGGAACGAGCACATGCCCTTACTGTGCCCACTAGAAACCGCTTTGTACCTGTAGTAGACTCTGCTATTGTTCATCCATTAATAAGAAACCGGAACTAGAGATGAAAGATTCTAAAATCGGATTGGCATCTCCAGCATCTGTCTGACTGAAGAGAAAGAAGCTTCTGTGGTGTTTTATACTGTTGAGTCCAATTTTTGTAATTTGACTGTTGACCAAGGGCATTCAGATTCTTTATTTGTATGAATTAAAACATTCTTCCAATCATTCTCTTTTATATGGGGCATTGTAGTTCGTTTTTGCCAGTTACCAAAGAATGGTATTTTTTTGTCTTAGAACTCTCCAAAAGATCATGTGTACTGTAATAATGAGATTGTATGTTGGCAGCTGAAGAGGTAGAAGAGGTGGAATGCTGACTGAGACAGTCAACCACCTCTTTTCTGGGAAGTAATGGCTTTCTTCTGTAGAAGATCACATATGCCTCAGCCACGGGATGGCGCACCACCCCAAGAACCTCTGCGATTTGGCCTGCCTGTCATGTTTGTTGTAGTGATTGATCAGCCAAGGACTATTGCCAGAAATGTCTGTGACACTCCACAGACTCTCCGACTGTCTGATAATACCGACAGTAATTTATAGTAAGGTTAGGTGACACAGGTGTGTTAGTGTAACACTGTACGCTAATCACTCAGTGACACAAATGTCCATGACCATATATAAATATTATAATAATTTTATTTATTCAGGACACACTGACTGTCGGATATCACTTACAGTAACTCACACTGAGTTTAGACGACAGGTGTGTTGGTGTAACACTGTGTAAGGATTCCTCCTGTGGCGTGTTCTGTCCGTTGCAGTGGAGCCGCAAACGGACAGTTCTGGCTTGTCTGCTTGCATTCGGTTGTGCATTCGCAATGAGTCACATTGTTATTTGCAGTTGCTCTGCAGTTCTGGACAGCTCAGAATGCTATCATCATTCCACCAATGGCTTACTACAGCGGAGCTGCGGCCAGATAGCCCTGGATTTCCTGCAGGCATGTTGTTACATAATACTGCATGTATTTCCTATGGGAGTCCTTTGCATTCACAACCAGCTAGCAAATGGTAATCAAGCCAGCTCAGGATTGAATGATTACCATTCAGCTGTGTGGAGATTTGCATGCTTGCATCCATTGGTCAATGCCAGCATAAAAGTCTGCCTCCCCTTTTAGACCTCGCCCATCATAGCTATCACTATACTGGTCTGCTGGGCACTGTGCTACTCTGTATAGTTCTGTTATTGTAGTTCAATGCGACCTTATTACTTGTGTTTTAGATAGTTCTTGATAAATATATAAGCAGACTTGCTAATATATATTTATCCGTTAGTTGAGTCGTTTGTTATTTTCCTTATCATTGTGTATTGCCTACTTCCATGCTTGATGGACATTCGCTGCATCCACGGTGGATCAGTGAAGTCCATTATCCTGATAGCTTGGATTCTGCCATCACCACGTTGGTGACTGGTAGTATTCCTGCTACTCTAGTTCTAGGAACATAACTATAGGCTGCGGTTGCTATTAGTTATGTTCTTTCCTGTAGTTTTGTCTGTGTGGATGCTTGCTGGTGATTGTTGTTAGCCTGCTTGCTCTGCTTCTGTGGACGTGACTGTGAGCGGTGGTTGCTACTAGTTACGCTCCAATCTAGTCCTGTCTTGTACCTGTCTGAATGCTTGCTATCACTAAGGCAGCGCAACATCTCACTGTGCTGCCATTGCGTCTTATTTGTAGCGATATCGGAAGCCCAGAGCTGCAGGTGCTCTGTGCAGCCTGTGTAGCCTCTTTCATTAATCAGCTACCAGTCTTGTTGCTCTGGGTGGTCAAAGTTTAACCCCCAAGCATTACACTTGTTATTTGTAAACAGACAGTATTGCTTATGCACACAAGCATTACACACTGTAATGTTATCACACAATGACAATGACACAAATTTCCCTGACACTGTATACTTTATTTCATGACACACTGATATCACCAACACTAACTCACAGTAAGGTGACCCGGTGATGCTGTGTGGGGGTCAGTGATAATCACTTATGCACAGTGACTGTGGGCTATAACTGTGACACAGCCAGCCCCACACTACACTTTATACGGGTGTTGTGTTGTTACAACACACACCACACCACAATGCAACAACAAAATGTCAGTGCAGCAAGGTCCATATCCGTGCACAAAATGACTTTCAGGAGGAGTCCTCAAAAGGACTATTGGGGTCCCTAGCTGGTGCACTGCAAGTAGCAGAGCACCTGGGAAGCCGCTACACAGCACAGTATCACAATACAGCCTATCTAAAGCTATCTCTGTTTCTATAGCTGCAGGTCCTCTCTATACACTGCCTACAAGCAGAGTGAAAATGGCCACCAGGATCATGCCTTTTATGGGGAGGAGTGGCCCGGTGATGATCCTGTCTGGCTGTACTGCCCCATGTGAGTTAAGGGTGAAGGGTAAAAAAATGGCTACATGGGAAAGCATAGGGAAGTCGCAAACGGTTCGCCGGGAACTAACCATAAGTTATATTCTGGAGGAGCAAATCCATAGGAAATGAAATTGTACAGAGAGAATTTTAAGGAAAAGTGAGGAGAGAATTAGCTAAAGGAGAGAATGGTCTCGGCTGGTAGTTCCTTTCTGTTGGATGGTGAGGAAGGAGAAAGATGCTCTGTTGGGGTGTAAACAGTGGGAGGTAAGTAATTTGATCACTTGCAGGACTAATTGTGTTGTATGTGTACCTGTAGTAAATTATGTACAGGAAATGCAGTCGTCTCAGAATCTGCTTGTTGGAGCATGTCAGGTTGATCTGCACAGAAAACGAATGTCCCAAGAAAATGCATAGTGTGAATAAAGTACATGGAGAAGATGTAAAATGTCTTTCATTGAGCTGTTGAGTGTTTACCAGTGCTAGAGGTGGAGATAGACACCAAATCTTGCTCTAAAAATGAGGCTATAATGATCTCAATAACAAATGCATTTCAAGTCTCTGGTTTGTGTGTATGAAACAACCTGACATGCTCATTGTAGGGCAATCTGATTACGGCGCTAAAATATATTCCTCTAAAATAATCCCAATTTTTTTCATGTGGTGGTGAGAAGGCACTTATCTTTGTAAAATCGACACTGGTGATGTGTTATTAACCCTAAAATAATTAGTTTTAAGCATACCACTTAACCTGACCTTCCATAAGTTTTGGACACAGTTGGAATTCTAGGATCTTTGTTTATGAGCTACATATATTGAAGGCACTGCTGTGTCCCTCGGTCGGCTTTAAAGGGAAGTTGCATGTGCAACTTCCCTTAAGTTACGGAAGGCACAAAATGCCCTATGGCCATGGATTGGCTTGTGATTCTTATGGGTGGTGTTAGGGAAGTGCCACTTTTATACGTGTGCTAAAATAGTGTGAAAAGGAAGACTACCCAGCCTATGACCGGAGGTATAGTGGGACTGGGTGCTTCTGAGAAAACCCATTACATTGAAACAGCCCTTAAAGCGGTTTTAACCCATACAATTATCATATTTGCTTTTGTGCACAAGTATTCTTATTCATTTAGAAATTATTAGTTCCCAAAGTTCAGTTTATTTACTTTGAAAGCTGCTGGTGCATTGTATTCATAACTGTTGTATTTCTATTGTAAATGCAGCCAGTAATGATTTCTGAGCAGTGTTTCAGTTCAGGACTCATTAGCAGAAGTTTCTGCACAGTCAGAGAATGTTTACTTAATTGTATCAAGTGAAGAATGTAAACACAAGATAAGGTTATCACCAGTTCGGATGGGGCTGTCCCTGCAAGAGAAAAAGTCAGCCCTGTCATTTAACCCTTTGAATGCTGTTTTACTTAAAAAAAAATGTGTTAGTATATTATATGCTGTAAATAATCGTATAGAGCAAAGAAGAAATGCTGGGTTTTATTCCACTTTAAGCAGGAGGTCTAAGCCAAGTGGTATGCTTGAAAAGTGCCCATTCTGTTCTCTGAATGCATGTAAATATGTTAGAAGATTTGCATACACGAGAAACAAGTGTAATGTTACCTGGCATGCATTAGCATTGTGGAGGAAACTGTTAAAAAAAAGTTTATACACAGTAGAAAAAATTCTGCATGTCAGAATAAACTATTTAATGTAGGATGAATTCTAGTTCTACTATCTGTATATTTCCCCTTTGAAATCCTTCAACGTCCTTATTTGCATTGATATGTCTAATAATAGCTAATGTTGCCAAGATAAACATTAAAGAGAACCCGAGGTGGGTTTTAATAATCCTATTACTACACGAAGCTGGGTCTGCATATAATGCCCAGCCGCTGTTGCTATACTGTCTTCCCCCAGGCCCCCCCTGCGCTCTGCTGTCCCCATAAATCAAACCGCCGTGCTAGTGACACGCAGCGTGTCGCTAGCAGGCTGTTTACATCCACACTGTCACTTTTCACCGCTCCCCCGCCTCCTCTATATCGCCGCTCCCCTCCTGCGTCTCTTCCCTCCAATCAGCAGGGAAGGAAGGGGCGCAGGCGGGGAGCGTCAATATAGAGGAGGTGGCGGAGAGTGACAGTGTGGATGTAAACAGCCTGCTAGCGACACGCTGCGTGTCTCTAGCACGGCGGTTTGATTTATGGGGGATAGAGATGGCCCGAACGGTTCGCCCGCGAACGTATTCACGCGAACTTCGGTCGTTCACGGTGAGCCGCAAACTATATGCAAATTCAACCCGCCCCCTATCATTAGGGTCAACTTTGACCCTTTACATCACAGTCAGCAGGCACAGGGTAGCCAATCAGGCTACACTACCTCCTGGAGCCCCCCCCCCCCCTTATAAAACGCAGGCAGCGTAAGCCTTTTCAGTCGTGTGGCTGCAGTAATTAGAGAAGGGAGAGAACCTAGGTTGCTCTGTCTTGCTGATCTTATTGCTAAAAAACACTCCTCATCCTCAACAGCTCTTTTGAGAGCTAATGTTGTTCTTGTGATCTCTTTTTTTTTTTTTTTTGTGTGCGTGTCCCACAGACACTTGTGTTGCATATACAGCCCTGTCAGTCAGTCGCAGCTGCTGGTGGGACCTTGGCCCCTTTGTAATTCCTACTGTGCCACTGCCAGGCCCAGCACATTCAGTGACTACCTGTGTGTGTGACAGCTGCAAATTTGTAATACCAATCACTGCATACCCACCTGTTCAGTGCACCTACCCACCTACCTACGTGACAGCAAGCAGTGTTATATACCAGTCACTGCACCTGTCCACGGTACCTGTGTGTGTGACAGCTGCAAATTTGTAATACTAGTCATTGCATAATTGTTCACAGTACCTGTGTGACCGCACGCTGTGTAATATACCAGTCCGTGCATACCTGTTAACTGCACCTGTGTGAAAGCTGCACCTTGTATTGTAATATCAGTCACTGCATACCTTTCACTGCACCTGTGTGAGTGCACATTGTATTAGTCAAGTCAGTGCACACCTCTCACTTCACCCCCCCCACACACACACACACACACACACACACACACACACACTGCATTTGACACTTTGCAGGAGTGATTTAGTGGGGAATTAACTGATTCACAGACATTATTGTTACAAGATTAAGGCGCTAAGCAAGTTACACCACCTCATATGTCTGAGTTAGGCGACACTATGGACGTAGCGTGTGAGGAGGAGGATGATGAAGTACCTGCTGTTGGGTGCAGTTTAGGAGGTGTCTGATGCAAGCAAAGCTGGGGATGATGATTATGATACGGATGCCACGTGGTATCTTAAGAGACAAGATGACCAAGGGGGCAGTTGAGAGGGGGAGTCAGAGAGGAGTAGGAGGAGACGAGTTGCTGAAAGAAGCAGGGGGAGCTCGTGTTCAGAAACAGCTGGTGGCAGTGTCCGGCACCATGTATCGCCACCTATGGACAGCCAGCCAACATGCCCTTCAACATCAGCTGCTGAGGCCACCATAGTGCCTACACCCCAGGGGGGCTCAGCGGTTTGGACATTTTTTTTGTGTCTGCCTTAGATCAGAGCAATGCCATCTGTTCTCTCTGCTGCCAAAAATTGAGCCGTGGAAAGGCCAACACTCACGTAGCAACAAGTGCCTTACGAAGGCACATGGAGAAAAGGCACAAACTGCAATGGGAAGAGCACCAGAGGAAAAGCAGCACACAAAAGAAAAGCCACTCTCCTCCTCTTCCTCCTTCAGGTGCATCATCTTCAGCCACTTTTTCCCTTGCACCTTCACCATCACAGCCACCCTCCTCCACTCCGCCTCTCACCTTGAGCAGTTCCTGCTCCTCTGTACACAGCAAAAGCCAGGTGTCTGTGAGGAAAATCTTTGAGCGGAAGAAGCCTATGTCTGCCAGTCACCCCCTTCCCCGGCGTCTGACAGCTGGCTTGGCGGAACTGTTAGCTCGCCAGCTATTACCATACTCTGGACTCTGAGGCCTTCCGAAAATTTGTGGCCATTGGGACACCGCAGTGGAAGATACCAGGCCGCAATTATTTCTCAAAAAAGGTGATACCCAAACTGTACCATGAAGTTGAATGGCAAGTGGTGTCATCTCTGGCACACAACGATGAGTCAAGGGTCCATCTGACCACGGAGGCCTGGTCTGCCAAGCACGGTCAGGGCAGGTACATTACTTACACAGCCCATTGGGTCAACCTGGTGACCACTGGCAAGCAGGGAGTATGTGGCTGTGCAGTGGACCAATTTGTGACACCTCCACGGCTGGCAGGCAGGCCTGCTGCTGATACCTCCTCTCCTTCTCCTCCTGCTACATCCTCTTCGCTGTCATCCTCCTCCTCGGCTGTGTGGCAGTGCTACTCTACTGGTGCTGCGATCTCCTCTCCAGCTACACAGCCCCAGCTCCCCAGGGCCTATGCTGCATGACAGGTACGACGGTGTCACGCCATCTTAGACATGTCTTGCCTCAAAGCGGAGAGTCACACTGGAGCAGCTCTCCTGGCTGCTCTTAACAAACAGGTGGATCAGTGGCTGACCCCGCACCAACTGGAGATCGGCAACGTGGTGTGTGACAACGCCAGCAATCTCATTTCGACTTTGAATTTGGGAAAGTTGACACATGTACCCTGCATGGCACATGTGCTGAATCTAATAATGCAGAGATTTGTGTCTAAGTACCCAGGCTTACAGGACGTCCTGAAGCAGTCCAGGAAGGTGTGTCGGTGTGGTCTTACATGGCCATGGCATGCTTTGCCGATATTCAGCGGAGAAACAAATTGCAGGTGAAACGCTTGATTTGCAACAGCCCGACTCGCTGGAATTCGACCCTACTGATGTTCAACTGCCTGCTACAACAGGAGAAAGCCATCAAACAGTATCTCTACAACTACAGTCAAAGGACACGCACTGGGGAGATGGGGATGTTCTGGAAGAAGTTCTGGACACTCATGCGAAATGCCTACAGGCTCATGCGGCTGTTTGAGGAGGTGACAAACCTGGTGAGTCGCAGTGAAGGCGCCATCAGCGACTTGATCCCATGTGCTTTCTTCCTGGAGCGTGCCGTGCATAGAGTGGTGGATTAAGCTGTGGAGGAGCCTGAACAGGAACAGGAGGAAGAGTTGTGGGATCGATTCTCAGCAGAAGCATATGATTCCTCAACACCTGTGGCAGCACAGAGGGGGGAGGAGGAGGAAGAGTCGTGGGGGGAAGAGGAGTCAGATGAGGAAGGTTTTTTTTTTTGGAGCTGGAGACGGCGGAAGAACAACCGCAGTAGGTGTCGCAGGGGGCTTGTGCTGCTCAACTTTCCTGTGGTATTGTTCATGGCTAGGGTGAGGAGGAGAACTTAGCTGGCATCACTGAGGAAGAGCAAGAGGAGACGGATAGTACGTCTGCATCCAACTTTGTGCAGATGGCGTCTTTCATGCTGTCCAGCCTGTTGAGGGACCCCTGTATAAAAAAACTCAAGAGGAATGAGCTGTACTGGGTGGTCACGCTTCTAGACCCTTGGTATAGGCACAAAGTGGCAGAGATGTTTCCAAATCACCAGAAGGCAAAAAGGATGCAGCACTTGCAGAACAAGCTGGCAACTATGCTTTACAGTGCGTTTAAGGGTGATGTCACAGCACAACGGAATAAAGTTGCCACTGCCAGTAATCCTCCTCCTCCCATGTCCACGCAGGCAAGGACAGGACGCTCTAGCGATCTCATGGTGATGTCGGACATGCGGATATTCTTTAGTCCAACGTCTCGCTTTAGCCCTTCCGGATACACCCTCCACCAACACCTCGACCGGCAGGTAGCCGACTACCTGGCCTTAAGTGTGGATGTAGACACTGTGAGCAGCAATGAACCCTTGGACTACTGGGTGCGCAGGCTTGACCTGTAGCCAGAGCTGTTACAATTTGCCATCCAACTTCTGTCATGCCCTGCCTCAAGCGTCCTGTCAGAAAGGGCTTTCAGCACAGCTGGAGGCATTGTCACTGAGAAGAGAAGTCGCCTAGGTCACAAGTGTTCAGTACCTCACCTTTATCAAAAATGAATGAGGCATGGATCCCGGAGGGCTACTGCCCGCCCGAAGACTAAGTCAGTCCCCACACACAGCGTCTCTGCCTGCACGCCATGTGACTACCTGCCCCATGACTAAGTCGGTCCCCACCCAGCATCTCTGCCTGCAGGCTGCTTGACTGCCTTCTCTGCCACCACCAACGGGGTCCAGGACTCCAGGCGGATTCCTGAATTTTTACGGCCGCTGTTAGCAGCGGCCGCTATAATAATTTTTCTGGTGCGTGTACATGCCTGCCTAATTTCTCTGGCTGCATTGCAGCTGCAACAACAAAACAAAAGGCATGTACATGTGTCAATTCCCCTTCATGATCGTTACCTTGCCGCAGTGAAGGGGCTTGCGTATCACAATGAAGCAATGACCGCCGGCTATATGAGTGTCTCGATTGGGGGGCACACCCAAATTAATACGGTCATTGCTTCATTGTGGACAGACCAAACTCGATCAGCTGGACAGTCACTGTTCTGTCATTGAGCTACCTTAGCCCGGCGACCATATGGGCTGGAAAGCCGCCATCACCTGCACTCTCGTCATAGTGCGCACCAGTCCAGCACGGCCGTCACTACACAAACTGCTGTGTGCGGTGCATTACACAGTGAGTTTGGTCTGTCGGTGTGAAGCAGTACACTAATTACACTACCTGATTGATGTACAATATACATATGCAAGATGTTTTAAAGCACTTTAGGCCTCCAATTTAGCATTCAATGTGATTTCTGCCTTTAAAGTGGTTTAAAACTCTGACAAAATTTTCAACAAAAATGTGTTTTCCTACTTTTTATAACCCATACAATTATCATATTTGCTTTTGTGCACAAGTATTAATATTCATTTAGATATTATAACTTCCCAAAGTTCAGTTAATTTACTTTGAAAGCTGCTGGAGCATTTTATTCATAACTGTTGTAATTCTGTTGTGAATGCAGCCAGTAATGATTTCTGACCTGTGTTTCACCCCAGGACTCATCAGCTGAAGTCCTGCACAGCCAGAGAATGTTTACATAAATGTATCAAGTAAAGAATGTGTACACAAGATAAGATTATAAGCAGTTCGGATGCGGGTTCTCCCTGCAGAAGAAAGTCAGCCCTGTGATGTAACCCTTTGAATGCTGTTTTACTAAAAAAAAACGGTGTGTTAGTATATAAATAAATAAATAATCTTTTAGAGCAAAGAAGAAATTCTGGATTATATTCCGCTTTAAAACGTTGCTGTGCGTCAAATCCGGATTTTTCCCCGGGACTTTTGGCGTGTATCCCACTCCCCCATGCAAAAACACAGATGTTAGACCCCTTAAAACAGCTTTTCCATTACTTTTGTGGCCAGCAGAAATGTTTCTAATTTTCGAAGTTCGCCTCCCCAATGAAGTCTATTGCGGTTCTCGGAAGTTCGCGCGAACCAAACTATTTGCGGAGGTTCGCGAACTGAAAATCGGAGGTTCGAGCCATCTCTAATAGGGGAAAGCAGAGCGCGGGGGGGGGGGGGGGGGGGTTGGGCTGGGGGGAGACCGTATGGTAACAGAGGCTGGGCATTATATGCAGACCCAGCCTCTGTGTGCTAATAGGATTATTAAAACTCACCTCGGGTTCTCTTTAAAGGGGAAAGGTTACAACCCTGTCTAGTTCCGTTCCTCGGGGTAAAAGGTTCATAGAATACATTTTTCCACCTTTACCACCACAGTGAGATCTCCATGCAACATTCAGGCTGATGATTTTACAGGCCTGTGCGAGAAAGAGGCCGAGTGCTGTGGCTCCAGTCTATGGAGTGCTAAGCAAACATGGACTGGTGCCTAGCTTGCCAGATGTACCATATTTTTCAGAATATAAGATGCACTTTTTCTCCCCCAAAACTTGGGTGGGTGTGCCTTATTCTAAAGGTACGGAAATTGTTATGCAGTGTGCGCAGGGAAGTGGTACTACCTATTCTTGCAGGTGCGTTCCTCTCCCTCTGGCTACAGGTCCTGGCAACACATTCCTCTTCTGGTCTTGAAGCCATATCTAGGGACATCGGCCGCCTGCTGCTATTCAGTATGGCCGGATTCTCTGTCCTCCTGCATACACACTGTGTTTACAGAACACGTGCCAAGGATTGCGCATGACGTCAAGTGTGACCCCCGGTGCACGTGCGCCGACTGAGGACCCATCGGTACTGTATAGCGGTTGATATTGCTTAAAGACCAGAACCCAGGACCCGGAGCCAGAGGGAGAGGATCGCTGCAGATGAAGACGAGGAACGTGCTGACAGGACCTGGAGCTAGAGGGAGGTTTGTTTGCACTATCTGAGGAAGGGGACCCGCCGTGGCCCCGAAACAATTGTCATGCTTATGTGCTTTTGAAGCAATAAATTGATATTCTTTGCATCTTGAAACGGTGTGCTTACCTGGACTTTTCACTTTGCTGTTTGGAGCTAGAGGGAGAGGATTGCAGCCAGTAGGAGCTGGTATAGTATTAACGTGAAAGTGCAGTGTAGTTTAGTGCAATGTAGTGTAGTGCATTGCTGTGCAACTTAGTTGGTAGGCAGCAGGGATAAGTGTAGTGTAACTGGCAGGGGCAGCAGGGAGTAATGTAATGTAGCTGGGCAGTGTGATTTTTGCCCTCTAAACCTAGGTGCATCTTATGTGCGGAGTGTTTTTATATTTTCCGAAAATGAAGGTAATTTTTTTTTAATTAAGTACTGTATGAAAATAAGTTTATTGAAAAGCTGATCTTAATTAGCAATATTTCTGTAATAATTCAGGAATTAATTTATGTTCTCACAGACTAACATTTGCTTATTTTTAATAATGACATTGCTTTCGGAGATGCTGTCATGAAGAAAGAAATGTTGCAGTACTGACTAATAACATTATTATTTTTCTGAAAAAAGATATTTCCCATACAAAGACTTAATTAACTTAATTTTCATAACACTGTTCATTTTATATTAACTACATAATATTTTGCAATGCTGTTTTTCTTAGTCTGGTTAAGAAAACTATTACATTTTGCTAATTCTAAAAGGCAGGTGTTTTTTTTTGTTTGTTTGTTTTTTTGTTTTGTTTTTTTGTAACTGAGTAAAGTGAAGGTGCAACTTTTCCATTTTGGAAAAAATGGAGCAAGTAGATTAGTTTTTCATATAAGAGATTTTGTAAAGCACTTTATTATGAGCTCCTAGAACCCTGTAGTTTCAACATAATATTCTTTCTACATAAGGTCACAGAGTCCTTTTTAACCTCTCCAGTGTAATCATTATTTCATGTTTTTCTCTGCATAAAGCGGTAATTTTTTTGCCACTCCACAATTAAAAATAGTTAAGAAATCAGACCTAGTATAGGTAGCCAGAGAGCCCACCTGTATAGGTAGCCAAAGAGTGCTCTACCATTAACCAGTTCAGGACTATAGGGCTTACACCCCCCTAGTGACCAGGCAATGTAGTGCTCTGCAGCTTTAATAGCTTGCTGCAGAGCCATATATTTTTTTATTTATTTGTGGTTTTTTTTAATACATTTCTCTATTTATTTATTTATTTTTATTACTCCCTTCCCTCCCCCAACAGCCAATCAGGGCAATTCTCTCACATAGGCATCAGCCTATGAGAAGGGATCGCAATTGGAGCCTCTCTAGGGGACAGACGAGTGACATGGCTGTCCCCAGAACATCGCTGCATTAGATTGCAGCGCTGTACAAGGAAAAGAAACGGACATTTCTTTTCAGTCTACTAGTGGTGATCGCCGCTGGTAGACTGTTGATGCTCCGTCACACAAGCGGGGATGCGCGCACGATCCCCGCTAATCTCCGTCCACCGCTCTTGACGCATTTTGGCGTTAGGTGGTCCTGGGGCTGCCACCTTTAAGGGGTTAAATGTAGACAGTGTGCCACATCCCAGTATAGGTAGCCAGAGAGTGCCCCCCTTCTCCCTTTATAGGCTGCCAGACATTGACCCCCACCTCCCCATATAGGTAGCCAGACAAGGAACCCCCATCCCATAGTTTGCAGTAAAGCAGTATACAATTCACCTCTCCATGATCTAGCAACCACATGCTTCCCATTTTCATTATATCCTCCTAGGTGAATTAGAAGTCCGTTCCAGAGATCCATGCTGTGTAGAATAATAGAGTAAGCCACAGAGCACAAACAAAAGGCACTGGGAGGGATCATCATCATCACCATAATAACAGGTTTGACAGTGTAACGATTGGTGTCAGCACGCAGAGAGAATCTGATTATTGGCGATCTGCAGTATCACCAAGAATGCAGATATATACCCGATTATTGATGATCTGCAGTATCACAGATAATCAGATATATTGCTAACCTCTGGACACCTATGTGTGTGAGAGTGTTTTGGTGTAACAGTAACAACTCTGAGTAAAGACCACCAGAGGAGCTGGCGGCCTATACTCCTGAGGAATTCACCCCTGACGGTGGGTGATATTCCTGTAGTCTGTGGACCCCTGAGCGAGGGACCAAGGTTGGGTTGCAGGAAGCCCTGCTGCTAATATACAAGGTTTTGCCCTGAACTGGGCTAACGTAACACAGTAATAGTACAATCCTAGTCTGGGGTGTGAGGTCCATAGTCACAACACCCTGGAACTAGTCTGGAGCATAACATAAATGATAATACAATTCCCTAGTCTGGGGTGTGAGGTCCATAGTCACAACACCCTGGAACTAGTCTGGAGCATAACATAAATGATAATACAATTCCCTAGTCTTGGGTGTGAGTTCCGTGATCATCAACACCCTGGAACTATGCTAGAGAATACACAGAAGATGCACAGTATTCCTAGTCTGGGGTGTGAGGGCCTTGATCTCAACACCCTGGAAAAGGTCTAACAAATACAATTCAATTAGTACTTTAAGCTATCAACAGAATCTGGCTAAGTTTGAATTCCCAGGTCCACCTAGTTCAAACACACTGTAAGGATCTGACTATGGTCTGAGTGCCTTCACGTAAGTGTTAGCAATGGCAGACAACCAGCAACTGACAAGCAGCCGAATATATAGTTGCTGGACTCTGCCGCCCCGCGCGAGCCATTCAGCCAATCATGAGTCCTGCAGGAATCAGCTGATCTTCCTGATCAGCTGACACTTCCCCTGCTGGTAAAAAGGTCCTGAGTTCAGGCCCGATCGCGCGTAGCCCTCATCTGCCTATGTGCACTAACAGACCCAGCCACACCAAGCGCACGCTGCTGCATGCAAACCGCCGCGTTGGACGTGGAAACAGCCGCTTTGCTGTCAGGACATGCGGCGGCTTTTCCGCATTCCACCATACTACCAGACGCGTGTCTATGCGTGCAAACCGCCGCAATGGACGCGGAATCAGCCGCCTTGCTCTTGGCACATGCGGCGGCTTTTCCGCGATTTCTCACAGACAGGTAACAGCGTAGATGCTGAAGGTGGTTGGTGTAGTCATTGCAGTTGTGAGAATAAATAAGACAGAGCACAAGACAGAGACTTTGACCCCACCAGGCCTGATGGACACTTTATTTTTTTTTTCCTCTTAAGATATGATTTCCACTTACCGTATTTGGCACAGTATAAGATGCACTTTTTCTCCCCATAAAGTGGGGAGAAAAAGTCCCTGCATCTTATACAGCGAATGCAGGGAATCCCCGGCTTACATATGTCTGCCGATCCTGAAAGCTAATCCTTGCTATTATAGAAAAGGGGAAAGTGCGACAGAACAATTAAACATATCAGGGCAAATGTTTCAATTTATGTCTGGATAACTAAGAATCATTTGCAAGGACCCTATAGTTTGCTGTTTTTAGTTTAAGGACACATCTGAATTTCAGGTCAATTTGTTGAATAGGTGGGGGAGGTGCGGGAGCATATCATCACTGTGACAGTGGTGGTACCACCATGGGCAGTGTGGACAGCAGTGACACCTGAGCCATTCAGCCTTCAAGATCTGCTGCTAAGGGCCTGAACAGGTAATGTGTGTGTGCAAAAACAGAACCGCATTCTGCATGGTGGCCACATGTAGGACTGAGCAGCACGTAGAGAACACTGGGCAGGATGTAGGAAGAACAAAAGGGTAAGGAGTGACGACAGGCCAGGGGATGGTAAAACGGGAGACTGAGCCCAGTGATCATTATCCTTTAACAGTACTTGCATATTAGTCCAACAGCATTCTGCACTAACATGGCTGTAAATCACACTGCCACCGTTACAGTGAATGGTCGATGGGTTAATATGGAAGTACCTATTATTATTATTATTATTTCTAAATTAAGCCGTTTTCAGAGGAATAAAGGCAAGCATCCATAAATTTGTAACACATTTTTAAACCGCTCCTTGCTTGTTTTTTAGATGCATACATGACTTTCTGAAATTTTGATCTGTTTCCATTCATATACCAAGATCTGTACTAATAGTACAGCTGGAAAAGATACAGTGGGTTGTAAAAGTATTCGGCCCCCTTGAAGTTTTCCACATTTTGTCACATTACTGCCACAAACCTGCATCAATTTTATTGGAATTCCACGTGAAAGACCAATACAAAGTGGTGTACATGTGAGAAGTGGAACGAAAATCATACCTCATTCCAAACATTTTTTACAAATAAATAACTGCAAAGTGGGGTGTGCGTAATTATTTGGCCCCCTGAGTCAATACTTTGTAGACCCACCTTTTTTGCTGCAATTACAGCTGCCAGTCTTTTAGGGTATGTCTCTACCAGCTTTGCACATCAAGAGATTGAAATCCTTGTCCATTCTTCTTTGTAAAACAGCTCCAGCTCAGTCAGATTAGATGGACAGCGTTTGCGAACAGCAGTTTTCAGATCTTGCCACAGATTCTCGATTGGATTTAGATCTGGACTTTGACTGGGCCATTCTAACACATAGATATGTTTTGTTTTAAACCATTCTATTGTTGCCCTGGCTTTATGGTTAGGGTCATTGTCCTGCTGGAAGGTGAACCTCCGCCCCAGTCTCAAGTCTTTTGCAGTCTCCAAGAGGTTTTCTTCCAAGTTTGCCCTGTATTTGGCTCCATCCATCTTCCCATCAACTCTGACCAGCTTCCCTGTCCCTGCTGAAGAGATGCACCCCCCGAGCATGATGCTGCCACCACCATATTTGACAGTGGGGATGGTGTGCTCAGAGTGATGTGCAGTGTTAGTTTTCTGCCACACATAGCGTTTTGCAGTTTGGCCAAAAAGTTCCAGAGCACCTTCTTCCACATGGTTGCTGTGTCCCCCACATGGCTTGTGGCAAACTGCAAACGGGACTTCTTATGCTTTCTGTTTAGAATGCCTTTCTTCTTGCCACTCTTCCATAAAGGCCAACTTTGTACAGTGCATGACTAATAGTTGTCCTGTGGGCAGAGTCTCCCACCTGAGCTGTAGATCTCTGCAGCTCGTCCAGAGTCACCATGGGCCTCTTGACTGCATTTCTGATCAGCGCTCTTCTTGTTCGGCCTGTAAGTTTAGGTGGACGGCCTTGTCTTGGTAGGTTTACAGTTGTGCCATACTCCTTCCATTTCTGAATGATCGCTTGAACAGTGCTCCGTGGGATGTTCAAGGCTTTGGAAATCTTTTTGTAGCCTAAGCCTGCTTTAATTTTCTCAATAACTTGATCCCTGACCTGTCTTGGACCTGTCTTGTGTGTTCTTTGGACTTCACGGTGTTATTGCTCCCAATATTCTCTTAGACAACCTCTGAGGCCCTCACAGAGCAGCTGTATTTGTACTGACATTAGATTACACACAGGTGCACTCTATTTAGTCATTAGCACTCCTCAGGCAATGTCTATAGGCAACTGACTGCACTCAGACCAAAGGGGGCCGAATAATTATGCACACACCACTTTGCAGTTATTGATTTCAAAAAAATGTTTGGAATCATGTATGATTTTCGTTCCACTTCTCACGTGTACACCACTTTGTGTTGGTCTTTCATGTGGAATTCCAATAACATTGATTCATGTTTGTGGCAGTAATATGACAAAATGTGGAATATTTTTGCAACCCACTGTAGATGCTTATGTTAAATTCTAAGCATCCGGTAACCCTTCTCTGTTACAAATCTAAAGTTGTCACTTCTATATCACACCTGCCTTTTTATTCCTTATACAGCCATGATATGACAATGTCACCAAGTTCTGCACAAAAAGAGAAGGGTGAAAAATAGTGTTGCCACCAGAGCATAGGCTGCATGGGGTATTTTAGAAAGAAAAACATCCAAATTGGGAGCAGTAAGGAGCAAAACAGTATTTGATGATGCACAGAAACTGCTTTCCCAGGTGATGCATTAGTCATACCTGTCTGACACTTTGTTCACAGTGGTACGTTGTGGTGCAGCATAATGGCCACATTGTAACGCTGCTGGCTACATTGTAACGCAGCTTGCCACACTGCAATGCTCCACTTATGTGATGTTGACGGCGCGGCGGCTGTGGTCTGTTACCACAAAAATCATGCTTTAACAGTGACACTGAAACATAAGACTAGCTCTGCACACCAGCTGACTTTACAGCGTAGCTGAAGAGTAGACGTTATTATCTGGCTTGGTAAAATTGTGGCATTTCCAATGCCTTGCCATGAGATATTAAATCCAGCATGTGATTCCGATTATAATTTCAGATTGAGGTGAATTTATCCTCCAAAACTCTATGAAATAATGCCACCATTTCACACTGAATTTTTGAAAATCCTAATCTGTAGGCAGTGCAGAGAACTGATGCCCCTGAGTTAATGTTTCTGGAAATTGGAGAGTTCTGCACAGATCTGTTTAGTTAAGTCTGGTTTCACATATGGCGCAGTGCGATTGCTCTGCGGCATGAGATCGCACCGTGTGCACCATTTTACCCTTGGACATTACTCTACAGCAGAGTGCACCCCCAAGGTAATATGCTCAGCTCCACCCCCAGTGATGTGCTCCCTGCTGGACAGGAAGAACGTTGCTTTATCGGCCAATGGCGCATACACACAGCACCACAACACTCCTCCAAATAGATTGTATCAGCGCCATAGACACAAATGCCTGACACTTTGGTAACGCACTGGAGAGTCTGCACCGCCTCTGCGACATTGCTACCACTTTTGCCGCATCGCATTGCACCGCAAGTAGTATGGCCAGTCTCATAGAGACTAATGGGGACTGTGACGGGAACGGCGGGGAAGCGTATCGCATCTCAGCGTGTGAACGTAGCCTTAGGGAGATTTTTCATATTGATTACTCTGAGTAATGCTAAAGCATAGGTAGTTCCATACAGTGCCCTGAGGAACAGGGCATGGTAATGTATGTAATGTATACATTTAACTGTATTTGTCTCCATGGGTTCAATATCAAAACTTTCTTCATGATGTTATCCTTATGACTAAACTGATTGCTGAGATAACTTATCAGTATTCCAGGCGTTCGTAACAACCTTTACAAACAGGCTTAAGCCAGCGTCAAGCTTTCAAATTCTCAAACATTTTGTGCATTTTTCTTTCATTCAATCGGTAATGCTAAAGAAAATCACTAGCTTCTAGCTGAATGTGGCATTTTACCTTCTTTAAAGGCAGAAAGGTTGTCTTGACTTGAAATGCAAAGTACTATACTTACTTGTAAAGTATATGTAAAGTCAAGTCCATTTTTCCAGAAAGAAACTGAATTTCAAAGGTATTAATTTGCTGCCTGACATTGGAAACTGTAAGTGCCAATTTGCTATACAAATGTATTACTCTGAAATTTGAGACTAAATACAAATGTCTAGCTTCCCTTGTCACACTTTTGTTAATCTGATGCTGGGAAGAAGATATTACCTGCAGTGCCATCTGGTGAGATCAGCTATAAGAGTCCATTTACACGCTTAGTGTTTTGGGAGTGGGTGGTGTCTTGTGTCTGTGTGCACCCAGCAGTTCAGCAAATCTAAGCAAGGATCTGCTTTCTAAGTACTATGATCTAAACATACAAGTTAAAATTCCTATTTAAAAAAGTAAAATGTGTATGGAAACAAACCGCACAATGGTGACATTTCATATATGTATGTTTTGGACAGTAGAAATGTTTTTCAAGGCCTAGTTCAAGAATCGTTTTCAATACATCTTTTAAGAATAAAAAATGCATTTAAAATGACAGGTATCTATATGTGGAGGGTGAGGGAAGGACAGGGACTCGGAAAGGTCTCAGCTGGACATCAGGGTGATTAACCAGGGAGCACGATGTAAAGAGAGGAGATTGGCTAAAGCCTTGTAAAAAAGGAAAGTATAAGTAATTGAAAAAAATGATCAATGACTTTCAGATGTAAAATCCAGAGCACAAATGATGGCTTAAGGGAATGATGAACAAACTATCTGTGACCTCAGCCTGGTAGAACCCATTGTTATGTCTAATGAGGTCATGCAGAACGGCGCATGAAATGTTTTTATAGTTACCTGTTCCGGATGCTGTACCAGCCTCTCCTCTTGATCCGCCCGCGGCACTGCACTCTCGGCATCCTTTTCTGACTTCCCATTACATGATATGACAGCGTCACTCCGTGGTGATATGGAAGAGTCTCTTCTGCAGGTGGATAAAGAGAGGAAGCCGATCCAGTGTCCGAAAACGGGTAAATGCTCCCTACCCTGCTCTGCATACCCTGCCTAGCCTGCCAGGCTTGGAAAGGTACAATTCTTCCCCAGTGGCAGAAAAAATTCGGCTCTGATACCAAATTAAGTTTTACTTTATTTGGCTGCTAGAAGGTTAACAATCGTTTGGCATTTCAGTTACAGTCTTCTGCATCACATCACTTAACAACTTCTGTATTTGATCATGGATCGGCCTTTAATCTGTCGTTTCACAGTATTTTATATTGTGGTGTGTACGTAACTCTAGAGCTCAGTATATACAGCGTACTCTGGACAAAGAGACCTATGAAGCCAATATACATGAAAAAGTAAATAATGTGTAGGGCACGCTGTATTTGCATTTAATAAAACTAGGTCATAGATTGCAGCATACCAGTGAACATACCATTGAAATGTTTTATGAATTGTTGGTTACCAACTGAAATTCTGATGCGAATGTGGCTCTGCCCGTTGAACTGCACCACGTGTGCCGCCTCAGCCTCTTCTTCCTCTGCCCCGTTGCCTGCTCATTCACCACAGGAGTCAGCCTTGCTTTTCACCAGAGCCAGGAAGCACACACAAGAGAGCTAGATGAGCATTATGAAGGAGAGCAGGCAAACTCACAAATTCTGATATGAATACAGGTCTGCAAACCTGTTCGGGTGGCATCCCGCCAACCCTAGTCATGAGGTAAATTAGAATCATCCCCTAGCAAAGGACATGTTCTTATGATGGAAATGTTTGACTGCTTTATAGCTAACACTGTTATTACTATTTATTGGACTTATATAGTGCCAACATATTACGCAGTGCTGTACAATACATAAGATTACAGACAGGGGTGACCGTCAACACAATACGGTAGTAATACAATGCGAGATCATACACTGGAGTGGAAGTCCCACTAGTACAAGTTCACATTACTCTGGGTGGAGTGTAGAATCAAGTATGATACACAAGGAGAAAGGGGTGGTGACATGAAAGAGGGGCTGTGTCAAGAGGTTCTCGGCAGAGAAAGTTAGGGCAGCATTGAGGTGAAGTAAGCCGCCTTGAAGAGGTGAGTTTTGAGGGCTTGTTTGAAGGTGTTGAAGGAGGAGGGCAGGTCTGATGTGCAATGGGAGAGAATTCCACAGTATGGGTGCAGCTCTAGGAAAGTCCTGTAGTTGGGAGTATGAGATGCGTGGGGTGGTTAGGAGGAGGTTGTTGGAGGAACGAAGTGGGCGGCCACGTGTGTATCTGTTGAACAGGTCAGAGCTGGAGGTTGGGCAGGACTTGTGTATAGAGTTGTAGGCCAAACATAGGATCTTGAAGCTCATTCTGCAGCGTATTGGAAGCCAGTGAAGGGATTTGAATAGGGGAGTTGTGGAGACAGAACGGTGGGATTAGTAGATTAGTCTGGCTGCTGCTTCATGATGTATTGTAGGGGGGTGATGCGGCTCTCAGGAAGGCCTGACAGAAGAGTGTTGCAGTAGTCCAGGACGGAGATGAGCACTTGGACAAGGAGTTTGGCAGTGCCCAGGGTCAGGAAGGGCCAGATCTTGGAGATGTTGCGTAAATTAAAGTTGCAGACCCTAGCAATGGTTTTGGATGTGGGGGGTGAAGAAGAGTACTGAATCCAGGGTGACACCCAGGCAGTGCGCTTGTGTAGTTGAGCGGATGATTGTAATGTTGACATTGACATAGATATCCATGGGGGGTGAGACTACATGGGGTGGGCAGATTAAGAGTTATGTTTTATCCAAGTTTAACTTTAAGAACCTGGCATTCAGGATGAGATGGCTGAGAGTAAGGGCTGATGCACACCAAGAGCGCTTCTGAGCACTTTTAAAAAACGCCAGCACTTTGAAAAGCGCTGGCTAATGTAGTGAATGGGATGGATCACACCAGAGCGATGTGATTTTCTTTCAAATGCAAACGCAGGTCCTGCAGCATTTTTGCTGATTTCCAAGCCGATTCAGCCTCAATGTTAAGTATAGTAAAGTGGAAAATTGCTCTAAAAAGTGTTAGATCAGAGAGATTTTACAAGCGTTTTTGTTACAGAAGCTGTTCAGTTACAGCTCTACTGTAACAAAAAACAAAAAAAATCAAACAAAAAAAAAAGCTACACCAAAACGCTCCAAAAATCGCTAGGCATGATTAGAAAATTGCTTGGCACATGCCTAGGATCGCCTAGAAAATCACTTCACAAAGCATTGAGCGTTTGCGATTACGCTAGCGCTTTTTGGTGTGCACTGGCCCTAATAGTAGATTTGTGTAATAGTAGATTTGCAGTAGATCAGGTAAATATTGGACATTTTTCTTTTGATGATTATGTGATTGGACTAGCACCTTGCATTGCTAAATATTGGATTTAAACAGAAATCTGATTGAATATCAGTGCACTGACAAGGCTAGCTTTGTAATGACCGATGTAGTGCAAAGCTAATTAATCTTGCATTCTTCCATATCTGTGCATTGCTTACTTGACTGATTTGCATTCCAAAATAATGTTTTGTCAATATACAGTATCTATTGTATATTGATTGATGGAGCCCTAGTTTTCCATACAACGCAATTTTTCATTGAAACACAGTAAAAAGGTTCTTAGTTGAAATAAGGAGTGGAAAATCACAAAAACTGAAGCAAGTTCCACTTACTTTGAACAATAAAACACAGTTCAGGTGTATCAAATGGCAAATAAACTTTAGACACAAATACTGTATGCTTCACAGAGGACATCTGCTTCTTTACATACTGTTCCAAACCATATAATTTGCCGCATTGGTGTATGGAACATACTAGCTGGCTTATTTGTACTCTCTCCCTTCCCAGCAGATAAAAATAAACATACAGATAGTAACTACAGCAACACAGTCATGTAACAAAGGGACAGATGCAACTGGGATTCCTGTTGCAGGAACACCTGACTATTACACAAAACCAACAGTTTATATACAACGAGGTTTCAAGGACAATATCAAAAAGTTACAACAACAAACAGACCATACAGTTCAGCACAAATAGGCCTTTGGACCCTTATTCAGTTAACTTTATTTCCTACATTTTGCCTGGGAGATAATTTTTCATCTTCTGTTAGAAATATCTTTTGAGCACTCTGCTGTTGTAAAAGTACTGTCACAATTGTTCTGGGTATTGTTTGCTAGTGGTTTAAAAGGCGTTTTATTGATTAGGTGTGAAAATATCACCTAGGAGAAAACCTTGGAAAAAACGTGAATTAGATAAGGGTCTTAATGCTCTTGTTCCACAGTGCACTTTCTATTTCATAGCAGCCTAACAAATGTTTCACAGCACAAGGGCAGCTTCATCAGATGTAAAGAGGCAACTTGTGATCCTACAAAGGAGCCATCTTAAACATTAAACACACAACATTGTATGTTAATTTTGACCCCATATGGGTCATATAGGTACAACTGAGAGACTAAATGACCATATACAGGATCTTCTCAAAAAATTAGCATATTGTGATAAAGTTCATTATTTTCTGTACTGTACTGATAAACATTAGACTTTCATATATTTTAGATTCAAATACATACAACTGAAGTAGTTCCTGCCTTTTATTGTTTTAATATTGATGATTTTGGCATACAGCTTATAAAAACCCAAATTTCCTATCTCAAAAAATTAGCATATTTCATCCGACCAATAAAAGAAAAGTGTTTTTAAAACAAAAAAAAGTCAACCTTCAAATAATTATGTTCAGTTATGCACTCAATACTTGGTCGGGAATCCTTTTGCAGAAATGGCTGCTTCAATGCGGCGTGGCATGGAGGCAATCAGCCTGTGGCACTGCTCAGGTGTTATGGAGGCCCAGGATGCTTCGATAGCGGCCTTAAGCTCATCCAGAGTGTTGGGTCTTGCGTCTCTCAACTTTCTCTTCACAATATCCCACAGATTCTCTATGGGGTTCAGGTCAGGAGAGTTGGCAGGCCAATCTAGCACAGTAATACCATGGTCAGTAAACCATTTACCAGTGGTTTTGGCACTGTGAGCCGGTGCCAGGTCGTGCTGAAAAATGAAATCTTCATCTCCATAAAGCTTTTCAGCAGATGGAAGCATGAACCCACTTTTGAACCAGAAACAGCGGCAGAAGCGCCTGAGCTGGGCTACAGAGAAGCAGCACTGGACTGTTGCACAGTGGTCCAAAGTACTTTTTTCAGATGTAAGAAACTTTTACAATGTCATTCGGAAATCAAGGTGCCAGAGTCTGGAGGAAGACTGGGGAGAGTGAAATGCCAAAATACCTGAAGTCCAGTGTCAAGTACCCACAGTCAGTGATGTTCTGGGGTGCCATGTCAGCTGCTGGTGTTGGTCCACTGTGTTTTATCAAGGGCAGGGTCAATGCAGCTAGCTATCAGGAGATTTTGGAGCACTTCATGCTTCCATCTGCTGAAAAGCTTTATGGAGATGAAGATTTAATTTTTCAGCACAACCTGGCACCTGCTCACAGTGCCAAAACCACTGGTAAATGGTTTACTGACCATGGTATTACTGTGCTCAATTGGCCTGCCAACTCTCCTGACCTGAACCCCATAGAGAATCTGTGGGATATTGTGAAGAGAAAGTTGAGAGACGCAAGACCCAACACTCTGGATGAGCTTAAGGCCGCTTCCGAAGCATCCTGGGCCTCCATAACACCTGAGCAGTGCCACAGGCTGATTGCCTCCATGCCACGCCGCATTGAAGCAGTCATTTCTGCAAAAGGATTCCCGACCAAGTATTGAGTGCATAACTGAACATAATTATTTGAAGGTTGACTTTTTTTGCTTTAAAAACACTTTTCTTTTATTGGTCGGATGAAATATGCTAATTTTTTGAGATAGGAATTTTGGGTTTTCATGAGCTGTATGCCAAAATCATCAATATTAAAACAATAAAAGGCTTGCACTACTTCAGTTGTGTGTATTTGAATCTAAAATATATGAAAGTCTAATGTTTATCAGTACAGTACAGAAAATAATGAACTTTATCACAATATGCTAATTTTTTGAGAAGATCCTGTATATTGGGATCCGTAAAAAAAATATACATTAGAGTACTACTTACAGTTGGCAGTACTTGTATGGTCAAGCAACTAATCAAAAAATGTAACCGGAAAATATACCGTAACTCCCCAACGTCTAAAATAGTAACAGCAAAAGGGAATTGAAGTCTGACTGATTAAAATCAGTCAGCATAGAGAGGCTCCCTATGCTGACTGATTTTGATCATTTGGCACTGTTATTGGCCTGAGGAAGCGGGCTCAGACCCGCGAAATGCGTTGCCTGTGCTAAATAAAAATCTTTTGTAGTTCACAAAGATTTCATCATTGAGGTAAGATACCTCTTTATCCTTTTTCGTTTTTAAACTGTTTTTACAAGCTTTTATACAACCAGGGCGCATCTTTTCCCCTATTGTGCATAGTACACCCCTGTACATAACCTGTCCGAGGGGTGGTGACAGTATACCCGTGGCTGCCACCACGGTGGACATCTGTCTCCATTTTATCCAAGAGAGCGACCACCTCCTGCCAGGACCACCCCGACCACAACCAGGGTGCCTCTTTTCCCCTATTTGTCATTCAATAAGGAGGACTATAAAACCCCATATATATGAGTGATGTAAAGCATTCCAGTGTGTGACATTACTCTTTATAAATCTTATGTCCAAAAACTAGTGCTACAAAAATTAACAGTGATGCACCTCAACCCAGAAAGCAACACCTAAAATAAATCTATGCGATCCCTTCCTAATAACCTACTATTAATAGCACATAAGTAAGCCATTACTGTTCTATGTATTACAAAGTGGGGATGACCTAGGGCTTTAAAGGGTTAATTCACTTTAATACCAAAATGTATATAACCTACACCATCATTGTACAAAGTAGTTTTGTAACTTTACTATATTCTACTATGTGTTACTATTTTGTCTCTTTAACTTCAGTCTCAGCTGCTACAATTTTTTGTAGGAAATGTGCTGTGTGTGTGTCTTCATGTTTACTACTTTGGACCTGGAAATGTTTTCCCCCTTATGGACTTGGGCAGTTTTTGTAACCAGCATATATGTAACCAGTTCGGGACTGCCACTAGTTAAAACTATGCAGCACTTGTGGCTGCCTAAGCCTGATGCAGCATATTTTTAATGCCGCCCACTGTTGTACACTGGACCCTTACCTCGGTCAGGAGTTGATTTCATTGGCTCCTGACCCTACTGATTACTGTGAGCCAATCACAGTACTCAGAAAGAGAATAAAGAAATGAGTTAAAGCACACCTGAAGGGAGAAGGATATGGAGGCTGACAATTTTTAACCTTTTGAACAATGTCAATTGCATGGCTGTCCAGCTGGCCCTCTACCTCCAATGCTTTTAGTCATAAATGCTGAACTGTTGTAGAATGCATGAATATCATATGTTTCTGACTGAAAACCGACTAGATTAGCCACATGATTGTTTCAGGTGTGTGTTTCAGACATTTCTGCAGCCAAAGACAGGACCACCAGGCAACCAGTATTGTTTAACCCCCTTGGCGGTATGAAAAATACCGCCAGGGGGCAGCGCAGCAGTTTTTAAAAAAAATGTTTTTTTTTAAATCATGTAGCGAGCCCAGGGCTCGCTACATGATGGCCGCTGCTCAGCGGCATCCCCCCAGCCCCGCCGATCGCCTCCGGCGATAGGCGATCAGGAAATCCCGTTCAAAGAACGGGATTTCCTGGAGGGCTTCCCCCGTCGCCATGGCGACGGGGCGGGATGACGTCAGCGACGTCGGGACGTCATTGGGAGACCCGATCCACCCCTTGGCGCTGCCTGGCACTGATTGGCCAGGCAGCGCAGGGGTCTGGGGGGGGGGGCGCGCGCCGCGGCGATCGGGCGCGCGGCGGCGGCGATCGGGGTGCTGGCGCAGCTAGCAAAGTGCTAGCTGCGTCCAGCAAAAAAAAAAATTATGAAAATCGGCCCAGCAGGGCCTGAGCGGCACCCTCCGGCGGCTTACCCCGTGTCCAGCACGGGGTTACCGCTAAGGAGGTTAAAGAAAATTAATATAGCAGCCTCCATATCCCTCTCACTTCAGGTTCCCTTTAAACCGGTTATGTTTTGCACTGTAATAAAAAAAAAGTTCAATAAAAATTGTCCACATTGAGGGGAAAAAAGAAATGTCTAATATTGTAAACATATGGATTTATTCTTGCTTGAGAAGTGAATATACAAATATCTATAAATTGGAAAAGACATACAGAGCTCAGGTTCACTTTAAAGTCTGAATTGCCGTTAACATTTATTCAAGCTGACCGAGTGTTACTTTCAATAAGCTCCAAGTTCACAGTCCTGTGACTAAGCCCTCAGCCTCTGTGTTCGGGAAGTGGAGCACTGCATCTTACGCCTTTGATGCAGTGTCCCATTCAACCTTGTAATGGTTTGTGTGATCAAATGTATGGCACACCAAAGATACAATTGCTCATGTGTAAATTGTAGTTCCACAAAACTCCCTTTTTCTTACGTTCTAAAACTCTAGACAAGTCTTCACATGCACATTTGATAAACTGTTGGGAACTATCTATTTAGAGTAATGTTGTGGACAAGTTTGCATACCTGATACATAAAGTTCTTCTGTGATCTATGATTTGGGGAAAAAAATGATGAGCATACAATCTTGCAGTAATCGCGAAATGCAGTACTTATTAGACATGTCTGTGCCTGTCTCCATGAATGTTTTCTGTTCAGGTTAAATATTCCCAGTTTAAACACAACAATACAAAAATCCTAAAATGTTTGCCAGATCTCTGAAAATTGGGAATTTGTCAATTGTGTTGTATTTGGGTATGATCTACTTTAAATTCTGAGAAGCTTATACTTTCTTCACATTATGCCTATAGCCTTTAGCATTTTTGTACACAGTTTAACAAGTATATCCTGATAGGCTAGTTTATCAGCACACATAGGGTATAGTTACTGCTATTAGTGGCAGGTCAGCTAGTACTTTGCTTTGTGCTTAAAGGATACCCGAAGTGACATGTGACATGGTGAGATAGACATGGGCATGTACAGTGCCTAGCACACAAACAAGTACGCTGTGTTCCTTTTTTTCTTTCTGTGTCTGAAAGAGTTAAATATCAGGTATGTAAGTGGCTGACTCAGTCCTGACTCAGACAGGAAGTGACTACAGTGTGACCCTCACTGATAAGAAATTCCAACTATAAAACACTTTCCTAGCAGAAAATGGCTTCTGGGGATAAGAAAGAGATAAAAAGGGGAATCTCTTATCAGTGAGGGTCACACTAGAAGTATTTAGCTAGCAGTTTAGGCTTCTTTTTGAGGGTGCACAAATCCATACTTCATATGACCCTGCAACAGAGTGTGCTGACAGGGTTAAGTGCATAGGCCCGCCACTCAGTGACATACTCCATGCTGGACAGGAAGTATGTCACTGGGTGCATCATGCTCCATTATTTACACTTGACTGCGTCTCCATAGACTTGCATTACTGCATAATCCCTATGCACGGATCATATGGTAACACACTGTTGACTCTGCGATGGCATTGCGCCAGTTTGAATGCTGCCATTACATCGCATTAAGTAGGAAAGTCAACATAGACTTTCATTGACTTTTGCGGCCTCTTGCACTAAAAAAATGTTTACCGCAACGCCGTACTTTAAAAAGGCCTTGAAAGAGAATTTGAAATGTTACTGGAATTTTTTCTCGAGTTTTTGAATTTTCAGTGCCCCTGGACCTTAAAGTGGATTAGGTCATCCTGGCACCTGATCCGCACCATGCTGCACCATACTTGGATGCCGCCATAAACCATAATGTTAATACAGTTGTGGCAGTGCAGGATATCCCTGTAATTTGGGTGTCTGCAATACCCAGACCCCAAATTACACGTCTCCCCCGAGTTTCCACAACTCGGAGGAGGAATAGTTTTAACGTGACCCCTGAGTTTCAGGGGTCATAGGATGAGCATCTTTCAGCTCACCCTGTGCCCAACTGAAGGACTGGGTCATATGTATGCTTTTAAAGACCCTTTTTACACATTCGCCTGACTTGGGATTGCTATTTGGACACCCATCTTTACAGGGAGAGAGCATAAAAGTCCAGTCATTTCCATTGAGTCAGGGTTATGTCCATTGTGCCCAGTGGCTGTCATTATTTGGCTCTCAGGCCTTGCAAGGGGGTCTAGTGACTGTGAATCCTTGAGCAGAAGGTAACAAATTGTCTTGGATAATTTTGTTTCGCTTTGACAGTGACAAGTAATTGAGACTGCCTTAGATTTAGATTAGAATCCGATTTCCATCTTTGATTGATTATTCCATCTTGCCTGTTAAAAACACAAGGATAAAATTCCGGGTCCCAGGATGGCTGGGGTGATCCAGAATAGTATGCTTGTGTTGTCAAGCGTTTTCTTAGCTGCCTCTCTGGGAATTGCCCTCAATATGGTTGATAAGGCATATCCAGAGAAAGTGTTTGTCAGAACTGGACCATGGAGTAATGGAAGGTGGCCTGTCCTGGTGTATCCCATTTTCCTTGTCCTCCAAATTCCCCTAATCTCTGTGGGATGTGTTGGAAAAACAAGTCTGATCAATGCAGATCCCACCTCACAATTTTACAGAACTTAATGAATCATTTGCTGATGTGCTAGATACCACAGAGCTTCCAAGGTTTTGTGAAGTGCATGCCTTTATGGGCTTTTTTTGAAGTACGAGGGGCATTTACACAATGTTAGGCACAATGCTTGGGCTGACCAGTGTATATGTTACGGCCAGAACCCGAAGTTTGGCCAGAACTAGAAGTGGCCGGCCACTTCGGGTTCTGGCCGGCCAATGCGCGAACTGGCCGCTGCGCTGCGGCCAATGTGAGAAATGAAACAATTCCTGTAAGGTTTAATGTGATGTTGTGGCCGCAGCGCAGCGGGGGGCAAAAAATGTATCACACATCTTTACTTTATTCAATGGCATTAAGCCGCCCGGCTTTTTCCTCTGCCTCTCTCTCCTCCCCCCCCCCCCCCCCGCCTCTCTCTCTCCTTCTCTTTATGGGCACAGCCGGGCAGGGACACGCGTGTCCCTCCGGAGTCGTTCGTCGCGGCAGGGGAATCCTGCCGTTCTTGCAGAGCGGGTGCTGGCAGAAGCAATGTCTGCAGCCTCCCCCGCTCTGCTCTCCTGCCGCGAGGAACGACTCTCCTGGACACGCGTGTCCCCGCCCGGCTGTGCCCATAAGAGAAGGGGGGAGAGAGAGGCGGGGGGGGGGGGGGGAGGAGAGAGAGGCAGAGGAAAAAGCCGGGCGGCTTAATGCCATTGAATAAAGTAAAGATGTGTGATACATTTTTTGCCCCCCGCTGCGCTGCGGCCACAACATCACATTAAACCTTACAGGAATTGTTTCATTTCTCACATTGGCCGCAGCGCAGCGGCCAGTTCGCGCATTGGCCGGCCAGAACCCGAAGTGGCCGGCCACTTCTAGTTCTGGCCAAACTTCGGGTTCTGGCCGTAACATATACGCAAAGTGGTGGACAGAATGCATGTTTAATTGGTCAAATATGCTCAGAAACTTCACAGCAGCTTGCTCCCTCTGCCCTATGACTTAGAAGTCGGAAGAACAATAAATGCTTACCTACATTTTTTTTTCAGCATGACTGCACTACTGTAGATAATATGTCCTTGATGTGACAATGCAGACTTCACAGCAGAAAGTAGGCATTGAGCAATTTATAAAATCCTGGGAAACTAGAAAATTCTTGCAATACTGAGTCTTTTTTTTTTTTTTTTTTTGCATGGCTACAAGGAAATCCAGCTGGACAAAGAATATTTTAGTATGAATAGCTCAATTCAAGATGTTATATAACTTTTTTAACATAATACTTTAATGTGCAGAAAGAATTACTCGCATAGGTGTATTTCCTCTCAACAATGTCAAAGCAAGCACAATTTTGTTAGACATATCCACTTATAAAGGATTAAGAAACTCTGAACAGGTATAGCTGAGCTAGCCTAGGTATGTGAGATGGTTAGTCCCTATCAGATTCGTTCAGAGCTCCATTCCTTCACTTTTATACATACTGTTCACCCAAATTAAAGGCTGTTGTGTTTGCCAGTATTAAAAGTAACACCCAACATCATTATAAACCAACCAAAACATACAACCATAATAACTGTGGCTGCCAACAAAAAACGATCCAGAGGTCTCAAGTAATAAGACATATCACATATTAAGATATGTAACCATGGTATGTGGAGTCTTTGTAGTCTGTCCAGACCGCCCAAGTTGTACAGTATTTTTGTCATATTTATCCTTGCTCTCTAACATGTGTTCCTCTATATTTTGTACTACATTTATTCTCTTGAACCCTCACCATCGGGACATTGCTTGACTCTTACTTAAGTGGGATCAGGCTCTTGGCTGCATTTAGCATATGTGGCAAGACATCTTCCCAGTATTGCTATTTTTTTTTTTCTAATGAAGGACGACACTCCACGGAGGGTCCTCTATTTTCTGGACTGACACAGTTCTACATATCCGTATGATATCCCTCCCATTCATTTTAAGGCAAGACCAGAGATGATGTATGAGAGTGTCCTTACCCACCACAACCTCTCTAGTATCTATTGTCTCTAGTCTTATACACCATGGCTAGCCTATCTGGTGTCCAATACCACCTTGTCAAGATTTTTAAGTTACTCTCCTGAATCCTAGTTCTAATAGATGAGGTGTGTGCATACTGAAGACTGATATTGTTCTGGGATTCATTCAACATGTCCCCTATTGCTCTCTCCCACGTTCTTTAGTATAACAATGGTCCCTGAATGTCCTGTTTTGGACTTCTTGATGAACAAAGCAACCCAATCTGATACCTTTTCCCGATCATCAAAAGGGGAGTTTACCAATTAGTTTCAGTCTCCAGGTATCTAAGTCTAAGGGCCCGTTTCCATTAGTAAGTGATGCGAATGCGGCTACCTAGCCGCATCGCATCACTTCCGCCGCCGGCTGCATCACTTCCGCATCTCCCGATGTGGAAGTGAATTGAGGAGATGGGACACGGCTGCGGGCGGATGCGGCCGTGTGAAAATCTGCAGCATGCTGCAGATTCTCGGATCGCTCCGCACCGCACAGTCTGCACGCAGTGGAAACTCTTCCACTTGCATGCATGTGTTTCAGCACACCCGCGGTGCGATGCGGCTATGTAGCCGCATTGCACCGCTCCCAGTGGAAAAGGAAACGGGCCCTAACAAGGAAATGTTTAGGTACTGGAATGGGTATCATGTTGAGAAAAAAAAAGAGGACTCTGGGCAACACATTTATTTTCAGAATGCTTACTCTCCCAAACCAAGTAAACTGATCCTTATCCCAGCTCTTTGAAGTCTGACCCCAGAATATCCATTAGTGATTGGATATTATCACCATACAGTAGAACAAGGTCAGCTGGGAGGTAAATCCCTAGGTAACATAGTGACTAGGGTCTTGGTGAGGGAAGGGATAGTTCTGGGAAATTTGAAAATATTAATTTTAAAATTCGCTAATTAGTCATATTCCCACATCTCTCTTAATAGATTTGGTAAGGTAATATATGGTTTGCAGAGGTAGAATTGGACTTCATTTGCAAATAAAGACAGTTTGTATTCTCTACCACCAACCTGAATTCCCCTCACATCTCCATTCTCTCTGCTACAAAGCAGTGGTTCCAGTGTGAGAACAAAAAGAGGCGACAGCGGGCAAACCTGCCTGTTTCCATTTTTTTATTGAAAACCATTCAGACAGTACCCCATTTACCCTTACCTTACCCTAGTGAACAGAATATGAGGCCATAGCCCACTTAAAGTGAACCTCCAGACTAAAAATATGAGCACTGAAAAGCCTTGGCATTTCTTTAACAGTTTCACAGCATCAGAACTTTGTTTTCCTTACCCAAGCCTCATTTTTACCTGCACAGAAGCTAAGCTCCACCCCATCAAAGAAATCTGCCCAGGCATTTTCCCCTGATGCTGTCCAAAACATGATAGGATTTCTGATGTTGTTGTTCTCCTTCTGCTGTTTTGGCGCAATTATTATTTTTTTAATTTTAAATTTGAGATTTGAAGCCTAGCGCGCGCAGCTGGGAGGGGTGATAAGGACAAAGGGCAGTTGGAACTGTGTCTCATGCTCCCTGTCACCTCCTTTCAACCAAGAAGATGGCTGCCCCCATGAAATCACAAACATTTGCCTGTTCTTTTAAAACAGGGTGGGTAAGAAATTATATTGCCTAATTATTTTAATTAACATAACTAATGTAACTTAATGACAGTATGTTTGTTTAGTCTAAAGTTCCCCTTTAACCATAGTTGACTGAAATGCATGTGTTTCTGAACTACTTCAATTAAAATCCAGCTCACTTTGTCAAAAGCCTTCTTAACATCTGTGAAGAGAATCATTAAGGGTTAGCTTTATTTTTTTAGTGCCTTACTAGCATTATCCCGTGCCTCACTCTCACAAAACCCATCTAGCCCATGTGTACTAAAGTTTGGACATAATCTTTTATTCGGTTGGCTAGAGCCTTGGAGAACAATTAGATTGTCAAGGTTCATGAGGGAGATCGGCCTGTAACTGTGGCACTAAGTAGATTCTTCTCCTCTTTAGGCAGGACAGCAATGTGCACCTCTAAGCTCTGTTTAGGGAAAACCTCTCCAGTCACCAATTTGTTTAGAAAGAATGTCAAGGACTTAAGCAAGATATGGGAGAATGTTTTATAGTATTTTTATTGAGCCCATCCAGGCCTGTGTATTTCCCCCCAGAGTCATATCATTAAGAACACCCCGCCGTATTTCATCCGACATTACAGGGACTTTGAGAGTCTTGCTATAATCATCTGGCAAAGATGGCTTGTTAATCTCAGGCATATAGATGCTACTCCGCATCACATCTTTGCTATTGGCCAAAGTGCTTAGTTCCAAGGGCCTAAATCATATAAGGAAGCATAGTAATGTCAGAAGATTGCTGCAATTTTCTGTGAATGGGACTCTAGCAGTCCTTTCTCATTCTTAATTTGATGCACAAAGTGTTTTCCCTTTTTTTTGCCATAGTCCTAGCTAAATGCCTGCCACTCGTGTTACTGTACTCGTTTGAATTTGCCAGCCAAAGCCTTCATTGTCTCATTACTCTGGCCTACATAAAATCTAATCTTTGTCTATCAGCTATTATGGCTCTTTCACCTTCCCTGGAACCCATGTGTTTATGAATTGCTTCTAATTTGGATATGGAGTCAAGCAAAGATTAGTTCCTTATCCTTCCTATTCTTTCTCGCTCCCATTGCCAACAGTTCTCCCCTATCCACCACCCTATGGCTTTCCCACACAATACCATGAGACATTCCCTCACAGTTGTTTTCCAAAAATAAGGTTTTAAGCATTAGAGTAAGAGACTTAACCTCAAAATCCTCATCTAATAGGGAATAATTCAAACACCAGTGCCACTGCCCCCTAGCATACCCTTTTAATGTCCTGTCCATCCGTACTGCAGCGTGGACTGATATGGTTCAGTTCTCAGTTTAAGTCGCCTTAACATTGCCCAAATGGTACTGATCAATATACACTCATCAATTCTAGTGTACAAGTTATGTACATGCAAATATTTTGAATTGTCCTTGTCTAAGGGGTATAACTCTTTTCAGCAGTCTGAGGTGAGAAGCCTTAAAGAAGAACTTCAGCCTAAACAAACATACTGTCATTAAGTTACATTAGTTATGTTAATTAAAATAGATAGGTAATATCTCTTACCCACCCTGTTTTAAAAGAACATGCAAATGTTTGATTTCATGAAGGCAGACATCTTTTTGATTGAAAGGAGGTGACAGAGAGCATGAAACACAGTTCCACCTGTCACCCCTTCCAGTTGCTAGGCAACATGAATAACAACATAGGAAATCCCATCATGCTTTGCACAGCATCAGGGGAAAAAGGCCTGGGCAGTTTTCTTTGATGGGTGGAGCTTAGCTAAAAAATATAGCTAAAATGATGCTTTAGTAAGAAAAACAAGGTTCTGATGCTGTGAAACTGTTAAAGAAACACCAAGCCTTTTCAGTTCTGCTGAGTAGATTTTTAGTCCGGAGGTTCACTTTAAGGATCTGGTTGTACCTGGCGACAGAAGACACCGGCATTGATGAGTTCCCAGAAGAGGAGTTCATCTTCGGATTACTGATTAAATCATGGTTCCTCTCTAATATCAGGCATCCCTCTTGAAAAGCCTGAAGTTTATCAGCTACCTTTTTAAAGAATTGGCCTTGTTTATTATTAGGTACATACACATTAATAAATGCATATTTCAAACCTCTGCATTCCCCTTATGTATTTGCTCAGTGCATCTACCAGAGTGTCTAAAACCTTCAGAGGACAAGCCTTACTCAGTGTAATCGCCACACCCCAAGCCCTCCTTATTGGTAAGGACTCTAGAAACCAGTGATCGAAGTAACTTAGAGGTAAATATGAGATAGGACGTCTCCTGCAGTAAGAGAACCCGTGTTTGATGTTCCATTTCTAGCCACAGTTTTCTCTGTTAGACGAGCCTAGGCCACTTGCATTGTATGTCAATACTCAAAGTGAACCTATAGTTAGTGTTTCTCAGCAAACCATTGTAGATATAGATCTCATCAGCAGCCAAACCAAATATATAACTAAACCGTGTCATAATTACCCTCAATGAGCACAAAGCCCTTAATATCCCACAGACTTGGGAAGCACTAGCGGGAGTTGTGTACCACCTAGGAATCACGATACCCCACCCACAGCCAAGGTCCCCAACTACCTTACAGCTCCTATCCCATACCTTCTAAAACGTAATCTGCATCGAGATAACTCACAACATAATATTATGGCATAACCATCTCAACATTGGCTCCTCTCTCTTCATTTTCATTTACCAGCTGGTCAAGACCCCAGCATGGATAGAACCTATGTTTAGAGCGTGAGCCTGAGATGCAAGAGAAAGGCGACCCAGATTTCAGGTGGCACCTATAAGAAGTATTTTTGGTGCTGCACAGACCTCCCCAGGATATGTCTGAGACACAATTATGCAGAGCCACCAGCAAAGGGGCGGAGCATGAGCAGAATGTAAAACAAAGAGTTCTCTACGTCAAATCTGGATATATAACTTTCCTTGGAGCACCCTGTAGACCTCTTAGCCTAACACTGCTTAGCGTGGAGCTGTGTTATTTTTTCATTTCTGTGAGCTGTTGCCCTGCCCTCTGCCCCTCTGTGGCAGGGGAGGCATTTGTGGGGGCCTCTCCTGTCCAGGAAATCCATGTTGGGCAATTCTAATTTTTCCAGGAATTCCTGCAGGTTATCTCTTGTACACAGAGTGGTATATTTCCCACCTACTCTAGCTGTGAGAGCAAAAGGATGGCCCTGCCTGTAGGTGCCCCCTGCATTCCTGAACACCTCTAACAGCAGGCGCCTGCACGACTTTGCATCAGTGTTTGTCTAGATAAGTCTGGGTAAAAGGAAAGTTTTTCCCCATCAAAGTCCCGGAACTTTCTGCCTTCTAATTTAAGAAAAACTCCTATACATCCCCAAATGGCAAACTATGCTGCAGGGCTTCACTGGGTCAGAATATTTCTGTAAAAGAGCCCGGTGAGCTCTCTCTATGTATAAAGAGCTCTGTGCAGGTGGTTGCAAGAAGATATTGAATTTGTCTAGTAAGGTCCGCTTCACATCCTCCGACCCAGTGGCCTCTGGTAATGCTCTGATACGGATATTTTGTTACTGTGGCCAGTTTTCATAGTTATCCAGCTGTATGCAGAGTATTTCCAGCTTTCTGTCTTAGCTGAGCACCCTGGTCTGAACAGAGAATAGTGTAGAATCAGTTGTCTCCTCCCTTCCCTCTAGGCCCATGACTCTGTGCCCAATCCCTGTGATATCCTTATGGAGCTTATCCAGCCCCTCCTAAAAGACTCCTCTAGTCTGGTGGCAAGTGAATCTTAAGTCCTTTATAGTTGTTCGCCCATAGATCTACACCCTCAGATCACCATCCATATCCCTTTGTTTGGTTTATTAGAAGTTGGATGCTGCCTAGCCGTGCCGGGACCTTGGGGTGAACCACCTACCCCAGAGCCAGCATCCATCAATTCCTCTTCTGAATCTGAGTGGAACTCCTTCCTACCTCCCCTTTGGCTCTGGGACCAGGTACGCGTATGTCTGGGCTGAGAGAGTTTAGGATCAGTGTCCCCTAGTGATGTGCATTTGGATGGCATCTTGGATTTTACCGATCCAAGGTCCTGCCAGCTGCCTCTGAAAAAGTGGCTAATCTCTGGCATGTTTGTGCCCGACTTGTCGGCTACTTTTTTCCCATTGCCTTCTTTGTTGTCATGACCAGTCAGCGGTACCGTGGAGAGCGGCAAGTGATGCTTCTGGTGGCTTAATTGGAGGCCTAAAGCGGGAGTGAGAGAGAGCATGTCTTCACTCATAGCTGGCCACGACCCCCAGATGCAATGCATCTAAATTGCTGTAATTAACAGTATTACTCTTATAAATATTCCTTGTTTCATTTTTTGGTCTAGTTGGGCATTAACTACAATTGATAGATTATTATTATTTAATGCATAATTACCAAAAAGTAGCTAGTAACTATTCATCCATTAAAATTTTCATTAACAAACAACTGATACCTTCAGTAGATGCTCCGTTTAAAACCACTGTTCTGTTTGCTTATTTGCATATTGTCAATTTAAAGGGTAATTACTCTCAGGTCATCAAATGCAAGGTTTCTAACCACTATAATGCACTGGTAACGTACAGGCACTCTTCAGATTAGCAAAGCTGAGCCAGCTGCTTTCAGTACTGTACAATTATTTTCTAATTAGTTTTATATTAATTGAGCTATCTGTAGACTAACATTAAAATACAAATTAAGATATTACGTTTTAATGTGTTAAATTAATCCAATGCATTTAATAGACGTGCAAGTACTAATCAGTTATGTTGGAGTGCTTATCCTGTCAGCTAGTTAGTGGCAGTGTTTTGTTTTGAATAGTGCTATACATTTACAAGAGTACAAAAAAAAATCAATAGGAAAACAATTTGTATTTTAGTGTGACAAATGCAATAATGACAGTGGTAATTATCTAAGAATATATTGCATCTTCACTGGGCCTGCTATGAGGAGCATCTTAGGGGTGGTTTACACTGAATCAGTTGCAGTGAGCTTTAGCACACAACTGAATTGACACGTTTCCCTTATAGCCAGCTTAGGGTATGTTCACACTATGGCCCATATGCAATTAACTTTTTCTCCTAGACTTAGGAGATAACTTTTCATTTTCTATTCAGAAAAACTTTTCAGCACTTTGCAACTGAAAAAGTACCAAAAAGTTGGTGAAAAAAGTACTATCAAAGCAATTTTAAGCATTTTCTTGCTTGATAGTGATTTAAAAGGCATTTTATTGACAAGTTTGAAAATATCACTCAGGAGAAAAAGTTAATTGCATATGGGCCTATGTGCATTATATCACGGTTTAACATCAATTTGAACCACATAGCACTGCACTCCAATGATACCACAATTGCCACATTTATATTGTCTTGTTGGGTCCGCGTTGTTTAGGGTTATAGCATAACAACGTGCACTAAGCTCTGCGCTTCTGTGTACACATACAGATGTCCAATAAAGAGGCCCGAAGATACTATATGGTACCAATAGTTGATCATTAGATTGGGTACAACTACACATGATCCTATTGACAGGTCCCATTCTGTTATGCTGATTAGCTTGTGTTTTTAATAGGTTTTATAATTTTTACGTTCTTTGTGATGTGCAAATTTAACAAATGTGTATTTTGCCAGTAGATACCTTGTGGTCCCTATGTTTAGTGTATAGTCTAGTATTACACGAGACAGGCAGGAAGAGATACCGACCACAGGCATTTCTGGAGCACCCGGAGGAGATGAGAAACACATGGCTTCCAGCTGCACCCATACTCTGCAGTATATACTGAGGCCAGGGGAGCACAGCATGGTGACATGCTCTGCTGCTAATCGCTCTGCATCTCTGCAGCCTGGCACTTGCAGAAATTACCCAGGCACAGCACCCTGCTGGAACTGGCTGGGATGACCACTGCTGTCTATTGCACTGAGCATGGTTGGCATGTGGCTCACATTGTAGAAGTTCCATTTGATGCCATCCCTCTTCTGATCTAAAGATGTGTGTGTATATGCACGAAATGGCAGGCATGGCCTTATATTAACCACACGAAGGCCTGGCATATGCCACATGCATCTAGCCACAGAATTTAATGACTTGAAATTGTAAGCACAGCAGCCTACTCATTCCACAAATATCCCTTTTTCCTAATAGCTTGCTTAACATTTTGGTTCCGCTTATCCTCCACAACAGAGACCAGGAGACTGCGCCTCCAATCTAAGGGGCAGGAAGCAAAATCAGTTTAAAAGTCAACAGCCACTTCCATCCCTCAGTACTTTCCTGACCCTTGGGATAGGAGGAAGGATCTTCCTGTGGGGCAGGGACTTTTTTCTGGCGTCAAATGATTTTTTTTGGGATGCCTACTGTCATGTCCCCATATTTGCAGAACATCAGAAGTTCCTCAGAGCCGCAAACTGGATACTGTCAAAGGTAATTCACTTTGTTATTACTTGGAAAATAGAAGAGGACTCGCCATACCAGGGAAGGTCTAGTCCTGATCGTGGAGGACTTCATGGATTGATGGTAAGAGTAATCGCAGCGAGCGGGAATCGATCCGGTGGCATAATCGAGCCGCGGAGACGTCCCGTGTATTCCCGGCATAAGAATGGCAGCAGTTTACAATTTCCCATTAAAAATGAATGGCTGACATTTCATTGGCTGTTTTATGCTACAGCCACTTTCCCTGAATTATCAACCTTGGTTACCAAGTGAGCAACTGTGCCAAGTTTGGCTTTATTACTGTGAGAATGGCAGCCTTTTACATTTTTCCATTGCCATGAGTGGGTGAAATCGGATTGAACGTTTGCGGTTTTGCCCAGGTGTGCAGGGCTGATGTGAGACCCCAGAACATATCTGTAGTAAGGGATCTGTATACCAAGTTTTGTTGAAATCGGTCAATATATTTTCGAGAGATGGCGGCGCACACACACACCCGAGATATAGATATAATACTGTATACATCCACTGGCGTCCTCCTTGGTCTGCGTGGAACCCAGCAGTGTGCAGTGTCTGTTGGATTGTCTGCCTTGAGACATTGCCACCAGCAGAGCTTGGATTCACCAGGATGGCCTTGGTGGTGATCCTTGTATTCTTTTACACCTCTCTCACTATCCTCTTGGCCAACACAGGTGTCCTTTTTGGCTTCCAACCACGTCCGCTCAGATTTTCCACAGTGTGGAACATCTTGTATTTTTTTTATAATACTTTGCACTGTAGCCACTGGAATGTGAAAACCTTTAGAAATAGCCTTGTAGCCCTTTCCAGACTTGTAAGCAGCCACAATGCGCAGCTGCAGGTACTCACTGAGCTCCTTAGCCATGACTGTCCACAAACCAACTGCAGAGAGCTGCTGGTTTTTTTTTTTTTCACCGGTTGAGTTGATTAAAACAGCTGTTCCCAATTAATCCGGGTAATTAGGATGCTTTAGAACAGCTTGGACTATTTGGATTGGTATAGAACTTTGAATTTTCCCACAGACTGTGACAGTTCGTGAAGGGAATGAATGATTTTGGACTGGACACTTTTCGCTCTAATGTAAATTAAAGCTGAGAAATGTTTTTTTCCACAATAATGCCTCATGTACATCACCTTATTATCTGTTGGGAGACACCTGTATCATTTCCCGTCAAAAAATTACTTGCTGGTTGAATAAAAGTAACTAAGTCAAAATTTGCCAGGTGTATTAATAATTATGGACAGCACTGTACTTGCCTAAGAAAAGTTAATCTTAGATCCTCCTGAGGCTTCCCATGTCCTCAATACCACTACAGCTGATTAGGACCCTCTTGAAGATAGCAACTGTACTCCTCTATATGCTCACTGTGCAGTTTCTGCTTGCATAAGCTCAGTGCGGCCTAGCTCGCTCATGAAGAGGAGCACAGCAGCAATCACAAATCTGACAAGCTTCTGTCAGATTTATTTCGGGGGTCTGAGCACAGCAACAATGGGGGCCAGGAGGACACGGGAAGCCTCTGCTGGATCCAAAGGCTTCCCTCTTCTTGAGTAAGTCTCTGTTTTTTTTTTTTACGTTAAAAGCTCGCCTCAGGTACACTTCTAGAATCCTAAGAATTCCCTGTGCATAGTGCTAAATCAACCAGCATGCTTGCATGGGGAGAAAAAGACAGGCACCAAAAATAAGCTATGAAAAATAATTAACAATGGAAATATGCTATGATGAGATTGTCTGTTGTTTGAAGGTGAAGATATTGTCACTTTTTTTCTTTTTCTTTCTTTTTAAGAAGGCATATCTACAGGGGCGTAGAAATAGCCATAGCAGGTGGCACTACAGCGAAAAACTGTAACATTTAAAATATGTGAAAACATATATAAATAAGAAGTACATTTTTTCCAGAGTAAAATGAGCCATAAATTACTTTTCTTCTATAATGCTGTCACTTACAGTAGGCAGTAGAAATCTGACAGAAGTGACAGGTTTTGGACTAGTCCATCTCTTAATAGGGGATTCTCAGCAAGGCTTTTATTCTTTATAAAGATATTCCCTAAAAAGGATTTAAACAATGATGCCGGCCAGCCTCCCTGCTCCCTACACAGTTTTTTGGCAGTTGGACAGAGCAACTGCCATTCACTAAGTGCTTTTAAAAATAAATATATTCCTGAAAATCCCCTATAAAGAGATGGACTAGTCCAAAACCTGTCACTTCTGTCAGATTTCTACTACCTACTGTACGTGACAGTAACATAGGAGAAAGTAATTTATGGCTCATTTTACTCTGGAAAAAAATGTACTTTTTATTTGTATATGTTTGCACATATTTTAAATTTTACAGTTTTTCGCTGTAGTGCCCCTTTAATATATTCTCCATTAACTTTCTTGTGTTTCTCCACCTTCTTAGTTTGTGGCAGTGCCCATGAACTATGTGCAGTGTTGATTGTATGAGAGTGTAAATTGCCCAATTAACTCATATCCATAGGGTAGGGGCAGGTGGCATTGCTCAATCAGAATCAGAATTCTTTCATCATCGACGATGAGACCTAGAATGGTAGTATCATCTGCAAACTTAATGACCTAGACTGTGCCTGCAGATGAGGTGCAGCTGTTTGTGTACAGGGAAAAGAGCATCGGTGACAGTACGTACCCTTGCGGAGCACCAGTGTTGGTGGTTCTTACACTGGAGGGGCGGCCGCCAAGTCTAACTAGCTGTGTCCTGTTTGTGAGAAAGTCTTTGATCCAGGCACAGAGGGTGGGGTCCACACCGAGTCGTTTCAGATTGTCATGCAGAATGTGCGGACAGATGGTATTGAGTGCGGAACTGAAGTCCAGAAGGAGGATCCTGGCATATGACTTGGGTTTGTCCAGGTGTTCAGTGATGTGTGCAAGAATGATGTTAATGGCGTCGCCCACGGACCAGTTGGCCCTATATGCAAATTGGAGAGGCTCTAGTAGGGTGTTAGTGTGGTTCTTCAGATAGGATAGAACCAATCTTTCGAAGGTCTTAATGATGATTGGAGTTAAAGCAACAGGTCTGAATTTGTTTAGATCCGTGACTCCTGGCTTCTTGGGGACTGGAATGATGTCAGCTTTTTTGAAACAGGAGGGAACTTTGCCCAGCTCCAGCGATCTGTTAAAAATGGAGGTGAGGACTGAGGCTAGCTGACCTGCACAGGTTTTCATACAGGATGGGGATATGCCATCCGGGCCAGAAGCCTTCCTTGTCTTTAGCTTCCGGAGGTGCTTTAGTACGTCGGCCTCCTCGACTGTAGCCAGTGCAAGGGGGGGCAGACCAGAGTGCGGAGGAGAGGAGGGGAGTGGATGTCTGGCAGAGGATGTGGGCGCCAGATCCTCAGGGGGATGGGTTCAGCCTTGAACCTGCAATAGAATGGATTTAGTTCCTCTGCTAGTGTGGTGTTTGGAAGTGCGTGCTGAAAAGGGAGCCTGAAGTTTGTGGCAGCCCTTAGACCTTTCCAGACCTCAGGAGCGTTGTTGGACTGAAGGTTAGTTTTCAGCTTGTTGGAGTAGTCCCTCTTTGTCACCTTCAGCTCCCGTTTTAAGGTGTTCCTGGCCTCCCTGAACTCCTCTGGTGTACCTGATTTGTGGGCTTCCTCTTTTGACTTGCGTAACTTACGTAGTCTGCCGTTGCACCAGGGCTTATTGTTTGGGAAGATCTTAATGGTCGCCGCTGGAATGCATGTCTCCTCGCAGAATCTAATGTAGGAGGTGACATTTTCTGACCATTCCTCCAGACAGGGAGATTCCAGGGCTGACCAATCAGTGCAGTCGAAGCAGGCCTGAAGTGCACCTTTGCTTCCTCCGTCAGTTTCAAGATGCCTTCTGTAGGTGGGGATCAGGTGGATTATGCAGTGATCATAGCTGCCTAGAGCAGGTCGGCTAGTAGCCCTGTACGCTTTCTTGAGGACTGTGTAACAGTGGTCCAGGGTGTTCTGGTTCCTTGTTGGGCAGGTGATGTGTTGTTTGTATCGAGGTAGCTCTTGGCGAAGGTTTGCCCTGTTGAATTCTCCTAGGATGATGAAGAGGGAGTCAGGGAGGGATGTCTCAAGTGCCTCCATCTGAGGGCCCCATTAAGTTTTGCTATGGGGCCCCATAATCTAGCTATGCCACTGAATGTCTACATTTTCTTTTGAATTGTTGGTATTTAGTGTTGTATGCAAATTATGTATCATTCGTTTTATATTCTGCAGGCAGTTTTGATGAAGAAAGTTATTAATGTTGTGTGTTTACATGTATTTATTACTTTTCAGCCTTTTATTATCCACTGACAATGTTTCTGTTTTAGTTTCAGGTACAGGAAGCTAGAGCAGATTGTCTGTATCAGCTTGGGAAATGCCCTGTGGTCTGTGGAGTTTTAATACATTTACTTTCTTTTGAAATCAAGAATTTTATTGATGAGCTTCTTCAACTACAGGTTTGTTGTGTATTTTTGGTTTAATTTAAATTGATTCTGAAACAGATTGCTGCACCAAAAATGTGTGTTAGGGCTGCATGATATTCTGGTTTACCACCCTTCCAGTGTTTTTTGTATCCAGAGGCTTATCTTAATTGGAGCTGAGTCCTGGTACCCCTCCTCCTACTCTAATTTAGGTCCCGTTTCCACTGCTGCTATCCGATGCGATCATTGCATCGTATCACATTGGATCCAAGCTGAAACTAATGCAAATAAATGGAGCAGTCTCCATTGACTTTGCATTTCAGTTCCTGATGCTATGTGACCCCGGGAAAGGAATCAGATGCATGCTGTAGATTCTCGGAGCATGCATCCAATTCCCCACAGCACAGATTCCCCTCTTGCGCTGTCACTAGACTGGTCTATGGCTGCCTATTGCTCTCCAACTTTTTGTTTGAATGTTCATAGGCCATGAGAGGTTTTGAGGCCATTTCTAGTCCACAATTCACTGCAGGGGACCAGGAACATCATATACAGTGGAGGGCAACAAACCGCTTCAGACCACTTACAGAATACAACCTGAGGCTTAAAGGACAACTGCAGTGAGAGGGATATGGAGGCTGCCATATTTGTTTCCTTTTAAGCAATACAATTTGCCTGGCAACCCTGCTGATCCTCTGTGTCTAATACCTTTAAGGCCCGTACACACGCCGGACTGGAGGCAACGACTGGTCCGTCGTCACCTCCCGCTGGGTGGGCGTTCAGCCGACAGTGCGTACACACGCCGGACTGTCGTTGGAACGCCCACCCAGCGGGAGGTGACTACGGACCCGTCGTTGCCTCCAGTCCGGCGTGTTTACGGGCCCTAAGTCATAGCCCCTGAACAAACATTCAGCAGATCAGGGGTTTCTGGGATTGTCAGATCTGACTAGATTAGCTACATGCTTTTTTCTGATGGGATTCAGACACTACTGCAGCAAAATAGATCAGCAGGGCTGCCAGGTAACTGTTATTTTTTAAAGCAAACATTAGGCAAATTAATAATAAAAAAAATGTACTTGCCTGGGGCTTCCTCCAGCCCCTGGAAGCTTGTGTGTCCCTCGCCGCAGCTCCACTCTATGAGTCGCCTGGGATCCCATCCGTAGCAGCTGCCAACCTGAAGAGGTCGGCGGTTACTGTGCCTGCACAGAACACTCCTGCCAATGGGAGCATGAATGTGCGCGGCGGCGTGCTCCTGCTGGCGCAGTAGCTGCTGACCTCACCAGGTCAGCAGCTGCTACAGAGGAAACCCCTGGCAACCTGCTGAGAGCAGAGCTGCGGCAAGGGACACACAAGTTTCCAGGGGCTAAAGGAAGCCTGGTATAAGTAAATCTGCTTTTTATTAATTTGCCTGATCTTTCCTTTAAGTGGAAATAAATATGGCAGCTGCCATATTCTTCTCACTACAGTTGTCCCTTATTTTCTAGGCAGTGAAGTTGTGAATCATAGCTTTAGGAGCTGTGTAGACCTTTTTCTGCTGTCTGTGTCATTTAAACATTAGCTGTAATGTTGTAACATTAGCTGTAGTGTAGGTCAACTACATTTTCTGCAGTTTACTCTTTTGTTATGTGTACACAAATGTTTTATACAATTAAGATACTAAAGCAATCTTAAAGAGAACCCGAGGTGGGATTTAATTATGTTAGTGGGGCACAGAGGCTGGTTGTGCACACTAACAACAGCCTCTGTTGCCCATGGTGTGCCTCCAGGACCCCCCTGCGTCGCTAAACCCCCCACAGTGCTAGCGACACACAGCGTGTCGCCAGCACAATGTTTACCTATGCCTGTCTGTTAGCGCCGCTCCCCCGCCTCCTCTGTATCGGCGCTACCCGCCCGCGTCCCTTCCCTCCCGCTGAATGGAGGGAAGTGACGCGGGTGGGTAGCGCCGATACAGAGGAGGCGGGGGAGCTAACAGACAGGCATAGGTAAACATTGTGCTGGCAACACGCTGTGTGTCGCTAGCACTGCGGAGGGGATAGCGTCGCGCAGGGGGGTCCTGGAGGCACACCATGGGGCAACAGAGGCTGGTGTTAGTGTGCACAACCAGCCTCTGTGCCCCACTAACATAATTAAATCCCACCTCGGGTTCTCTTTAAAGGACAACTGTAATGAGAAGTATATGAAGGCTGCCGTATCTCTAGAATTCCAGTTTCCTGGCAGTCCTGCTGGCCTGTTTGGTTGCATCAGTCTCTGAATAACACCAGAAACAAGAATGCAGCTAATCTTCTCAGATCTGACTATAATGTCAGAAACGCCTGATCTGCTGCATGCTTGTTCAGGGTCTATGGCTGAAAGTATTAGAGGCAGAGGATCAACAGGACAGCCAGGCAACTGGTATTGCTTAAAGCGAAATAAATATGTCAGCCTCCATATCCCTTTCAGTTCAGTTGACCTTTAATGCAAATCTCTATGTACAGGGGCCCTTGGGGTAGTTATAGTAGATGATCAAAGCACTTTTGCCACCAAAAATTAGATCACTACAATAAACAAAGCAAATCTTAAAAGGGCATTTTTTTAACCACACATTGCTTATCAATAGGCCCCAATGCTTGCTCTCCACTTTTGGTGTTTATTTTCATTTTTTTACATCAGTGCAAGTCATTGGGGCTTTGATCTTTATTTCAGTGGAGCTTATTTCCTTCACTTTAGGATATTTGCAATGCTGTTTTTTTTTTCTCAATTTTTCCATCCTAGTTCCCCCTCCAAAAATTCTGCTCCAGGCTTTATCCAGTACAGTGGCACTGACACGCATCAGACCACTCTTTCCGGCAGGTGTACAGTCTCTGGGTGTTAAACTTTGGAAATGAGTCCATTGTGCATTGTGAGGAGATGCCACGCAATCACCTCAGCAGCCTCCTTATACTCTGTTGGCTAGCTTTACAATATTGGCAAGGTATCTAAAAACTGGCAGAGCATATATATTAACCACTTACCGACCACCCACTGCACAGGGGCGGCCGGAAAGTGGATCCCGCAAGGACCGCCGCATGCACAGGGGCGGCGGTCCTTGTAGGGGCATTGGCGGAGCGATCGCGTCATCCGTGACGCGATCCCCCGCCGGAGACTGGCTCCGCCCCCCTCGCGCTGTAACCTGCCGGTCGTTCGGAAGCGCCGGCAGGTTACTAGCACCCGGATTGCTGCATACAAAGTGTATAATACACTTTGTAATGTATACAAAGTGTATTATACAGGCTGCCTCCTGCCCTGGTGGTCCCAGTGTCCGAGGGGCCACCAGGGCAGGCTGCAGCCACCCTAGTCTGCACCCAAGCACACTGATTCCCCCCCCCCTGCCCCCTGATCGCCCACAGCACCCCTCAGACCCCCCCCTGCCCACCCCCCAGACCACTGTTTGCACGCAATCACCCCCCTAATCACCCATCAATCACTCCCTGTCACTATCTGTCAACACTATTTTTTTTTATTCCCTAAATTGCCCCCTGCTCCCTCCTGATCACCCCCCCCACCCCTCAGATTCTCCCCAGACCCCCCCCCCCTGTGTACTGTATGCATCTATCCCCCTGATCACCTGTCAATCACCCATCAATCACCCCCTGTTACTGCCACCCATCAATCAGCCCCTAACCTGCCCCTTGCGGGCAATCTGATCACCCACACCAATAGATCGCCCGCAGATCCGACGTCAGATCACCTCCCAAGTGCAGTGTTTACATCTGTTCTCTACCCTAAACACCCACTAATTACCCATCAATCACCACCTGTCACTGTTACCCATCAGATCAGACCCTAATCTGCCCCTTGCGGGCACCCAATCCCCCGCCTACACACTCAGATTGCCCTTAGACCCCCCCCCCCCTTATCAATTCACCAGTGCAATATTTACATCTGTTCTTCCCTGTAATAAAACATAAATGTAAAGGAAAAAAGGGGGGCTGGGGAGCATATGTCACAAATCACAAAAATCAAAAAATGAGTGAAAAATTACAAAATGTATTAATTTTATAATTGAACATATTAAAAACCACCAGTGTAAACTGCCAAGAGACCACGCTCAGCAACCAATCAACCATCAAACACACCACTGCCTAAGACCACCTAATGTGATCAGGGATCCCAAATGTCGTATAAAAAATAGGCCTAGACAAGTATAGTGCATCAAAAAATGGGGACAATGGGAAAGTAGCAGTTTTAGCAGGCCGGTACAGATGTCAGAGGCAAAGTAAGTCAATATATCCAGCAAAGGCCAGGAAGCCAATATAGCATCTGCAGACAAACAGTTCAATGAAGCAGCATAGCCAGCATGGACGGATGGAATGCAGGTTGAAGCACAAATCAGAAAAATGGCATGAAGCATAAGCCATACTATACCCAATCCTGGTACAGCAGTGCGGAGTCCAGTTAGCTCCTGAAGGCTGTCTGGTCTCTCAACCCCATGTGTAGAAGCCCAAGGCTGGGGGAGTGACTTTTGATCCGGTAGAGGAATCAGGTCCAATGTGCTAGTGTGGCAGGCTATGATGGTCAGAGCAGAGTCCCATGTAGGCAGAGAGCTAGTGGCCTTCCAAGTGGAGATCGTAGAGATGCCTCAGGCCAGCAGAGGGTGGATGCGGAGAGTGGAAGGGCAGCGGGACAGAGGCAGACAGGTGCTAGCACCACGCCGGCAGCCCTGACATGTTTCGCCGGGTCTACCGGCTTTTTCAAAGGGAGGCGTGGCTGGAATCATGTGTTGCCTGAGGCTCCTTATAGGGCAGCGTCATCAGTCACGTGCGCGCACGCACGCGTAATTACGTACGCGTCAACCAACGCGTACGCATGCGCACTAACGCCGCAACGGACACGCAGCTCAGCCTCGCCCCCACCAATGGCCCAATCAACAGGCCAGACAAAATAAGTCGGCCTGATGCGTGATGGTGGCAATCACAGGTGAGAGGGCAAGGTGGGGGCAGAGAAAAGGGGCTGTGGGGCAGCACATGAGTACATAAAAAATATAACAGCAAAAACGTATATGCAAATAAAGTGAATCAAAACCATGCAAACGCAACATACACAGACAAGCAAAAAGAAATCTATATATTCATAACTCAGAGTCAGCAAATATTATCATACAATCATCTTTACTATAGAAGTTGGACCCAAGGGGACTGCGATAACGCAGTACCACAGTCCAAACAGTGCGGACAATCGGCGCACTCAAAAAGGCAAAAAAAAACAAAAAACTGAGCAACAACGTATGCCAGCTATAACGGCAGATACCACAGGGGAAGACACATGGAGACAACAGCTCGGAGCGCATACAAACCCGCAGACACAGGGGGCAATGGAGGAGCAGACCAACGGAGGGGGGCAAGAAAGGAGACAGCAGGACAAGTGGGAAAAAGCGGGAAGCATCAATTAGGCAGAAAGGCCGCAAAACCGACCGTTTCATTGAGGCCAGGGTATTCAGTGGCCTCCAACTCATAGATCCACCTAGACTCTTTTTATAACAATAAACGATCAAAGTTGCCCCCTCTAATCATGGTATGTATACGGTCGAGACCGACAAATCGTATACCTGAGGCATTACCACCGTGCTCGGATCTAAAGTGCCTCGCAACCGGTGTGGTGGATGTAATGCTTTTAATATTGGCGATGTGTTCGCCAATTCTAGATTTGAAATCACGTCCGGTCTTACCTATATAAAAAGCGCCACAAGGACACAATAAAAGGTAGTCCACAAATTTGGTATTGCAATTCACAAAATGTTGTAGACGCCAGTGATGACCGTTGGGAAGGACAACTTCCCTCCCAATGAATAAAAATCGGCAAACAGTACATCCACCACAGCTATATGTCCCGGTTACGATACAGTGAGGGCGCGTGATCTCAGTGCCTTCCCTGTAATAACCCACTGATCACCTGTCAATCACCCATCAATCACCCCCTGTCACTGCCACCCATCAATCACCCCCCTGTCACTGCCATCCATCAATCAGCCCCTAACCTGCCCCTTGCGGGCAATCTGATCACCCACCCACACCAATAGATCGCCCGCAAATCCGACGTCCGATCATCTCCCAAGTGCAGTGTTTACATCTGTTCTCTACCCTAAACACCCACTAATTACCCATCAATCACCCCCTATAATTGCTACCTATCAGATTAGACCCCTATCTGCCCCTAGGGCACTCAATCACCCGCCCACACCCTCAGAACGCCCTCAGACCCCAGCCCTGATCACCTCCCCAGTGCATTGATTGCATCTATTTTCCCCTCTAACCACCCCCTGAGACACCCATCAATCACCTCCTGTCACCCCCCTAGCACTCCTATCCATCAGATCAGGCCCAATACAACCTGTCATCTAAAAGGCCACCCTGCTTATGACCGGTTCCACAAAATTCGCCCCCTCATAGGCCACCTGTCATCAAAATTTGCAGATGCTTATACCCCTGAACAGTCATTTTGAGACATTTGGTTTCCAGACTACTCACGTTTTGGGCCCGTAAAATGCCAGGGCGGTATAGGAACCCCACAAGTGACCCCATTTTAGAAAAAAAGACACCCCAAGGTATTCTGTTAGGTGTATGACAAGTTCATAGAAGATTTTATTTTTTGTCAAAAAATAGCGGAAATTGATTTGTTTTTTTTTTTACAAAGTGTCATTTTTCACTAACTTGTAACAAAAAATAAAATCTTCTATGAACTCGCCATACACCTAACAGAATACCTTGGGGTGTCTTCTCTCTAAAATGGGGTCACTTGTGGGGTTCCTATACTGCCCTGGCATTTTAGGGGCCCTAAACCGTGAGGAGTAGTCTAGAAAACAAATGCTTCAAAATGACCTGTGAATAGGACGTTGGGCTCCTTAGCGCACCTAGGCTGCAAAAAAGTGTCACACATGTGGTACCGCCGTACTCAGGAAAAGTAGTATAATGTGTTTTGGGGTGTATTTTTACACATACCCATGCTGGGTGGGAGAAATCTCTCTGTAAATGGACAATTGTGTGTAAAAAAATCAAACAATTGTCATTCACAGAGATATTTCTCCCACCCAGCATGGGTATGTGTGAAAATACACCCCAAAACACTTTATACTACTTCTCCTGAGTACGACGGTACCACATGTGTGGCACTTTTTTACACCCTAAGTACGCTTAGGGGCCCAAAGTCCAATGAGTACCTTTAGGATTTCACAGGTCATTTTGCGACATTTGGTTTCAAGACTACTCCTCGCGGTTTAGGGCCCCTAAAATGCCAGGGCAGTATAGGAACCCCACAAATGACCCCATTCTAGAAAGAAGACACCCAAAGGTATTCCGTTAGGAGTATGGTGAGTTCATAGAAGATTTTATTTTTTTGTCACAAATTAGCGGAAAATGACACTTTGTGAAAAAAAAACAATTAAAATCAATTTCCGCTAACTTGCGACAAAAAAAATCTTCTATGAACTCGCTATACTCCTAACGGAATACCTTGGGGTGTCTTCTTTCTAAAATGGGGTCATTAGTGGGGTTCCTATACTGCCCTGGCATTTTAGGGGCCCTAAACCGTGAGGAGTAGTCTTAAAACAAAAATGAGCTGTGAAATCCTAAAGGTACTCATTAGACTTTGGGCCCCTTAGCGCAGTTAGGGTGCAAAAAAGTGCCACACATGTGGTATCGCCGTACTCAGGAGAAGTAGTATAATGTGTTTTGGGGGTGTATTTTTACACATACCCATGCTGAGTGGGAGAAATCTCTCTGTAAATGGACAATTGTGTGTAAAAAAAAAAATCTAACAATTGTCATTTACAGAGATATTTCTCCCACCCAGCATGGGTATGTGTAAAAATACACCCCAAAACACATTATACTACTTCTCCTGAGTACGGCAATACCACATGTGTGGCACTTTTTTAACTGCGCTAAGGGGCCCAAAGTCCAATGAGCACTTTTAGGCTTTACAGGGGTGCTTACAAATTAGCACCCCCCCAAAATGCCAGGACAATAAACACACCCCACAAATGACCCCATTTTGGAAAGTAGACACTTCAAAGTATTCAGAGAGGGGCATGGTGAGTCCGTGGCAGATTTCATTTTTTTTTTTTGTCACAAGTTAGCAGAAATGGAAACTTTTCTTTTTTTTTTTTCTTGACACAAACTGTCATTTTCCGCTAACTTGTGGCAAAAAATAATATCTTCTATGAACTCACTATGCCTCTCAGTGAATACTTTGGGATGTCTTCTTTCCAAAATGGGGTCATTTGGGGGATATTTATACTATCCTGGAATTCTAGCCCCTCATGAAACATGACAGGGGGTCAGAAAAGTCAGAGATGCTTGAAAATGGGAAAATTCACTTTTTGCACCATAGTTTGTAAACGCTATAACTTTTACCCAAACCAATAAATATATGCTGAATGGGTTTTTTTTTTATCAAAAACATGTTTGTCCACATTTTTCGTGCTGCATGTATACAGAAATTTTACTTTATTTGAAAAATGTCAGCACAGAAAGTTAAAAAAATCATTTTTTTTGACAAAATTCATGTCTTTTTTGATGAATATAATAAAAAGTAAAAATCGCAGCAGCAATCAAATAGCACCAAAATAAAGCTTTATTAGTGACAAGAAAAGGAGCCAAAATTCATTTAGGTGGTAGGTTGTATGAGCGAGCAATAAACCGTGAAAGCTGCAGTGGTCTGAATGGAAAAAAAGTGCCTGGTCCTTAAGGGGGGTAAAGCCCATGGTCCTCAAGTGGTTAATGGCATGGATCTTTTTTCCCCATTGAGCTGGCTCTTCAGCACCTGTTTTACTCTTTTGTGGTACTTTTGTCTTTCTTTCCTTCTTATCTTGGATGTATTCTGATTGTGGGATGCCAGTTGTATTGTAGCTGGTCAGCTATGTGTTCTACTGGTAGCTTAACCCCATCAGTCCTGGCTAACTACCCAATTTTTGTCCATCATATAGCCACAGTCCAAATGACTTCCCAGTGTCTTTGCTGTAAATCCACGTCAGGTAGTTCAGAGTCAATGTCTTGTTTACTCTTAGTATACAGCTTAATGTCTTAATGTATTGTAGATGGCAGATGTTAGTTCCACTCTAAAATCTGTCTCTAGTTTTTGTTATTATTTGGCTGAGGAAAGACAAGCCTATGCAAAACAGCCCCCGGGATAATGCATTTCCATAGTATATTTTGCACTAAATGGCCACTTGTGCTAGCTGTCTTGAATTGACATCTATTTTTACCTTCTACTGCCCTTCAGAGATCTTCAGGAAGGTTCTCAGTGTTCTGATAAGAGATGCTAGCAAACAGTTCGCCAGCGAATGTTTATGGGGAATTCTGGCTGTGCACTACTTCCGGGTAGCAATGTCCCAGAGTAGCACGCCTGCCTGTGTCTGCACATTATTATTATTATTATTATTATTATTGATTTCTAAAGCGCCAACATACTCCGTGGCGCTGTACAAAGTAAGAAACAAACATGGGGTACATAATAATACAGACAATGGTGTACACCAATATACAAGATACATAATTAGTGACAAAATACTAAGAATGATACAAAATACAAATTATAGAATTGGTAATGACAGTGATAAAATTAACATGATGAATAAAATGTATAATGGTTACCAAGACACAAAAGGGGGAGAGAGCCCTGCCCTTGCGAGCTTACAATCTAAAGGGAATGGGGGGGGGGGGAACAAGAGGAGGGGTAGTATGCAGCAAATATATAGAGGCTTTGTGTTTTAGGATACCTAGTAGGAGTGCAATTTGGTCTTAGTACAAAGGGAAGTGGCCTAAGGTAGAGCATATGCTTGTCGGAACAAGTGTGTTTTTAGAGAGCGTTTAAAGGTAACAAAGGTTGGCGAGTGACGGATGTGTTGTGGGAGGGCATTCCAGAGGAGGGGTGAAGCGCGTGCGAAGTCTTGTAAACGTGAATGTGAGGAGTTGATTCTAGAGGAGGACAACAGAAGATCATGTGCCGATCTGAGATTGCGAGATTGCGACATGTCCTTTAGTACGCTTGCCCTGGCTTGGCAGTGCGCGTCCCTGAGTGCAACTAGTGTTGTCCGGTTCATGAACGATTCGGATCTTTGATCCGGATCTTTTTTGTGAGTCGAGTCATCTGGAGCATAACAATGAACGATTCGGTTCACAAAGGGGGTGGATCCAGGAGCGGCACTCCCCCCCCCCCCCTCTCAGCAGGCAGGGGGGTCCTGGAAGCAGAGCAGAGATGGATCGCTCAGTTCGAGGGGAGCCAACCTTGCAGGGACAGGTAGATGAGAAAGAGGGGACATGGGTGCCACTGCCAGATATGTGTAGAGCACACGTACTGGCTGTAATGTGCTGCTCATTTTAGGCTGTCTGTTCCGTAGTTGTGCATAGTGAACAAATGGGAAACTTTTGGCTCAGAAGCACAGCTCAGTAACTTTGCAGACAGCGTGCTGGGCTAAAATGACGGGGCAGGCACTGTGATTGCAGTGCAATATGATCCTCCTGCACTCTGCTCTAAACAGCTGCACTTCACTTCTCCCTACATTTATGATGAGTGTTTGAGGTTAGAAAAGGACACATTGGGGAATGCATTCTTTCACTGTGAGACGTTTGCATTCAAAGTATACAGATGTACATACAGGTGAAATATATTTAAAACATATGATTGCAACATGTGGGTAATGTGTGCAAAAAACATTTTTGCTCTCTGCTCACCCCTCTTCGTCCACTCATCCCTTCTCTGTCCACCCCCTTCGCCTTCTCTGTCCACTGCAGGGAAAGTCCTGTCCTGCTAGTCATTTCACCCCCAGAATGCTTCCCTAGTAAAATGATTCGAAGATTCGGTTCAAAGATCCGGATCTTTTCAATGAACTGTTGGGCCAGGGCATGCGTACTAAAGGACGTGTTCAGGCACGGGCAGGCGTACTGCTCCAGGACATTGCGACCCGGAATTAGTACAGGGCCTGCTCTCCGGGGAGCAGCTCGCGAGTTTGCCTACATCGCTAGTTCTGATCACTTTTTATAGCTCCATGTCTTCATGTGGGTGGCACTAATAGACTTTCCTGTAGTCATAGGCTTGCTTGGGTTAGCCTGTCTGGGTGGGAAACTGCTTCAGTTAGCTTGTTCATCTGTACTACCAGGGATTCATACACTGGTGTTAGTTTCTTTAGGCTTTACCACACTTTAATGCTACATGCAACACAGGTTGCCATTTAAGCATAAGACACTTACATTGCTATGCAATTTTCTGTGAGGCAAATGCAATCCTATTCATTATAATGAATGGAATCACACTGTGCTGCACAAATAATGCATGCAATCATGCATTGCGATTCCATGCTGAATCGCAACACACGTATGGAAACCTCAATGCAGTCTATGCACTTCTGATGGCTTTGCAGATCACATCGCTAGGCATTGCTGAAAACAGGATCAGCGACGCACACATGGTGACGAGGCCTTAGCCAGTAGGTATCGATCATGATGTATGAGGGGGACTTCACTTCAACACTCCTCCAGATCAAAGCTCACAAATTGCAGCTTCTCATTTACTCCTTGGGATATAAACTAAACATAGCGCAGTATATTCTGCAGAAAACCACCACTTGCACAACTCATGAGAACATGTGTTAACTGAAGGTGGCCGCTTGACTGATTGTGACAATCAGAGCATCAATACATCAAGCCTTTGTATTCTGTCACCATCAATGGATAACCAAGCTATTGCACAGCGTCAGATGTCCCAAATGATAAAGTAAAAATGGCTCAAACAGAGCTCTAATGGTGTAGCCTATATATTAACTTTAAAAACACCTGCATGTAATCTGTAAATATAAATACAATAGTGAAAAGCATGTAACTTTATCCCCTTATACATTCCTAGTAGTTTGGGTCACCCTGAGCTGCTTGGTTACTCTTTAGTAAGTATGTAAGAGCATGTATCCCTGTTGTAGTACAGGCACTCTGGCTCCATACCTCTCACTTCCCCAGTGCCTCTACAGGACAACATGTTCAGCGATGCCTCCCTCATGTAGCTTCATCCAAAGCATTTCATCCACTCCAATTGCATTTATCAGGGGCTTTACGAGGTGGGCAGGCTGAGCAAACTTATATCACAATGGCCAAAGTTAATTAGCAATTAACCTCTGCATTTCTATTTCCCACCCTTGTGCCTCTGAGGTCTAAATGTCCATTCAGCTGAAAGGTGGATGAACCTAAAGCAGCACTCTTATGCAAAGCTCTGATGAAGAATGTTGCCCACGATTGTAAGTCCATCATACATAGTTGAAGTGACACAAGCTGAATAATAATTATAAGGAAGGACCTTATAGAATTAAGAAATACATTTCCCCAATGTCTCTGACTATGTACCAATAAAATAATTAAATTAGTAAATAAAATTCCAGCATGGTGTATATAAATAATAAAAAGAAAATAATTACTGATATAGAAACAACGTTTAAGTAAGCCACACTAACACCTATAAGCAATACAATCAAATTGATCCAGAAAATAATGCTAATTCCAATATATAAATATTGCTCATTGTACCCATTGCATAAACAATGCACAATTTCTCCTGATTGCACTTATCCTTAAACACCTATTCCAGTGCAAAATAACTAGCTTTGCATCAGCACAGACTTAATTATAGTATTATTAAGTCAAGGTCAGGTGTTCAACTCTTCATGCTCTTGACCTGTTGTTTTATCTCTGCTACTGGGATGATGTGATGATGACTTCTAACTAATTCTATTTCTGGTCTGTTTTCAACTTTGAAGCTACTTTACACTCAAGGATGTATACAAACGAATTAATAAGCATGAATATAGTGTACGTCTTGTGAAGAAAAAATGGTGAACGATTTGTAGAAATGGTGAAAATGTAAATGAATCTAATATTTTCATTGTTTTATAAATATGCCCCCAAAAAGACTTATGTACAGTTAGGTCCATAAATATTTGGACAGAGCCAACTTTGTTTTAATTTTGGTTCAGTACCACAATGAATTTTAAATGAATCGACTCAGATGCAGTTGAAGTGCAGACTTTCAACTTTAAAGAGACACTTAAGTTGAAAAATAAAAATCCGTTTTACTCACCTGTGGCTTCTACCAGCTTCCTGCAGCTGTCCCATGCCCTCGCACTGACTATTGGATCCTTCTGTTCCCCACCGCCAGCTACTTTCACTTTGCCGACAGGCCTGGCCACACGTAGAAGGAGACTCGGTAGATAATGAAAGTAGCTGGCAGAGGGAACAGGAGGATCCAATTGTCATTGCGACGGCACAGGACAGCTGCAGGGCGGATCAGTTCATTTCGGTGCGCGGCTCTGAGAGCCGAACGCCGAAACTTGGCGCCGTCATAGCAGCAATGCTATGATACGCTCCCCGTGTAGTTGGTAATTCGGGGCTCTGGCGACTCAAAGACTTACTGTCTGTTTAAATACAGCTAAATGCAGTCAAATTTATTGGGCGGTGTTTCATGATACAGATGGACAGTGACCCAAAACATACAGCTAAAGCAACCCAGGAGTTTATTAAAGCAAAGAAGTGGAAAATTCTTGAATGGCCAAGTCAGTCACCTGATCTTAACCCAATTGAGCATAAATTTCACTAGTTTAAGATTAAACTTCAGACAGCCCCACAAAACAGCGAGCAACTGAAAGCCACTGAAGTAAAAAGGAGGAAACCCAGCATCTGGTAATGTTCTAAGTTCAAGATTCAAGCTGTCATTGCCTGCAAAGGGTTCTCAATTAGAAATTAACATTTTATTTCCAGTTATTTAATTTGTCCAATTAGTTTTGAGTCAGTGAAATGAAGGGATTGTGTTAGAGATTCTGTAACAAAAAAAGTTCCCCTGGGGGGTACTCACCTCAGTAGGGGGAAGCCTCTGGACCCTATCGAGGCTTCCCCCGTCCTCCTGTGTCCCACGGCGGTCTCGCTGCAGCCCATGGAACGCACAGCTGACAATTTGTCAGGCTGTGCAATATTTACTTTTTCTGGCTCCAGCGGGGGCGCTGTTGCGGCTCTTCCCACGGAGATGGGCGGAAATAGCCGATCTCCATCGGTTCTGCTCTACTGCGCAGGTGCAGGAGACTTGTGCCTGCGCAGTAGAGCGGCCTGACAGAAATCAGCTATTTCCGCCTATCTCCGAGCGGAGAGCCGATACTGTGCCTGCACTGGAGCCAGGAAGGTAAATATTTACATCCCCGCTGTTCAGGGGAGCTTTATCGCCACCACCGTGGGACACAGGAGGACGGGGGAAGCCTCGATAGGATCCGGAGGCTTCCCCCACCCGAGGTGAGTACCCCCAGGGAACTTTTTTCGTGACAGTTTTTCTTTAAATGCTTTGCCTCACATTTTATGCAATTATTTTGTTCACCCCACTGAATTTAAAGCTGAAAGTCACTAACGGACCAGAGCAATTTTCACCTGCCAGCACTCCTCACTTTCATTCGCCAATAACTTTATCAGTACTTATCACAATACATGATTTATACCTTGTTTTTTTGCCACAAATTAGGCTTTTGGAGGTGATATTTGTTTTCAGTAATTACTTTCTATGCATTTTAGAAGAAAAAAAAGAAAAATACACTATTTCTCCAATTCCATCCCCTGTAGTTATAAAATAAACAATCCTGCTGTAAATGAAACCCACACATTGTATTCACCCATTAGTCCCGATTATTATAACGTTTAAATTATGTCCCTAGTACAATATAGGGTTACATAGTTACATAGTTATTTTGGTTGATAAAAGACATGCGTCCATCGAGTTCAACCAGTATAAAGTACAACACCAGCCTGCTCCCTGAAATATCCCTGTTGATCCAGAGGAAGGCGAAAAAACCCTTACAATTAGCACCAAAAGGGAAAAATTCCTTCCCGACTCCAGATGGCAATCAGATAAAATCCCTGGATCAACATCATTAGGCATTACCTAGTAATTGTAGCCATGGATGTCTTTCAATGCAAGGAAAGCATCTAAGCCCACTTTAAATGCTGGTATAGAGTTTGCCATAACGACTTCCTGAGGCAATGCATTCCACATTTTAATCACTCTTACTGTAAAGAACCCTTTCCTAAAAAAATGGCTAAAACGTTTTTCCTCCATGCGCATATCATGTCCTCTAGTCCTTTGAGAAGGCCTAGGGACAAAAAGCTCATCCGCCAAGCTATTATATTGCCCTCTGATGTATTTATACGTGTTAATTAGATCCCCTCTAAGGCGTCTTTTCTCTAGACTAAATAAACCCAGTTTATCTAACCTTTCTTGGTAAGTGAGACCTTCCATCCCACGTATCAATTTTGTTGCTCGTCTCTGCACCTGCTCTAAAACTGCAATATCTTTTTTGTAATGTGGTGCCCAGAACTGAATTCCATATTCCAGATGTGGCCTTACTAGAGAGTTAAACAGGGGCAATATTATGCTAGCATCTCGAGTTTTTATTTCCCTTTTAATGCATCCCAAAATTTTGTTAGCTTTAGCTGCACCGGCTTGGCATGGAGTACGATTATTTAACTTGTTGTCGATGAGTACTCCTAACTCCTTCTCCAAGTTTGATGTCCCCAACTGTATCCCATTTATTTTGTATGGTGCTAGACCATTGGTACGACCAAAATGCATGACTTTACATTTTTCAACATTGAATTTCATCTGCCATGTATGTGCCTATATAGCCATCCTATCCGGATCCTGTTGCAATATGACACTATCTTCCTGAGAGTTGATGATTCTGCACAGTTTTGTATCCTCTGCAAAGATAGCAACATTGCTCACTACTGCATCTACTAGGTCATTAATAAATAAATTGAAGAGCACTGGACCCAGAACAGACCCCTTTGGTACCCCACTGCTAACAGTCTCCCATTTTGAGTACGATCCATTGACCACAACTCTTTGTTTTCTGTCCATTAGCCAGTTCCCTATCCATGCACACAGACTCTTCCCCAGTCCTTGCATCCTCAACTTTTGCACCAGACTTTTGTGGGAAACAGTGTCGAAGGCCTTTGCAAAGTCCAAGTATATCACATCTACAGCATTCCCAATATCCATATTAGCATTCACTACCTCATAAAAGCTGAGCATGTTAGTCAAACAGGACCTGTCTTTAGTAAACCCATGTTGATGCTGAGAAATAAGATTATTTTCTACTATGAAGTCATGTATAGTATCTCTTAGTAACCCCTCAAATAGTTTGCATACAACTGATGTTGAGGGTGACAATATTAGATGTTGAAATAAAGGTGTATTTGTTCTGTTTTGCATTTTTAATCTAATTTTAATTTATTTACAAAAAATTGTTATATACCCTTATGCCATACATAATAAAAATAAAAAAGCATAGTCCCTAACATAACTATTTATGGGTTTGTTTGGTTTTTTTTTTTGTTTTGTTTTTTATTTCAATTGTCTTTTTTTCGGCAAGTGTTTTAGTTTGATTACTATGGGGAGCAAGGGAGGAGGGAAGGAGACATTTATTTTATTTAATGTAAAAAGGTGGCAAATTTAGTGTAAAATGTGTGTTTTTATATTTGTACGTTTTTTTTACCACTAGATGTCCTCACACTCACTAATCTGTGTGCTTTGAGCAAGCACACAGATAGTGTTACAGGAAAGATCATTGGCTCTTCGTTCAAGCCATGATCTTTCCCTTACAGGCACTTTGGTTCAGAGGACACTTCTTCCCTTTTACCAATCGCGGCTCTCAGAGACTCATCGGGTACGCGCATGAGTGTGTGAGTGCGTGGCAGCGGAGGATGTTTTTAAAATCTCTTGTGGTCCATTAAGAGGGACCAACAGGATGTTTTAATACTACTGGCACTCCATTAGTGGTTAAAATTCATTGTACTAATGAACAGAACCAAAATTAGAAAAAAGTTGTCTCTGGCCAAATATTTATAGACCTAACTATATATTAGAATATTGTATTCTACGAGATTCTCAAATTTGTACCGGTTGATGCATGAGTGACTTATAGAAAAATGCAAAGAAGGAAAAAAGTGTGTGTGTTTTGTACACTTTGGTTTTGCTTACAAAGTGCACATTTTTGTGTGGAAAAACTATTTCATGTACTCTATAATCTTTCATTTTCAATTAAATGAGCCATTCCTTTCTATCTACCAAAAGATATGAAAATGTATTCCAAATGTAATCATTCTCACACAGTTTAAGATCTGAAAAACTACTTGCTACTTGCAACTAATCAATTTAGATTCAGAAAATGATGTTAAATGTTTTCAAACTACAATAAGGTTGCTACGTTCAATCTTCATTTTTTTTAGGTTTTAATAAAAAATGTCACTTTTTAATTAATTGGTCGATTACTATTTGTTTAGAGAGAGGAAGCAAATTGTTTACAAAGTAAAACCAAAATGCATTTAGTTTCTCACAGACCTTCAGGTCCAATTTGATACCCCTGGGAATCCTGACATTTATAATCCAACATAATGAATTCTTTGAATGTTGCCTGATAAATAAAACATTCTTATTCTTGAGTTTTGTTGATTTGCTATGCCCAAAATGTAATGGCCATGAATGAAAATATTTATTGGCAGTTTCAATAATGACAGATCAAATAATCTCTATCTTCTTTATCTGAAGGTTTTCTTCAAGCAACTCCTTATAGCTTATGTGCATTGCATCTTAAGTACCTGGCTGAAATACCTGGTAGATGTGTAGCAATGCTTTCAATGGAGAGGGAGAACAATAATTCATCATTTATAAAAAATATGCTTATACTCGTATAGTCCTATAATCAAAAACCATAATTAAATTTCAAAAGATCCACTTGTGCTTTTGATTTTATCCATAAAATTTTGCCGTAAATGAGTGGCAACCTTAACCCATTCGCGTTCCGTCGTTTTCACTTGAGCAATGTTCACCTTCCATTCATTAGCCTATAACTTTATCACTACTTATCACAATGAACTGATCTATATCTTGTTTTTTCCGCCACCAATTAGGCTTTCTTTGGGGGGTACATTTTGCTAAGAGCCACTTTACTGTAAATGCATTTTAACAGGAAGAATAAGAAAAAACTGAAAAAATTGATTATTTCTCAGTTTTCAGCCATTATAGTTTTAAAATAATACATACCTCCATAATTAAAACTCACGTATTGTATTTGCCCATATGTCCCGGTTATTACACCGTTAAAATTATGTCCCTATCACAATGTATGGCGACAATGTTTTATTTAGAAATAAAGGTGCATTTTTTCCGTTTTGCATCTATCACTATTTACAAGTTTAAAATAAAAAAAATATAGAAATATTTCATCTTTACATTGATATTTAAAAAGTTTAGACTCTTAGGTAAATATTTAAATGTTTTTTTTTTATTGTAATGGATGTTTTTTTTTATATTAAACATTTTATTTGGGTATTTTTGGGAGAGTGGGATGTAAACCATATTTTTTTTAATGTAATTGTGTGTTGATTTACATTTTTTTTCACTTTTTGTTGTAGTTTTACTTTTTGGCCACAAGATGGCGGCCATGAGTTTGTTTACATGACGTCACTCTAAGCGCAACACATGCTTAGAGTGACGCATCGGGGAGGGAACAGCCAGAAAAGGCGCAGCTTCCAAGAGAAGCTGTCGCTTTTTCAGCGGGGGAGAGGAATCAGTGATCGGGCACCATAGCCCGATTCACTGATTGCCTGGCTAACGAACCGCGGGCCTGGAGCGCGCGTGCACGCGCGCGATCGGCCGCGGTAGAGCGCATGGTTCCTGGACGTAGTTTCTACGTCCAGGAACCAAAATAGGTTAAAGAGACACTGAAGCAAAAAAAATAATTATGATATAATGGTTTGTATGTGTAGTACAGCTAAGAAATAAAACATTAGGAGCAGAGACCTATGTCCAATATTGTTTCCAGTACAGGAAGAGTTAAGAAACTCCAGTTATCTATGTAAAAGAACCATTGAGCTCCACAACTTTCAAAGTCACGGAGAGCTCTGTCTTGTGAAGCTTGTTATCTCAACTGTCAGTCATTGTATTTTCTTTTTCTCTCCAGAGGACAGTTCAATAGTTCACTGACCTGCTCTGTAAAATCATTTAGAATACTGAGCAGTGTGTAAACAGCAAATATTAGAGAATCATGCAATGTTATAAAAAACACTATAGAACTGAAAATAAAAATATGAGAATATTTTCTTTGCTACTAATATTCTAGTAATTATCTGTGCTACACAACCAATTCATTATATCATATTTTTTTATCGCTTCAGTGTCTCTTTAACCATTTCAACCCGTGGGTATTTTTCACCTTATGCATCAGAGCAATTTTCACCTCCCATTCATTCACCAATAACTTTATCACTAATTATCACAATGGATTGGTCTATATCTTGTTTTTTCCACCACCAATTAGGCTTTCTTCGGGTGGTACATTTTTTGCTAAAAAAAAAAAAATTTCTAAATGCATTTTCACAGGAATATTAAGAAAAAAATGGAAAAAATGCATTATTTATCAGTTTTTGCCATAATAGCTTTAAAATAATACATGCGACCATAATTAAAACCTATGTATTTTATTTGCCCACTTGTCCCGGTTATTACACCATTTAAATTATGTCCCTATCACAATGTATGGCGCCAATATTTTATTTGGAAATAAAGGTGCATTTTTTTCAGTTTTGCGTCCACCACTATTTACAAGCTTATAATTTAAAAAATGTTCGTAATATACCCTCTTCACATGCATATTAAAAAAGGTTAGACCCTTAGGTCATATTTATGTTTTTTTTTATGGTAATTTTTCTTTTTTTTTCATTAAAAATTTTATTTGGGTAATTGTTGGTGTGGGAAGTAAACAGTTAATTTTAAATGTAATAATGTGTGTTCATTTCATTGAAAAATGTATGTAGATGTAATTTTACTATTTGGCCACAAGATATCCACACAGTCAAAAACATTTTTTTTTTAGCCCTGGAAGCAAACTCTCTTGCTTCCAATGAAGCATAATGAGGACGGGAAAAAATTTTTTTATCAGAAAGACGGCGGTTTCTGATAAGAAGCCGTCGGTCTTTCTACCAGGGACCTAGATCAATGAATGGGAACTATGTTCCCATTCATTGATCTCCTGGCTAACTGGGGATGACACACACGCAGCACCCGCCTAGACATGACAATCACGTCCAGGCAGCATAAATGGTTAAGCAACTTTTACCTGAGGGGGAAGCTGAAAAGCAGCTCACCGTGCCCCCAATGTTGCAATTCGGGCAATACATGTAATTTGTACACTAGCTATTTCCAGTGGCCAAATTTACCTTGATTTTATTTTATAATTTGAGTTCCAGCAATCGCTGGTGCCAAAATTAGTCACTGAGCACCACTATAGCCGTAATTCTAATTACGGCCTTTGGCAGCACCCAAACTATCTGTGCAGCTGCACCAAATTAGCTAATCTTGGTCTGTTAACTCACATGACTTATTTGAAACAAGTACAGGGTATAAAGCATTTTGGTGGTCATTGTTTTTTGCTTTGGTTCAGAAAAGCAAAAACAAGTATGAGGGCTCTCTCTAACATGTAACTGCACCTTTGTTAAGAATTTATATTATGCAACTCAGGAAATTTTGGAGGCAGCTATAATTTTTTAAATCTCTAGGAATTTCGAATGGCAATTGTGAGGATCCGCTCGGCTGCCTGCGCAGGCAGGCAGCTTTTTGACCACTGTTCAGGTCTGCATTGTGCAGGTCTCTGGAAGAGAGACCTTTTGTCAGTTTTGCAGCTTGCTGCTGAGGAATTTGCATACGTTTGTCATGCTGATTGCCTAGCCACATCCTTTGTAGGCTTGCTCTATATATACCAAGTGATATCACAGACCTGGGCTGGTCATAAGGGTTAGTCCTGTGAAACACTCCTGGAGTGTCAGCCTTGCTCATTGTTTGAAGATTAGCCTAGAGTAATTCCTGGGACTGCACTAGGCAGGTTCCCTAGTGCAGTTAGGATTGCATATCTGTTTTGTTTGTCTGTTGCGATTGTCCTGTCCCTGCGGTGGTCGACAGGAGATCGTTCTGATCTTTGTTCTTGGAGTATAGCTGGAGCAGCGGTTGCTACCAGCTATCTCATCTGCCTGTCTAGCTTGGATCGCACTCGCCTTGCGCTAGTGCTATGGATCCTTCTGTTCTGTCTTCCTGGATCGCACTAGCCTCTTGCGCTAGTGCTGTGGATCCTATCTCTCACTTATTCCTGTTTTCGTGTATCTGTCTTGTCTGCTACGAACGCTTGCTGGAGGCTCGGTGAGGTAACCGTTAAGCAAGCGCTCGCGTCCTCTGCTTTGTTTGTCTGTCGGTGGTTAGTTAGGCGTGCTTGTCTCTGTTGTGCTTAACACGCGGAGACCGCGCATAAACGCGTGCACTGTTGCGAATGAGTGCGGTGTTCGCGTTTAGTTAGCGTTTGTGATTTTCCTTATCTTCTCATTGTATATTTGCTGTGCCTGTGCTACTCTCGTGCTCTGCCTTGCTGTAGCCTTGTGTCACCTCTGGCAATCGCCTCTCTCGCGATTGCGTTCCTACTTCATATCTGCTGTTGTTTATGCACCGTCGCGGGTTGGCGACTAGTTTGGTGCACACACATACAATCTGTCCCTTTGCTCAATCTTATTTGCAATCGCTTCTCAGGCGATTGCGTTCTCACTCAGTTTCCTTTGTTGTGTGTCCGCCGTCGCAGGTTGGCGGCTAGATTGGTGGACATACATACATTCCTCATCTGTGCTTATTCGGTCTTGTGTCGCTGTTGGCAACCGCCATCTCCGGCGATTGCCTTCTCACTTTATCTTCCTGGTTGTGTGTTCATCGTCGCAGGGTGGCGACTAGTTTGGTGAACACACATACCCTCTGTCGCTTTGATCTCTCTCTTTCAGGGCTATCTTGCCCTGCGTTCCTTCCCTTCGTGCAATTCCTGTCTTGCGTCTGTGGCAGGGCAGAGGAGCTGCTCCTCTGCACTCCAAAGCTCCACCTGCCGACAGGAATTTCCCTCTACAGGTGCATTGCACCTTTTGCTGGGTTCCCTCAAATTATTACGCTTGTGGAGGATTTCCGCAGTGTCAGCGCACATCTTGTGCGCTGATCACAGAGAGAATTCCACAATCGTTACAGTATGACCAGCCAAACCGAAATTCCCAGTGTAGAGGGAATTTCCGATTTGTACGATTTGGTCAAATATGGGTCCTGTATCTTTAAGAAGTTTAAGATACTGGACTCTGAAACCAGAGATGAGTTCATATCAGAATGTTCCAGATTCTTGGCAAATCCTGAATTTCAGGCCACCAATATTTCCACTTGGAGTGGTCAGATTGCTTACAATCTTTTCCAAGGGGATCTGTTCGTGTGGGCTGATGAGTATGTCAGACACAAGAATCTGAGACATAACCCTCGCAGATTTCTGTCTCATGTGTTTTCTCGTAAGCTTGGAACTTGCATGCCAAGTTATTTCTACGAGTTTTCCTGCAGTGCATGATGCTGATCAGATTAGGTTATGCAACATTTCTGTGTCATTACCATATGTTGGTGAATTGGTGCTTGCAGGCCAATCTACTGATTTGGCTTGACAGCAAAAAGGTTCGTTGCCCATGGCAACCACAAATAAAGAGGTTATTTCTGTCAAGTCTGAAATGTGCAAAACCATTCAGTATGAAAATGATGTTTACAATGATAATGCTCAGTCTCCGGGTTTTTTGCCCCAATCCAGGGCTTGTGTGGATCCTATTATAGGTGGGATCGCACACTGTATTGAAGCGGTTAAAAGATCTGTTCTTGTTCCTGAACTCCACCCATATGGAGATTATCTGGATGCTGGCTTGTGTGAACCTCCATTTGCCTCATGGGACATTGGGGCCTTGATGGAGGAATTTGATTTTGATTGGAAAGCCTTTTGCGATTTTTACATCCCAAAAAGCGAAGATGTCTTGAATGATTGTCTCGATTCTATGTACCTTTTGATTGATTCCGATGAATGTGACGAGGGTGATGTGGATCTGGTGATTTATGTATGGCAGACGATTTTGGATGAGTTGCACACACACCAATCAATTGATTCCAATAAAGAGACATCGTTGTCGGATGATTGTTCCTGCCTTTCTGGGGTAAAGCATGTGAGTCTTGACATTGTGCGATCTGAAATGAGTGGGTGTGCCACTGTGGTTGATTCCTGTGCGAATCCTGGAGGATTCTCTCCTGACTGCGTGCGGTTTGAATCTGTGCGATCTGATGCCTGTTTCTCGGATGTTCCTGCAGATTGTGATCGGCATGGATGTGCCTGTTTTCTCAAGGATGTGTGGGACCCCTTGTCATTTAGAGACAGATCTTTAAGATCTTCCATCTGTGATCCTGCTATGGGGAAAATTCCTAAATTATGCAGCATCTAAAGTAAAATTAATATGTCTAATAAAGTTTTTCCTGATGTTGTCGCTATTTCTACTGCAAATGTGTCTTTGTCTCACCCTGTTCACACCTGTAAGGGCCCGTTGCCTGGTGACAGTTGCTCCAGTGTTTCTGTCCTGAACGCCTTACAGTCTGCCCCGCAGATCGCGGAGGTTTGCGCTATGGAAGCGTCAGTTTCACAACCTAAAGCGATTTTTGATTCGCAAGCTTTGCGTTCTGACTCCTCGGATTTGACATGGTTAGCCGAATCTAAAAGTGAGACAGCGCTTCGGTTTTGCGAATCTGATGCTGAAGCTTCTTTGCTTTGCCCAGAGAAGCTTTCTCTGAATCTGCCCTGTACCATGAATAAAAATATGATCTCCACTCACACTGACATTTGCAAGTCCCTTTCTTGTTCTGAGGAAAATGCTGATTCTGCACCCTGTACTCTGGATGAGTTAATATGGCCTTGTTTAGAGTCTCCCGCAATGTCCCTAGAGGCTCGTCTAGGTATTGCTACTATACTCACCTGTTTTTCTGCAGTTTGATCGCTTTGATCTCTCTCTTTCAGGGCTATCTTGCCCTGCGTTCCTTCCCTTCGTGCAATTCCTGTCTTGCGTCTGTGGCAGGGCAGAGGAGCTGTTCCTCTGCACTCCACAGCTCCATCTTCCGACAGGAATTTCCCTCTACAGGTGCATTGCACCTTTTGCTGGGTTCCCTCAAATTATTACGCTTGTGGAGGATTTCCGCAGTGTCAGCGCACGTCTTGTGCGCTGATCACGGAGAGATTTCCACAATCGTTACAGCAATTCTTAACAACAATGCTAACTGTACTCTAATTCGTGTATGGTATGGCCTTTTTGGTGTATGCAATGCTCCCAAATTCCTACTCGAATGATTTGCTCTACAAAGCTCTGCAAATCTCTGGTTCTCTGGTGTTAGATTTTGATTCTAGCATATCTAAAGAGGGTACAATAATACTTCTTTTCACTTGTTTTGCAAACCTGGGTATAGAGCCTTCTACACACATTTAATTTTGATTGGCCAATCACTGACCAATTTTACCACCTTCATGCAGTGGCGGCTCCAGGAAATTTTTTAGGGGGTGCTATGCAGGTGCTGGACCAATTTCCGGGGGAGCTGAAGACCTGCGGCGCGCAAAGCGCGCCGCGGCAAAAAATGGGTGTGGCTACAAGCCGCGGCGAAAAAATGGGCGTGGTCATGACCGGATGAGGGCGGGGCTAACTGTAATTTAAAGTGAACCCAGGGTGAGAGTGATATGGTGGCTGCCATATTTATTTCCTTTTAAACAATACTAGTTGCCTGGCAGCCCTGCTGATCTATTTGGCTGTAGTAGTGAACTGAATTACACCAGAAACAAGCCATGCAGCTAATCTTGTCAGTTCTGACAATATTGTCAGAAACCCCTGACCTGCTGCATGCTTGTTCAGGGTCTATGGTTGAAAGAATAAGAGGCAGAGGACCAGCACGGCAGCCAGGCAACTGGTATTGCTTAAAGGGAGATAAATATGGCAGCCTCAATATTATTCTCACCTCGGGTTCCCTTTAAAAGTGCAACGCAAAGACAGAGGGCCCAAGTTTTGGTGACCCTTTTCCCAGAAAATTCACATAATTGTGCAGGTTTTCTCAAGAAAATACACGTAATGTGAGCAGATTTTAACAAAAAATACGTCCAATGACCCCAATATGCACAATCGTTATCAGATATGGCTCCAATATGCACAATCGGTAGCAGATATGACCCCAATATGCACAATCGGTAGCAGATATGACCCCAATATGCACAATCGGTAGCAGATATGACCCCAATATGCACAATCGGTAGCAGATATGACCCCAATATGCACAATCGGTAGCAGATATGGCCCCAATATGCACAATCGGTAGCAGATATGGTCCCAATATGCACAATCGGTAGCAGATATGGTCCCAATATGCACAATCGGTAGCAGATATGGTCCCAATATGCACAATCGGTAGCAGATATGGTCCCAATATGCACAATCGGTAGCAGATATGGTCCCAATATGCACAATCGGTAGCAGATATGGTCCCAATATGCACAATCGGTGGCAGATATGGTCCCAATATGCACAATCGGTAGCAGATATGGTCCCAATATGCACAATCGGTGGCAGATATGGTCCCAATATGCACAATCGGTGGCAGATATGGTCCCAATATGCACAATCGGTGGCAGATATGGTCCCAATATGCACAATCGGTGGCAGATATGGTCCCAATATGCACAATCGTTATCAGATATGGCCCCAATATGCACAATCGGTAGCAGATATGACCCCAATATGCACAATCGGTAGCAGATATGACCCCAATATGCACAATCGGTAGCAGATATGACCCCAATATGCACAATCGGTAGCAGATATGACCCCAATATGCACAATCGGTAGCAGATATGACTCCAATATGCACAATCCGTAGCAGATATGACCCCAATATGCACAATCGGTAGCAGAAATGACCCCAATATGCACAATCGGTAGCAGAAATGACCCCAATATGCACAATCGGTAGCAGAAATGACCCCAATATGCACAATCGGTAGCAGAAATGACCCCAATATGCACAATCGGTAGCAGAAATGACCCCAATATGCACAATCCGTAGCAGATATGACCCCAATATGCACAATCCGTAGCAGATATGACCCCAATATGCACAATCCGTAGCAGATATGACCCCAATATGCACAATCCGTAGCAGATATGACCCCAATATGTACAATCAGCATCACCTGAAAAAGAAAAGAAAAACCCATTTACTCACCTACAGCCAGAAGACCTTCTTTCCCGACCTCCTGTCCCGAATCCCGACCTCATTGTGGCGCGCAGCGCCCGCGCGCCCACGATCCTCTTCCTTCCCGACGTCACGACGAGACTTCCTGCCTGCATGCAGAGAGCAGGGCTACGGGAAAATGGCCGCCCGAAGCCATGCACTGCAGACTCGAAGTCTGCAGAACAGGGCTCCGGGCGGCCATCTTACCGTAGCCCTGCCTGCTGCTCCGTGCTGCCGCTGTGTGAACTGACTTGGCGTCTTTTAGACGCCTGAAGTCAGTTCACTCCAGGGGGTGCTTTGGGGGTGCTTGGACAATTCTAGGGGGTGCTCGAGCACCCCCTTGCACCCCCCTGGCGCCGCCCCTGCCTTCATGTAATATGAGGGCCAACAGATTTTGAATACTATGAACAGATTGTGTAGGTAAGCTCTAATACTATATGGAAGTGGAACAACTGAAAAATTTTAATTGGATGTGAGATTGGCACTCTTCCTGTTCCTGTTAATGTACAGGGTGGGCCATTTATATGGATACACCTTAATAAAATGGGAATGGTTGGTGATATTAACTTCCTGTTTGTGGCACATTAGTGTATGTGAAGGGGGAAACTTTTCAAGGTGGGTGGTGCCCATGGCGGCCATTTTGAAGTCGGCCATTTTGAATCCAACTTTTGTTTTTTCAATAGGAAGAGGGTCATGTGACACATCAAACTTATTGGGAATTTCACAAGAAAAACAATGGTGTGCTTGGTTTTAACGTACCGTATTTTTCGGACTATACGATGCACTTTTTCTCCCTCCAAAATGGGACCTGGGAGTCAAGACAAGACAAGACAAATAACATTTATATCGCGCTTTTCTCCTGGCGGACTCAAAGCGCCAGAGCAGCAGCCACTAGGGCGCGCTCTATAGGCAGTAGCAGTGTTAGGGAGACTTGCCAAAGGTCTCCTACTGAATAGGTGCTGGCTTACTGAACAGGCAGAGCCGAGGCTCGAACCCTGGTCTCCTGCGTCAGAGGCAGAGCCCTTAACCATTACACCATCCAGCCACGAGTCAGTGCGTCTTATTGTCCAATAATACGATACACACACACACACACACACATACACACACAAGCTTACACATCCAGGGCTTGCCGAATACTCTGCTCCAGTGCACCTGCATAAAGAAAGGGAGCGGCAGCTGTTCGTAGTTTCCCCACAGCTTGCCACACTCCTCTCTCCCCGTGGTGGATGTCTGATCGCTCCCCCCGTGGCGTACATTTGTGAGCTAACCGGCAGTGGACATCTGCCAGCTTTCACAGCTCCGGACCTCTTCCTGCTTGTTTTGAATAACCGGGCTGTCTTACAGGTGCCTCAGCTCCCCTCATCTGCAGATCGGGGCCAGAGATGGATGCAGCGGCCAGCTGGGGAAATCCAGGCCAGCCATGGATAGGGCAGGACATCCGAGTCAGCGATGGATGCGGCGAGACATCCGGGCCTGCGATATATCCTGCGGGAAGTTTGGGCCAGAGATGGATGCAGCGGCCGTCGGGTAGATCCAGACAAGTGATGGATGGGGCTGACATCCAGGCCTGCGATGGATGCGGCAGGACATCCGAGCCTGCGATGTATCCTGTGGGAGTTCCAGGCAAGAGATGGATGCAGCGGCGGGATATACAGACGAGTGATGGATGCGGCAGGACACCTGGGCCTGCGATGTGTGCTGCGGGAGGTCCGGGCTAGAGGTGCATGCAGCGGCCGGTGGGGGAGTTCCAGACCAGTGATGGATGGGGCCGACATCCGGGCCTGCGATGGATGCGGCAGGACATCTGGGCCTGCAATGTGTGCTGCGGGAGGTCCAGGCTAGAGAGTCTGCAAGGGGACTGTGGAGATCCCGGTAACGGCTCCTGCACTCATGTGACCTGCCCGCTGGAAGAGCTGATGACAGTGCACACTGCGTCATGTGACCCCCAAAGGAACGCATCTCTGAGCACTAAATGGAGCATGCCACTGCATAGGTGAAAGGGGCCTCCAAGCAATTGTAGTGAGTGTAGCAAGTGTAGTGTAGCTGTGATTGTAGTGAGTGAAGTGTAGCTATAATTGTAGGTGTGAGTATAGCTGGCAGTATAGTTAGTGTAGTTGGGAGTGTTACTGGAAGGGCTGTGAGTGATTGTTAGCTGAGAGTGCAGTGAATGAATGTAGCTGGGAGTGCAGCAGGGGTTTGTGTAGCTGGGCAGTGTAGAGTAGATAGGGACTGTTCAGAGGGAAAAGGTCCATAAGACGCCCTGGCACTATAGATGCTCCAGGTTTAGTATTTTTTTCCCAGTTTTTGCCCTCCAAACATATGTGCGTCTTATAGTCCGGAGCGTCTTATAGTCCAAAAAATACGGTAACTTTATTCTTTCAAGAGTTATTTACAAGTCTCTGACCACTTATAAATTGTGTTCAATATGCTGCCCATTGTGTTAGATTGTCAATGCAACCCTCTTCTCCCAATCTTCACACACTGATAGCAACACCACAGGAGAAATGCTAGCACAGGCTTCCAGTATCCATCGTTTCACATCTCGTATCTTCGCAGCATAGACAATTGCCTTCAGATGACCCCAAATATAAAAATCTAAAGGGGTCAGATCAGGAGACCTTGGGGGCCAGCGAAATTGCTACATGATGATGTGTTTCCCTCTGTATGCACAGAAGCTGGCATGTTCCCTGAGTTTTTCCAGCAAAATGGTGCACCACCACATTATGGGTGTCAGGTCCGAGCATTCCTACATGAACAGTTTCTTGGAAAGTGGATTGGTCGTCGTAGGCCAGTTGAATAGCCCCCAAGGTCTCCCGATCTGACCCCCTTAGACTTTTATCTTTGAGGTCATCTGAAATGTCTATGCTATGAAGATACGAGATGTGCAGCACCTGAAACTATGGATACTGGAAGCCTGTGCTAGCATTTTTCCTGCGGTGTTGCTATCAGTGTGTGAAGAGTGGGAGAAGAGGGTTGCATTGACAATCCAACACAATGGGCAGTAAGTGGTCAGAAACTTGTAAATAATTAATGCAATAATAGTTACGTTAAAAGCACACCATTGTTTTTCTTGCCAAATTCCCAATAAGTTTGATGTGTCACATGACCCTCTTCCTATTGAGAAAACAAAAGTTGGATTCAAAATGGCCGTCTTCAAAATGGCCACCATGGTCACCAACCATCTTGAAAAGTTTTCCCCTCACATATACTAATTTGCCACAAACAGAAAGTTAATATCACCAACCATTCCCATTCTATTAAGGTGTATCCATATAAATGGCCCACCCTGTAAAATTTTATTTCATTATATGCACATCAAATACATGCAATACTGTTTTTGCTAATAAAATTAGAACTAACCAAAAGAGTACTGTTTATTTCTTAATTTGAATAGATTTTTTTGCTATATAACCAAATACCGTATTTTTCGGCATATAAGACGCACTTTTTCTTCCCCAAAACAGGGGGGGAAAATTGGGTGCGTCTTATATGCCAAATGCACCCAAAAAAATGTTGCAGAGTGCGCAGGGAAGCGCTTACCCATCTTGCCGCCATGCTCCTCTTCCCCTCGCTTCAGCCGCGATCCTCTTCACCTCCTCAGGCGCAGTTCTCGGATGCCACCTCCGCCGCCAGGTCCTCCGCTCCTGTGAAGGGGAAAAGAAAACATTAGTGGCATTGTCCCCCTCTCCTGCCGCGATCCGCTCGGCGCTGCCACTCACGGGAAGCCGCCGCTGCCCCCTCCGCCGCTACACGCCGAGCGTCCATCCTCTTGCCCTCCTACTTCCTGTTTACATCACGTGCAGCCGCGTCATGCGTAGCCCCAGCCGCGTTGCGCTCGGGCTACGCATGACGCGGCTGCACGTGATGTAAACAAGAAGTAGGAGGGCAAGAGGATGGACGCTCGGCGTGTAGCGGCAGAGGGGGCGGCGGCGGCTTTCCGTGAGTGGCAGCGTCGAGCGGATCGCGGCAGGAGAGGGGGACAATGCCACTAATGTTTTCGTTTCCCCTTCACAGGAGAGGAGGACCTGGCGGCGGAGGTGGCATCCGAGAACTGCGCCTGAGGAGATGAAGAGGATCGCGGCTGAAGCGAGGGGAAGAGGAGCATGGCGGCAGGAACAGGTGTAGTATTAATGTCATTGTAGTGCAGCTTAGTGTTAGTATAGTACAGTGTAGTGTAGTGAAGCTGTGTGTTGTGTCAGTGCATTGTAGTGTAGTATAGTGTAGTGAAGGGTATTGCAGTGGTGTGTTGTGGTAGTGTAGTGTAGCATAGTGTAGTGAAGTGTATTAATGTGTTGTGGTAGTGTAGTGTATTGTATTGCTGTGTAGTTTAGTTGTTAGGGCAGCAGGGATTAGTGTAGTGTAGATAGAGTAGCTTAGAGGCAGTTTTAGGGGGTAAAAGGTCCATAAGACGCCCCGGCAATGTAGACGCACCTAGGTTTAGTTTATTTTTTTTCCCCTTATTTTTGCCCTCTAAACCAAGGTGCGTCTTATATGCCGGAGCGTCTTATATGCCGAAAAATACGGTATGTAATGCTAGCTCCCAGGTTAGCTGACAGGTTCCCTTTAGCATTAATTATTTCTTTTTGCTGTACTTAAAACTAAAATAACTGTACTAAACAAAAACAATTTGCAGCCTACTAAAATTATATTTTCTGTATCTTTAGGCAATTATTTTTTTTTATTTTTTGTTGTTGTTGAAAAACAATGAGTATACATTTGAATGTGACTTATATGAGCGGTTTCTATTCATATCAGTAATTAGCAGCTGCTATTGTGAATGTTCGTAGCACTAAGCTATTCCAAAATTGCTGTATTTGTTAAATAACTGCAATAATAAAATAATTGCCTAGAACATTTCATACAAAAGCTTGCTAAATTCAATAAGAACACTATAACAACTTTTCTGTTGGTTAACACCCTTTATATTTTGTGTAATTAAACTTGACTAGGCATGCAGTAAGTTTGAGGGGTTTTTTTCTTCCAGTCCAGTAGTTTTTCCAGTAGTTATTTAAATGTTTTCTTTTCTAGCAATCTGGATAACAAGTGCATAAATTCAATAGAACTTTTTCATTCTTTTATGAGAACTTTTTAATCAGAAGATTCACACTTTTTCAAAGTTGCCAAATACCTTTAGTGCTTTTTAATCATTAGCGCTTAAAGTTGAACATGAGCAGCTTTTAAGACATTTTCTTTAATGTCATTGCAACCAGGTGTAATTGCAAATCATGCCATAGGACAACAAAAAATAGCAAGCCAAGCACAGGATAAATATGAAGCGCTCTCCATCTGATGCCTCCTCTGGAAGCATCTGCAAATACATTGCACTTAATTTTTAGCTTGTGCCTCCTATTTTGTTTTATTACTGGATTTACTACCTGTCGTTAAAGTGTAACTGTCGGGCATTAAATAAAAAATCAATTCTTTATTTTTATCTAATAAACAAGTAATAAGTATGCTAACCAGGCAATCCAAAAGTTAAAAATCACTATTACTTCCTTGTTGATAAATTATCATTTCCCAGTTTACCTGACTCTCTTATATGGAACATTGCCGCACAAAAGAAGTTGCAGGGCATGCTGGGTTGTCTTTTTTTTTTGCTTCTTTACTTTCCTTTCAGTCTTAACTAATGCAGCCTGATTGGCTGAAGAATCCCCCCCCCCCCCCCCCCCCGTTTTCTCCTGCCACACTTCAGTTCCTCTCTGATTGGCCAATATTTCTCATGCTCAGACAATGCACTTTCTATTGCAGAGCTGGGTGGGAGTGCCTGAAGACTGCGAGGAGGGCGGGCAATACATACACAATCAGGCAGAGGAGAATAAGGGAGGAAATGACATCAGGATTGGCTTCAAGATAGACACAGTTAAAATGGATAACCCTAAGAAGGATTTTCTCTTTTTTTTTACCATAGAAAAATCACTAAAATCAAAATGTGGACAGTGCAATGCATATGTTATGTCAGTAGAACAAGTATTTATCTACTTCTATGAGCAGAGTGTATAATCACACTGATGAAGGCCACGTGTTAGTGGACCGGAACACGTGTGTGGGCGTGTGTGAGGACGCCGGGTTGGAGTGACTCCTGGATACAGCAAGTTGCTGACACGCTGATGACTCCGAACAGCAAATGGTAAGCTGATTGCCTTGACTGGGAGCTGCAGACACATCTATCCATTCACAGGTGCCTGTGACCCACGGGACGCCGTGGTGAGTTGAGTCCTGGAGAGGAGTTCTTTTCCAAGAGGAGAAGGTAACCTGACCTTTCAATGATCTGAGGGGGCAGTAGCCCAGAGAGATCTAGTTACATTGGAATGATATATGCACTGAGTGCTGTCTGCGGAGCTACTTGTTGCCGGAGGGCTTGTAGGGAGCAAGGACTATTCTTATGCACATGAATTCATCTAGGACTGTGGATATGCTTTAGAGCAGAAATATATCTGTGAATATCTGGACTGTCCTAAGTTTGATGTGGAAAGAGATTCCTGTTCCAACTCAGCAAATCACAGGCACATGCAGTATAACAGATCGTTTGATCTAAATCTGAAGTGTATGTGGATTGAGTGTCAGATTGTGTGTACCAGGAGTACTCCTGTAAATGGATGCCCGTGTCCTTGTTGTTTTTAGGGGTTAGGGTGTATCAGAGGGGTGTTTGTTACATATTTTTCTACCAATAAACTATTTTTGACATAAAGTTCTGAAGAGTGGCGGTTGTTCCTAAATTTAATATGGTTTGTATTTTTCAACCTGCCTTCCCTCAGGTTTTCTTGAGGTGAACTAAGTCTTTCAGGGACTTGTGCACCAGATCAATTAATTTTTCTTGATTTATCTACTTCTATATGTGTGGGTTTTTTTCTGAGATAGTATGGCTGACAGCTCCTCTTTAAGCAGTTCCATGACTTTTGAAGCGGTGCCAAATGAGGTCTGTAGTATGGGTCTATTTTCATTCTGCTACTGAGCTACTCTACTTGGAGAATTGATGGAGCTGTGGCTGCATGGGAAGGAGATCTGATGGAAGACCCCTGGTATGGGGTAGTGTGAGACTGCAACCTTCTGTGGGCCAGTGATTGCAACAATGCTTTGCATTTTTGCCATGTTTCTTTTCTTTTAAACAATGAAAATTTCCTGGCTGTCCAGCTGGTCATCAGGCACTATGGCTCTATGCAGTAGGGCTTGTAACACCGAGAGGGACAGACTAACCAGCAAGCTCATGATGACCCAGAACTCATTGGAGTGTGTAAGGGACTACAATGGTCCCTTACACACATAGAGCCAAATTAATCCATGCCATTCACTGATGAGGATCAAAGAATCCGAAACAGTCTGTATGCATGTTGGATTATTATGGCTCTGTACAAATTAACAAGCTGACACATCATTGCATTCCAGCGGTTCTGGAGGTGTGTTTAGCTTCTAAGGGTACAATGGTTAATTTGCATATATTCAGCAGTGATGCCTTGGGAGACATCTCAAACGCACTCCAACCTGAATTATCGCAAATTCTTTCTGTTTTAAGAAAGCAAACTTTTGTTGTTCCACTTAAGGACGGTAGTGTTAAACCCCTTTAAAGACCAAGCCATTTTTTATAATTCAGACCACTGCAGCTATAACAGTTTATTATTCAGCCATACAACTTACTACCCAAACGAATTTTACCTCCTTTTCTTGTCACTAATACAGCTTTTATTTGGTGCTATTTGATTGCTGCTGTGATTTTTAGTTTTTACTATATTCATCAAAAAGGACAGGAATTTTGTCAAAAAAATTATATTTTTAACATTCTGTGGTAAAATGTTTCAAATAAAATAAAATTTCTATACAAGTTTTTGTCCAAATGTATTGTGCTACATGTCTTTGATAAAAATAAAAATTCAATAAGTGTATATTTATTGGTTTGGGTAAAAGCTATAGCGTTTACAAACTATGGTACAAAAAAGTGAATTTGCACTGAAGCAGCTCTGACTTTTCTGAGCACCTGTCATGTTTCTTGCAGGGCCGGATTAACGACCAGGCAACAAAAGCAGTCGCTTGGGGCCCCATTCAGAGTCAAAGGGGCCCCATTAGCACATAAACCAGCCCTTGCCATCCTGTCAGCGGTGGCTGGATAGAATAATGGTTAAAGGGACTCTGAGCAGTGCAGTAACTATGGAAAGATGCATATCATTTTAAAGCTCTCTTTCTCCTCTTTCCAATGATATCTAAATGGCTGCTCTATGCCTTTTAGTTTTCGATATTTTCGCGATTGAAATCGCGGCCACAGGACGACTTTTCTCCAAAGTCAGCGGTGGCTGGATGGTATAATGGTTAAAGGGACTCTGAGCAGTGCAGTAACTATGGAAAGATTCATATCATTTTAAAGCTCTCTTTATCCTCTTTCCAATGATATATAAACGGCTGCTCTATGCTTTTTAGTTTTTGATATTTTCACGATCAAAATCACAGCCACAGGACGACTTTTCTCCAAAGTTGGCAGCTCGCTTCAGCACAATGCAATGAAATATAAGGAACCCAGGGGGATATAATTACAAACATCATGCTGGTAGGTGTGAGGATGTAATGAATTAGTTGTGGGTATGCTTAAAGGCATATCCACAGGCACTGCTTGGAGTCCCTTTAAGGGCTCTGCCGCTGACACAGGAGACCAGGGTTCGAATCTCAGCTCTGCCTGTTCAGTAAGCCAGCACCTATTCAGTAGGAGACCGTAGGCAAGTCTCTCTAACACTGCTACTGCCTATAGGGCGCGTCCTAGTGGCTGCAGCTCTAGCGCTTTGAGTCCACCAGGAGAAAAGCGCAATATAAATGTTATTTGTCTTGTCTTGTCAAATGATGCCGTGCGCTGCTGATTGTCTTCAGAGCCAGGCTCTCCTCCTAGGTCCCCCTCCTGCTACTGTGCGCTCTGCCGCTGCCCACTCCACCCTCCCTTCCCACAGAGAACCACAGCTGCAGCAAGAATGATAGCAGCAGATGGCAAACGCTCACTCACCTATCCATGATCCAAGCAATAGAGATCCCGTCATCTGAAACCCATCTGTCTCTTCTACAGTGCAGCCGCTCGCTCTGAACTTCCTTATTCTCAGATCAGACATGAAGTAGGAAGTAGTAATAGTAGTAGTAACAGAGCGGCAGCACTGTAGAGGAGACAGATGGGCTCCGGATGACGAGACCTCTATTGCTTGGATCGCAATAGGTGAATGTGATTCATCTGGTGCTGTCATTCTCCCCCACTGCGGCTGCCTTCTCTGCTGGACTATCGTATTCACTGGGATGGAGGCTGCATGGTGGCTGTCTATTTTTGGAGGAAATTGGTTGTTCGTTGGTGGGAGTGGTTATGTAATTCTGTCTGGGGAACGGCTTCCGGTTTGGCGGTGTCCAGAGCTTTCTGCTATTGCCAGGCTGGAGATGCAGGGGGAAAGTGCTGCTGCTGTGATATCTGGCGCCCTCTTCACAGGGGTGCCCCAGCCCCTGAGTGCAAATGTCCCAGCCATTCATCTCTCACTCTGCATTTTGCCGCTGCTATTCCCTGCATTGTGCACCCACAGAGGAAAGCGTGCTGTTGCCCATAGCAACCAGTAGCTCGGCTGCCCGGTGTGTGCGACATATTGCTGTGCAGCTGCATCTTCTGATTCTATTACGACATGATGGGGGGGCCCAAATCAGTTACTTTGCTTAGGGCCCCATTTAGCCTTAATCCGGCTCTGGTTTCTTGAGGTGCTAGAATGCCAGGATAGTATAAATACCCCCCGAATCAACCTATTTTGGAAAGAAGACACCCCAAGGTATTTGCTGAGGGGCATGGTGAGTTCATAACACATTTTATTTTTTGTCACAAGTTAGCAGAACATGACACTTTGTGACAAAAAAAAAGTGTTTCCATTTCTGCTAACTTGTGACAAAAAAAAAAAAATCTTCCATGGATTCATCATGCCCCTCAGTGAATACCTTGGAGTGCCTACTTTCCAAAATTGAGTCACTTGTGGGATACTTGTACTGCCCTGGCATTTTGGGGGGGCTAAATTGTGAGCACCCCTGTAAGGCCTAAAGGTGGTCATTGGACTTTGGGCCCCTTTGTGCAGCTAGGCAGCAAAAAAAAAGTGTCACACATGTGCTATCACCGTACTCAGGAGAAGTAGTATAATGGGTTTTGGGGTGTCTTTTCACACATACCCATGTTGGGTGGGAGAAATATATCTGTAAAAGACAACTTTTTAGATTTTTTTTTTATACACTAAATTGTCCATTTACAGAGATATTTCTCCCACTCAGCATGGGTATGTGTAAAAATACACCCCAAAACACATTATACTACTTCTCCTTCGTACGGCAATACCACGTGTGACACTTTTTTGCAGCCTAGCTGTGCAAAGGGGCCCAAAGTCCAACTTTAAGATTTCACAGGTCAATTTTACTTATTTGGTTTCCAGACTACACCTCATGGTTTAGGGCCCTTAAAATGCCAGGGCAGTATAGGAACCCCACATGTGTCCCCATTTTATTTATTTATTTATTTATTGTATTTATAAAGCGCCAACATATTGTGAAGACAACCCAAGGTATTCAGTGAGGGGTATAGTGAGTTCATAGAAGATTTCATTTTTTGTCACAAGTTAGTGGAAATTTTTTTTTGTTTTGTTTTTTCTCACAAAGTGTCATTTTCCATTAACTTGTGACAAAAAATAAAATCTCTGCAATCATTACATGTATGGCCAGTATTAGGAGTTTCTGCTATACTCCTTAAATTGGGCATACGGGTGATGCATTTTTTTTTCCATAAAAGGAAAAATGAACAGCAAAGATTCTCTCATTCGCATTGATCAATGTGGATGAAAAAATATCTGCCGAAAAATGTGAAAAAAGAGGGGTATGGCATTTGCCAGGACATAGGAGCACCACCCACAAAATGTTCCAAACCCACTTTGCTCGTATGCCCCGGCAAACCCGATTAATCCATTCACATCAATCAATGTGGATGAAAAAAATGTTGCCAAATTTGATACAAAGTGCTTGCCAAAGCATAGGAACTCCAACACCGCCCCTCAGCTCATATGCCTCGGCAAACGTATCTTACTGCGGGGGAGAAATCTCGTCCTGCAGCGCTGCATGCACCAACGCAATGCTTCTGTCAGGATACACCACCAGTGTTGCAGCTGGTTGTTCAATCGGTCAGAAAATTTCTGTCACTGTGGTGGGGTGGTCTGAACGCAAGTGCGGCCGAATGATCAGGCATGATCGGGCAAACACTGCATTTTTAGTGGAGCCTACTCTAAGGTGACCCTAACGTACTTATATAAATCTGACTGCGATCAGTACTTATCACTTACAGATACTATATAGTACCAATGCTGAGTAGCGACAGTGATGACGCTAATCAGCGTCTAATTAGTGACTGCAGTGTAGTGGGCTGAGTGCTAACTGACGCTAACTACCTAACAAAGGGGCCTAGCTAACTCACTGGCCTAACTGTTAACACTAGTGATACTAAAACAGTGACAGTTTTCACTGATTACTGTTTTTAGATCACTAGGATAGTGACATGGGGGTGATCAGAGGGCAATCAGATACAATCAGAGGCAATCAGATAGCAATTGAAAACAATCAAATGCATTTAGAGGCAATCAGATGCAATCAAATGCAATTAGAAACAGACAGAGGTGAATCACAGCCAATCACAGGGCAATCAAGAGGCCGATCAGATGCCAATCAGAGTGAAAACAGGCAATCAGATGTCAATCAACAGTGCACAGACAATCAGATGTCAATCAGGCGCCAATCAGACCTGATTACAAGTGAGCAGATGTCAATCACAGCTGCCAGATGCCAAACAATGTGAACAGCAGTCAATCACTGGGCAATCAGAGACAATCAGATGCTAATCAGAGTGAAAACAGGCAATCAGATGTCAATCAACAGTGCACAGACGATCAGCTGTCACTCAGACCTCAATCAGATGCCAATCAGACCTTAATCAGAGCTGATGACAGCCGAACAGATGTCAATCAGACCTGTCAGGGGACAGTGAAGGGTGATCAGCAGGCAATCAGGGGGGGGGGCAATGTGTGGTGTGACTCACGTGCAGGGCTGCCGTCCTCTCCTGATGGTTGATCTGGGGGCACTGTGACCACCAGAGGAGGTGGCAACCTGTATAATACACGTTGTTTCCAAAACAACGTGTATTATACACTTCTCCCGGGCAGATTGTACCCGTACAGCCTGCTGGCGCTGCTACTTGACCGGTGGGCTGATAACGGAGGGGGGCATCATAGGGGGGACTGGCATGACCAATGCTATGGATAAATTAGGGGAGGCATAGATATTTAAAAAAATGAATTTTCTCCAAGGAGATACTTTTTCATCTAAAATGGGTAAAAAAAAAAGTTATCAAACTTATTTTGAGTATTTTCTTGCCTGCAGGTGGTTTATCCAAAGTCTCCGCATCTAAGCAATTCTGGCGGGCCCGGATGAATTTACCCACCGGAATGGCTCGGATCGTATGCCCAGGGTGGCAACTGCCTGCTTTCAGAGGTGAATTGCCCGCGCAAGGTTTCCTATATGTACATGTCCTGATGGATTTAAAAGCTTTATCTCCCATCAGGGTGACATCCATGCGGAGACTTTGGATAAGGAATTTGCGGAGGTTGAGAGGCGGTTACATGAAAGGGGCTATCCGTGCTGGATGATAGAGAGAGGCAAGAGATGAGCCCGTTCTATTCCTCGCACTAATTTGGTACGTGATAAGACTCCTATGCGCACCTCAGGGGGAGGTCCCTTTTTCGTCACCACTTACAGTTCTGAATATACCAAGGTTGCTCAGACTGTAAAGAAATACCTCCCAGTTTTAGAGGGAGATGACGATTTGCAGCCTCTCCTACAGAGTGGCGTTAGGTTTGCCAGCCGTCAGGCCCAGACTCTTGGTAGTCTCCTGTCACCTAGCCTTTTCACCCCTGCTCTGCAGCCCTCCACCTGACTATCTGTGAAAGGTTCGTACAGATGTGCGGTCACAACTTGCCGTTACTGTTCTGTGCATGGCCAGACCCGCACTATTTGATCATGTGCTACTGGGACCTCCTTTACAATGAAACATTTAATTAATTGTGGAACAAAAAATGTGATCTATATTGTAACGTGTTTGGCATGCTCATTACAGTATGTGGGCTGTACCACCAGACCTCTTAGAGCAAGGATCTCAGAGCATTTCTTGGGGGCTGGGTGGTCCACTACCCACATATCTAATGTAGCTAAACATTTTAGATGTGTGCATGGAGGTGACATGTCCTCTTTCTCCGTTCAGGGTGTAGAGAGGTTTTTTTGCCTAAAAGAAGGGGGGGGGGGGAACTTGCAGGCCCTAATTAACCACTTAAGGACCGCCCCCAGCCGATGGGCGGCGGCAAAGTCCGGGCCCAAACGACCGCAATACGCCCATCGGCGGGGGCGGCTGCGGGAGTGGTTATGCGGCGATCGCGTCATTCGTGACGCGATCAGCCGCCGGGGACTGGCTCCGCCCACCGCTCGTAGTAACCCGCCGGCCGTTCGGAAGCGCCGGCGGGTTACTAGCACCCGGATCGCCGCACTTACATTGTATAATAGGCTTTGTAATGTATACAAAGCCCATTATACTGGCTGCCTCCTGCCCTGGTGGTCCCAGTGTCCGAGGGACCACCAGGGCAGGCTGCAGCCACCCTAGTCTGCACCCAAGCACACTGATTTCCCTCCCCCTGCCCCCTGATCGCCCACAGCACCCCTCAGACCCCCCCCTGCCCACCCCCCAGACCACTGTTTGCACCCAGTCACCCCCCTAATCACCCATCAATCACTCCCTGTCACTATCTGTCAACGCTATTTTTTTTTTATCCCCCCCCCTGCCCACTGCCCCCTCCTGATCACCCCCCCACCCCTCAGATTCTCCCCAGACCCCCCCCCCAGACCCCTCCCCCCGTGTACTGTATGCATCTATCCCCCCTGATCACCTGTCAATCACCTGTCAATCACCCGTCAATCACCAGTCAATCACCCCCTGTCTCTGCTACCCATCAATCAGCCCCTAACCTGCCCCTTGCGGGCAATCTGATCACCCACCCACACCAATAGATCGCCCGCAGATCCGACATCAGATCACCTCCCAAATCCATTGTTTACATCTATTCTCTCCTCTAAACACCCACTAATTACCCATCAATCACCTATCAATCACCCCCTATCACCACCTGTCACTGTTACCCATCAGATTAGACCCTAATCTACCCCTTGCGGGCACCCAATCACCCGCCCACACGCTCAGATTGCCCTCAGACCCCCCTTTATCAATTCGCCAGTGCAATATTTACATCTGTTATTCCCTGTAATAACCCACTGATCACCTGTCAATCACCTATCAATCACCCCCTGTCACTGCCACCCATCAATCACCCCCTGTCACTGCCACCCATCAATCAGCCCCTAACCTGCCCCTTGCGGGCAATCTGATCACCCACCCACACCAATAGATCGCCCGCAGATCCGACATCAGATCACCTCCCAAATCCATTGTTTACATCTATTCTCTCCTCTAAACACCCACTAATTACCCATCAATCACCTATCAATCACCCCCTATCACCACCTGTCACTGTTACCCATCAGATTAGACCCTAATCTACCCCTTGCGGGCACCCAATCACCCGCCCACACGCTCAGATTGCCCTCAGACCCCCCTTTATCAATTCGCCAGTGCAATATTTACATCTGTTATTCCCTGTAATAACCCACTGATCACCTGTCAATCACCTATCAATCACCCCCTGTCACTGCCACCCATCAATCACCCCCTGTCACTGCCACCCATCAATCAGCCCCTAACCTGCCCCTTGCGGGCAATCTGATCACCCACCCACACCAATAGATCGCCCGCAGATCCGACATCAGATCACCTCCCAAGTGCAGTGTTTACATCTCTTCTCTCCTCTAAACACCCACTAATTACCCATCAATCACCCCCTATCACCACCTGTCACGGTTACCCATCAGATTAGACCCTAATCTGCCCCTTGCGGGCACCCAATCACCCGCCCACACCTCAGAACGTCCTCAGACCCCAGCCCTGATCACCTCGCTAGTGCATTGCTTGCATCTATTTCCCCCCTCTAATCACACCTTGAGACACCCATCAATCACCTCCTGTCACCCCCTAGCACACCTACCCATCAGATCAGGCCCTAATTTGCCCCGTGTGGGCTCCTGATCACTCGGCCAAACCCTCAGGTCCCCCTCAGACCCCCTTCCGATCACCTCCCCAGTGCATTGATTGCATCTATTTTCCCCTCTAACCGCGCCCTGAGACACCCATCAATCACCTCCTGTCACCCCCTAGCACTCCTATCCATCAGATCAGGCCCAAAACATCCTGTCATCTAAGAGGCCACCCTGCTTATGACCGGTTCCACAAAATTTGCCCCCTCATAGACCACCTGTCATCAAAATTTGCAGATGCTTATACCCCTGATCAGTCATTTTGAGAAATTTGGTTTCCAGACTACTCACAGTTTTGGGCCCGTAAAATGCCAGGGCAGTATAGGAACCCCACAAGTGACCCCATTTTAGAAAGAAGACACCCCAAGGTATTCTGTTAGGTGTATGATGAGTTCATAGAAGATTTTATTTTTTGTCACAAGTTAGCGGAAATTGATATGTATTGTTTTTTTTTTCACAAAGTGTCATTTTCCGCTAACTTGTGACAAAAAAAAAATCTTCTATGAACTCACCATACTCCTAACAGAATACCTTGGGGTGTCTTCTTTCTAAAATGGGGTCACTTGTGGGGTTCCTATACTGCCCTGGCATTTAAGGGGCCCTAAACCGTGAGCAGTAGTCTAGAATCCAAAGGCCTCAAAATGACCGGTGAATAGGACGTTAGGCCCCTTAGCGCACCTAGGTTGCAAAAAAGTGTCACACATGTGGTATCGCCGTACTCAGAAGAAGTAGTATATTGTGTTTTGGGGTGTATTTTTACACATACCCATGCTGGGTGGGAGAAATCTCTCTGTAAAAGGACAATTGTGTGTAAAAAAAAATCAAACAATTGTCATTTACAGAGATATTTCTCCCACCCAGCATGGGTATGTGTAAAAATACACCCCAAAACACATTATACTACTTCTCCTGAGTACGGCGGTACCACATGTGTGGCACTTTTTTGCACCCTAAGTGCGCTAAGAGGCCCAAAGTCCAATGAGTACCTTTAGGATTTCACAGGTCATTTTGCGACATTTGGTTTCAAGACTACTCCTCACGGTTTAGGACCCCTAAAATGCCAGGGCAGTATAGGAACCCCACAAATGACCCCATTTTAGAAAGAAGACACCCCAAGGTATTCCGTTAGGAGTATGGTGAGTTCATAGAAGATTTTATTTTTTGTCACAAGTTAGCGGAAAATGACACTTTGTGAAAAAAAACAATTAAAATCAATTTCCGCTAACTTGTGACAAAAAAAAAAAATCTTCTATGAACTCACCATCCTCCTAACGGAATACCTTGGGGTGTCTTCTTTCTAAAATGGGGTAATTTGTGGGGTTCCTATACTGTCCTGGCATTTTAGGGGCCCTAAACCGTGAGGAGTAGTCTTGAAACGAAATTTCTCAAAATGACCTGTGAAATCCTAAAGGTACTAATTGAACTTTGGGCCCCTTAGCGCAGTTAGGGTGCAAAAAAGTGCCACACATGTGGTATCGCCGTACTCAGGAGAAGTAGTATAATGTGTTTTGGGGTGTATTTTTCCACATACCCATGCTGAGTGGCAGAAATATCTCTATAAATAGACAATTGTGTGTAAAAAAAATAAAACAATTGTCATTTATGGAGATATTTCTCCCACCCAGCATGGGTATGTGTAAAAATACACCCCAAAACACATTATACTACTTCTCCTGAGTACGGCAATACCACATGTGTGGCACTTTTTTGCAGCCTAACTGCGCTAAGGGGCCAAAAGTCCAATGAGCATCTTTAGGCTTTACAGGGGTGCTTACAATTAGGCACCCCCCAAAATGCCATGACAGTGAACACACCCCACAAATGACCCCATTTTGGAAAGTAGACACTTCAAGGTATTCAGAGAGGAGCATAGTGAGTCCGTGGCAGATTTCATTTTTTTTTGTTGCAAGTTAGAAGAAATGGAAACTTTTTTTTTTCTTTTTTTTGTCAGAAAGTGTCATTTTCCGCTAACTTGTGACAAAAAATAAAATCTTCTATGAACTCACCATGCCTCTCACTGAATACTTTGGGATGTCTTCTTTCCAAAATGGGGTCATTTGGGGGGTATTTGTACTATCCTGGAATTTTAGCCCCTCATGAAACCTGACAGGTGCGCAGAAAAGTCAGAGATGCTTGAAAATGGGAAAATTCACTTTTGGCACCATAGTTTGTAAACGCTATAACTTTTACCCAAACCAATAAATATACACTGAATGGGTTTTTTTTTATCAAAAACATGTTTGTCCACATTTTTCGCGCTGCATGTATACAGAAATTTTACTTTATTTGAAAAATGTCAGCACAGAAAGTTAAAAAAATCATTTTTTTGCCAAAATTCATGTCTTTTTTGATGAATATAATAAAAAGTAAAAATCGCAGGAGCAATCAAATAGCATCAAAAGAAAGCTTTATTAGTGACAAGAAAAGGAGGTAAAATTCATTTAGGTGGTAGGTTGTATGACCGAGCAATAAACCGTGAAAGCTGCAGTGGTCTGAATGGAAAAAAAGTGCCTGGTCCTTAAGGGGTAGAAAGACTGTGGTCCTGAAGTGGTTAAGAAGAGAGAGGCATTCTGGATCTTCCGTATGGAAACAAGAACCCCACGGGGCCTAAATGCCAGATGGGACCTGGCGCTCGTTACAGCTTAAGTGTTCCTTTCTGGCAAATCCCCCCCATTTTGGGGATGTTACTGTTTGTCCTTGTATCTTTCTTCACTTTGGCTTGTGTCTAGACTTATTTTTGTACACTTCCTTGTATGCATACTATGTACACTTTAAAGTATTGGGGTACTCTTAGCATATTGCACCTTTTGTAGTATTCTCCTCAAAAAAGTTTTTTTATATTTCGTTGTTTCTTATATTTGATTTTATTTTCATATTTGTAACATGAGTAAGGGAGGGATGTTGCATGTTGACCAACTTCACCCCTTTGTAGGTGGATCTGGGCCAACCCCTCCCCTTGCCATGCCTTTTAAAACTGTGATGTGATTGCCATAACTATGCTATGATTAAGGACCATTCCAGGTCCGAAACATGTTAGCTGAGTGTCCTGTGGCTGTCCTGGGATAAGTCCCAAATAAATTAATTTTGTGTGACATTAAAGAGGACCACCTTCTTCTCTTTGGTTTAAGAAGTATTTTATTGAAAAGATGTGAAACTATCTCCTGGGAGGGGAAAAGTTAATTGAATAGGTGTCTATGGCAAAGGCCGCATCATAGTTTATCTGCCTTGCTTTAATCATCATGTTATTAGAACAGTGTGGAGCCAAGTTAAGCCCCATCTACATCATACAATTTTTTTGTTCGATTCGATTCAATCTGACATATCCAATCCGGATTCAATTCGATTCAATTTGCCATTGTTTTGCAATGGCAGATTGAAACGAATCGAATCCCGATCGGACATGTCTGATTGAATCGAATCAAATTGGACAAAATATTGTATGGTGTAGATGGGGCTTTAGTTTTACGTTTAATGCTAGGTACACGCCATACAATTTTCTGTTATGCCTAGTACACAATATAGAATTTTCTGTAAGATTTTCTGTTATGCTGGGATTACACGGTACGTTTTTTTGTAAGAATCGTTCCGATAGATGCCTTCGATGATAAAATTCTGACATGTCCGATATTCCGCTCGATTAGTTTCAGCTCAATTTCTTCTAGAAGTCAATGGAAAAAAAGATAAGAAAAACGAGTGGAAGATAAGAGAATCGAGCAGGAAATCGAATGGCTAATAGATTGCGCGCCGAATCGAACGCAAAAAACGTACCGTGTAATATCAGCATTAAATTTACCCGCCAGATAGATAATTTCCAACATGTTGGAAATTATCTATCTAACCATCTATCTGCCTAGCAATTAGGCATTGTTCTACTCAGCAGGAGATAACCAGAAGACACTGCACCAGAGATAATGACCAGTCTCTACCAGTACTAATCCAACAGAAAAATCTAACAGAAAATTGTATAGGTGCATACACACGCACTACAAAAGGAAACGATGGGTCCTCTGGACCGTCCCGCTGGGCGGTCTTTAGCCGACAGTATGCGCGTGTGTACGCGCTGTCGGCGGACTGATAAGGCTGTTTCTGAACGATCTACTCACGCACATTATGGTGTGTACTAGGCATTAGATTTTCTGTTAGATTTACCTGCTAGATAGATAATTTCCAACATGTTGGAAATGATCTAACTATCTATTTGTTCTACTCAGCAGGAGATAACCAGAAGACAATGCACCAGAGATAATGACCAGTCTCTACCAGTACTTTACAGAATATACCATACAATTTGATGTTAGATTTCTCTGTTAGATTTACCTGCCAGATAGATAATTTCCAACATGTTGGAAATTATCTATCTGCCTAGCAATTAGGTATTGTTCTACTCAGCAGGAGATAACCAGAAGACAATGCACCAGCGATAATGACCAGTCTCTACAGAAAATAATCTAATTACAGTAAATCTAACAGAAAATCATAACAGAAAATTATATGGTGTGTACTAGGCATAACACATTTTGTTTAGCTGACGAGATGATTGGTCATTCATTGTATATTATAGATTAAAATAGCATGTTTCCTTTAAGGTTTACGTTAAAGTCTACCTGGACTCTTGCACAGGACAGAAGGAAAACCATAGAGAAATGCACCCTGCATGTATTTAGAGAGTTTAGCCTGTCTGTTACCCCCTTATCTGTGTGTAAGCACAAAATGTAATTTGATCCCTTAGCTGCACCAGCTGACTGCCATGGCAGAGACCTCATTTGTAAATATAGGATGTTAATAGGTCTGCTTCCATGAAAGCAGGAAGACAAACGGTACTTATCCGTTAACCGGGCGCATAGGTGGTGACAAAACTCCACCAGAGTTACATCTTTCCCTACTATCCATGTCGGCCTGGAGGGGGAATAGTAATTAGCGCCACCTGCCGGATGCGCCCGGCTAACGGATAAGTACCAGACAAACTGCAGATTTATAGCAGTGTTTTTATCAGCTGTAACAAAGGATTTTTTTTCTTTAGGTTATTATGCTGTTGCTTATCTTTTAGAAGAGAGAAGAAGTTTGGAGTTCAGGTCTGCTTTAACTGAAGTTGTTGGAGCTACCCAAGGCTAGATACAATGCACAGATGCAACTTTCCAAAGCAAATGATAGAAGCTGTGACTGATCTTTAGCAATTTGAAAAGTATATTACCTATAGAGCAGCTGTTGATATCACCTGCTTTCAGTGTGGCTCATTAGTGTAAATATAAATTCAGTGTTGTTTTCTACTGAACCGAGTAATTATGGTTATACTGCTGCAAACAAATGCTGACAGGTGACTGCTTTAGCTTTGGGGAATCGGTTTGGCCATTGTGCTATGATAATGAATTTTATTGCCGTGTTTAAAGTGGCTGAAATACTCTATCAGACAAATGTTGATGGCTTCAAGCCTGTATAGCATAGGGCAATCAATAAATTGGCTAGACTGAATTCAGCTGGAAGTAATAGTGTAATTTGATGTAATGCCTTTTTTTTCTTTTTTGAAATACAGGAATAAGCTTCTTTGTGTTCATTAGAAATCCTTGTGTTCCTTTCTGATAAGCGTTTGAAAGTTTGAAGAATTGTATCATGCATCCACTTGTGCTTGCTTTGTTCTTTTCCTTGTGTGTGATTGTCAGCTATAATATACAGCTATATTCTAATAAATCATTATAGACATACCTTTTAACAGTGTGGCGATATCACAAGCTTTATATAAGATATACCGCAGTAAATGGGCTATTGTCTTGGTACTCATAACCTTTTAATGTTAAAGTGGAATAAGCTGTATTCACTTTTCACTCTTTGTATCGTATATGACTTATGTGTATTATGTATATCTCATAATGGGTGCGTAAAAACCTGCGTTGATGTGGATGGCTTTATGGCCATAGGGAAGTAAGTGATTTGAAATCTGGAAATTGACTGTAAAGCCCAGTACACACTTTCAGTTAAGATTGACCAATCGCTGGCCAATTTTACTGCCTCCATGTAATATGAGGGTTTATTTACACAATCTACTCATTGTATGCATTATCTGTTGATAGACATACTACATGGAGGTGGTAAAATTGGTCAATGATTGGCTAATCATAATTGAAAGTGTGTGCCAGGCTTTCAATTTTGATTGGCCAATGATTGCCCAATTTTATCACTTGCAAGTAGCATGAGTATAGTCTCAACAGATACTACACTGTTCATTCATACTATGAACAGATTGTGTAGGTAAACTCTCATATTACAAAAGGTGGTAAAATTGGTCAGTGATTGGCCAATGAAAATTGAAGGTGTGTCCCATGCTTAATGGTGTGTAATCGCATCCAATTTTGATTGGGCAGTTTTGCCACTTCCATTTATTATGAGAGCTTACCTCCTTAATGTGTTCATAGTATCCAAAATCTGTTGACACTCATACTACATGAATTGGTACAATTGGCCATCCAATTTTGGATCTGTGTACAGGGATGACCGAGATTGACTTGGGCACACATTAAAAAATGGAGCAGGCAAATTTGGGCGCAGGGTGAAGCCAATAGACGTCTCGCCCTGCTCTATCCAAACTTCTGCCCGCGCTTACTACTATTCCCACTCCATGTTGTAGCAACTCATGGGAACCTTATCTTTTGGCTAATTTGAGCTCCGGCTATTGCAGAACGTAACAGACTGTCACCTCTGACGTGATTCTGCAAGTGGAGAAACTGCGTGCAATTACCTCAAGTGTAACCCTTGCCTAAGGTGCTTGTACACAGCCTTTCCTGATAGCATCAGAGCCTTTGCTCTTCTTCTCAGGCGGACAAGCAAATAGTATGCGTACAACCAACACTAGCAGAAGACATCTGACACTTTCTTTATGCTTTACCAGAAAACACAGCTAGTAATATGTCCAGCATTTCCACCTAGCTTATTCTCACATAATTAGCCACATTTTATGTCTTTCAAAACATTGTGAAAAACGTTTTGTAAAATGGTAAAGTAAGATAATTACTACCTCCAGAAATAAAATAAGAATGTAGCAAGGTTGTAGTGTAAAACAGGCCCAGATTTACATCACTGGAGCCTATAGGCACAGATGTTCTGGCACCCTACACTTCACCCTCCACAAACCTACAATCCTCCACCTAACCGCAACCACAAATATGCTGGCTATCCCAGCTGTCACTTCTCCCTTACTTTCCTTGCCCATCACAGGTAGCTACAGGTGTCCCCTAATAGTGAGTGTACCTCTGGCTACCTAATAAGTAGCTAGATGTGGCCTCAGGTATTAGATAGCTAGAGGTGCCCCGACAGAAGGAACATCTTGTCAGTGGAATGTAGAGAGCTGGGTGAGTACTGTCTCATTATTGATCAATTTGGAACGGTAAGGAGCTGCTTTTCCATCATCAGCCACCTGTAGGCATGAGCCTACAGTGCCTTATGGTAAATCCGGCCCTGGTGTAAAATATTTATCATTCAAATCTGTAGAGCAATAGTTTTAGAAAACTCTCGCTTTTACTAATGGGGAACATAGTACAATAATCTACTGCAAATTTATTGAAAAAACGTTTTTCTAAAATGTTACTTTTCTTTTTCTTACAAGTTAAATGTACCTAGAGCTTTGTGTTTGTACTCAATAAGGCAAGGATAGAAAAGAACCTCATTCAGATTAAGATTGATGTATGTGGGCTCATTAAGAAGCTGTTCCCTACTTTCCAGTTCCTCTCAGAGACATTATGGAGGATAGGAAATGAAGGAAAATCTCTATAAATGAGGTGGAGACAACAATAAACTTGTTGTTTTCACTGAGTGAGAGTTAGAATATCTGCAGGTTTGTGTAAACATGTATGCATGTGTCTAGAATAGGGTACTGTGTAATCAGTAGGGCATATTATTTGTGAAATGGCAGATAATAGTATCTTTTACAATATAAACCTAATTTCAATAGTATAGTGGCTGTATGGCTAGTAGCCTAATTGCATGGCTAATTTTGCTAATTCATTCTCCAGAGTCAGGCTGCAAAAGCTAATTTAAACCTCTATTCTCCTGTGTTAAACAGTTTAGAAGGAAGCCAAAAAGGCAATACTGAAGTTAAAAATCTCTCTTACTTTGATGTTTGCTGAACAGCAAGGCTCTTTATTCCCAAGCTCCTAAGGAGGCCGGCAGGCCGCATAACAGATTCTGCAAAGCATGCTGGGGCTGCTTCTTCTCCCCACTGCACTCCCTTGGCCCTCCCCTTCATTTCCCTATCCCACCCTAAGGCTGCTTTCACAGTGAGAAGTTACAGGCTCATGTTACAGCAGCTTGTAACAGCGGCCTAAACTCACAGCACTGAAAAATCAATGTGCTGTTCACAGGGCACATGTTCCATTAGAGTATACTGCATGAGTCCGCTATTGTTCCTAGCCACATGGCTAATTAATATTTATTGCATAGTAGTGTTGTCCGGATCATAAACCATTAGGATCTTTGATCCTGATCTTTTTTGTGAGTCGAATCATCAGGAAGCAGGGTAAGGGAGGATATTACATCACAATTGGCTTCATACAAGACAGACAAACATGGAACCTGCCATGAGCTGTCAGGAGCATCAATCTCTGCAAATACTATATAAAAATTCAGTGAAATACAAACGCGGACAGTGAAATGCATATGTAATGTAAGTACAGCCAATATTTAGCTACTGATATGTGTTTTTTTTTCTCTGAGACCCTATACCGAACAGCTCCTCTTTAAGGACCACTATTGCCAAAAAATTTAACATTTTGAATGCATGAAAACACATAGATAAAAAGTACTTTTCTTCAAGTAAAATGTGCTGTAAATTACTTTTCTCCTATGATGCTGTCACTTACAGTAGGTAGTAGAATTCTGACAGAATTTCCATTTCCTTCATGTTTGCATCATACCTCCAGTCAATAGGCATCCCCAAAAGCACTGTTCAGGTATTGGGGGTATAGTCTATGGATGACCATGGGTACAGCCTGGTCAAAACCTCCATTGCACTAGTCTGCCAGCTCCCCTTGGTCAGAGTGAGCTAACAATGCAACCACTGGGCGTCCAACATCTGGACATCCAGGTCTCCCTTCCATTTGTTCATGTACAGTAGTCTATAACCCGAAGGGAGTTAACATCCTGTATAGCCAAGAAATGGTGCCCTTCCTCAGTGGGCCTTGACAGCAAAGTTGTTGAAAGACTGTTGGTCGCTTCAGCATTAGGAGTGAGTAATTTAATATAATGGAAGACTTCAATTACTCAAAAACATTCAAAGGATGGAGGTTGATGAGCTGCACTGAAAGCAGACTGGGTTAGGAGTTTCCCCCTCTCCATAAGGTTCTGAACAGTGAGAATACACCTATTTTTCCACCATGTGAAGGCCATTCCCATTGGAGAAATCAGAATTTGAGAATAACTCGATCAACTGGGAGGGAGTAGACCAGAGGCCATATTTAAACCTAGACTAATGCCATATCTTCAGGGTATGGGCTGTGACAGGGGAGAGCTTCTTAATAAGACGGAAGCAGTGATTGGATGCCCACACTACTCCTTTCCTGGAGTGTGGTGACATCATTTAATCTATTATGTCTACCCATGAGGGCATTTAAGAGACAGCGTAGAGTAGGGGAAGCTGAGCAAGCTGGAAAGCCCTGCAATAATGAGATATTGGGGACTGATATCCCCCCCCCCCCCCCCACCATCAGCTTTGTGCCATTGCATTACCTTTCTGGTGATCCAACCGATGCTTCTTATAGGCCCAGATTAATTGAAATATGTTTTTTTCCCCTGGTTTTGTCCTCTATACCTAGGGGCGTCTTATGGTCAGGAGCATCACATAGTCCAAAAAATACAGTATATATATAATATATATACAGTATATATATATATATATATATATATATATACTGTATTTTTTGGACTATGTGACGCTCCTGACCATAAGATGCACCTAGGTATAGAGGACAAAACCAGGGGGAAAAAAAATACTAAACCTGTGCATCCATGGTGAAGGAGCATCTTATGGATCATGCCCCCTTCTACCTCTTCAATTCAATCCAAGGACCGCACTCACGTCAGAGGGTATGCTGGTGCCGGGCCCCAAGGCCATAAGTCACAGTAGTCAAGAAGGAGTCCGCACACAGACTTCATGGAGCAATACGAAGCGCACGCATGCGCGTAGAATTCAATGTGATGTGGCCGCGTGAACTTCTGTTACCATGGCGCAGGGCAGTATGCGACGTTACGATTACACGCCCCTTTGAGACTGCATTGAGCGGCTGGGCTATGCGCACGTCATGGCGTACATTGGTATGCCATATGACGATGCGGAGGTGCGTACGTGTGACGCATGACGCTGTTGCGTTTTGATTGGTGTATTCTCGGAGTGGCTGATTGGCTGGGCATGATGCCGAGCATGACGCCCATTATGTTCACGGAAGATGAGCGGCGTGTGGGAATTTACAGCGCGGCTGATGGAATCCTGGAGAGGAGCAGACTGATTGACAATGGGGTGAGCCAAATAGCATTGCACAGTGTTGTATTTTGAAAATGTAACGTTTTATTGATTGATGGGAACGCCTATGGGTGGGATCAGTAATCTCTGTTTGGGGGTATTTATTGTGGTTTTTGTATGGACACAATGTATTTGTCTTTGCTGCTATCTGCCTTGATAAAGGGGACCCTGAGTGGCCCCGAAACGATCGTCGGCCTATGCAGGTCAGACTATGTATCTACACACATGTGATGGGACAATAAATTGATGTAAATTGCTCCGTGAAGTCTGTGTGCGGACTCCTTCATGACTTCTACCTCTTGTCTCCCTGTGTCATCCTCTGTCCCCCTTGTGCCCTCATGTGCCCCCATGTATCCGCCTCTGTCCTCCTTGTTTTCTCCTCTCTGCCCCTTTGTGTCTTCCTTGGTCCTCTGTTTGCCCCCCTGTGTCCTTCTCTGCATGGGCACAGTACAGGGAGTCCCTGACATTGTGGCAGGTTGAAGGTTCTTATTGGCAGGCGTTCACAAGTCAGGAACTCCCTGCATTTGAACTATAAGACGCAGTGATTTTTTTTCACCAATTGGGGGGAGGGGGGAGGTTGAGAAGTGAGTGTTCTAGTCCAAAAAATATAGTATGTTCGCTTTGGCAGGAGGCTCATCTTTACAGTGGCAATCCTCCCTGCCCAGGAGATAGTATGGAATTCCAAATAATTTAGATACCTATGAAGGCTTTCCAAGGCTTCACTATAGTTCCATTTATAACGTGTATTAATATCATTTGTGAGTTTGACCCCTAGATCGGGAATATAGTGTTCCTTATATTGGAATCCATAAAATGCATGAACTCTAGCAATGTGCATACCTTGGGCTCTGGGGAGATTACAATACACAATAAAAAATTAAAAAAATTGATAGTTCATGAATGATGTAAATTGTAAGTTTTGCTTCTGATTTCTCAGGAATCGCGCTAAGCAAAATTGGGGCTGATTTGCTGTGTGAACAAATTTGAAAATTTCACTTGCAATGACAACTGATAGAAATTGCTAGAAAACTAGAAACTAGAGTAACAGCACTTACACGGGAAAATGTCAAATTCTTAGACACAACTCTGAGAAGGTATCAGGCATTTAAAGCTCTCCAGGATTTAGGTGTCGCTGATGTTTATAATAAAGGCTAGTAAATGGCAGTAATACCTGCTTATAGCCATTGGAAACAAAGCTACAAACATTAACATAAAAGTAACCCATCTCCAAAATACTATTTACTGGAAAACTAAAATAATAGGAATAATGCTGATTAATGATTCATTTGGTAGGTAATCACATTTTGTTTCACATGAGTCACTCTCCTTATTTGATGATCAGTGGGAAGACTGAAACTTCTGTAAATGTTTCTCTGGGATGTAGAAAATATTCTTTGTTTAAAATGACATTTTTAAAAAATGCAGAAATACCCTGTGATTATCAGAGCAAGTATCTGCTTGTTTTTGGTGTGGATTTGGATGAAAAGGTCCTGCACGTTAGCAACAGCACTATCATGCAGATTCATTGGGGTTCTAGGGCTGGCGTGTATTGGGAGAAGGCTTGGCCTTGCATGCCATTCCTCCAAGTTCAGGCCAGAGTCTGGCAGAGCGAGGTTTAACTGGCTCACCTGCATTATTTGCATAAGAGGCTGCATCTCTCAGTATGCAGCTGGCTGTGTGTGGAGCAAGAAGGCTCCTGAAAGGCTGTGCAGCAGAGAGGGCTGCCAGGCTTGTTGCAGCAGGGACGCTGCTGTGCTGAAGTGCTGGAGGGAGTTGGACTCCAGTACTTGTAATCCAGGAGAAGCCTGGAAAATGTTAGTGGCCCAGGACTGCCATAAGGCCCATTGCAGAGTGTCAGTGAAGAGCCGATGTGGCTGTTGAGAGTAAACAGGGGTGGTATGCAGTAACCCCGAAGATAACCTGAGGTTAGGGTTGGCACAGAAGCAGAGTGTTGTGCCTACAGTGTGATAGCGAAATACCAAGTGTGGTGGATTGTTTCTGTTATGGACATTGGTGTGAATGACAAATAAAGCTGTATTATTTTAACCCTAAAAAGACTCACTGGCTGGTATGTTGTGACCCTTCTGTGCTTTGATCTCAACCAATATGAGCCAAACATCTCAACTTCCCCCAGAATATCACAATTTGTGAAAGCTAAGCCAGCCCTCGATGCCAAATGAATGTGCACGATAGTGTTGTGGCTAACGTGCAACAACTGACACTATCCAGGAGCTTTTCATCCAAATCCACACCAAAAACTAGCAGATATCTGCTCTGATCATCACAACCCCTAACTAAGATGTCCTCAGTGTGTGCCATTCTTTCTTAACCCCCTTGGCATTATCATTCTTTTTGGATTTTGGAGTCTAAAAGCGGTACAATTTTTTTTTACACCCTTTCAGACCCTAAAACCTGGAAAAAATCATGCTGCCAGGGAGATCTGCAGCAGTGTCCTACAATCACTCACCTCCCTGCAGTTATGCCTCCATCCTCCGGGGTGGCGCTGCAACTCTAAAGTGAAATTGCCGGCTGTCATGATGACAGCCGGCGATCTCACCAGCAGGAAGCAGAGCCCCCGATGTCGGGATCCCCTGGGAGGTATGTAAAACCGCCCGCTGAACGCTATACTCTGCACACAGCTTCCGGTGCCTACCCCGACTAGAGGGTTGAACTACCACTCTTAGCTGCAGTTTTCCGCCCCGACCCTAGCTCGCTTTGTCCACCTGAAACTACCATCTGGAGTGGAATCCATACACTATGTGCAATATTATGCGTGGGCCGGAATCTATTTGTATAGTTCTGGTGGTATGGAGCGATGTACTGTGCCCAAAGCCCTGCCAGATCTCAGATGTAGGCATATGTATGCTGCCTTCTGACTGAACATAGTGGTTTTTGCAGAGGGCAGCAGAGTAGGTAACTTTTTAGTACATGTTATGACCGAACATAGGAGGCATTTTAGGAAATAATTCCACTTAGAATGGATTTTCACTTTAAATTGAACATAGTAGGGTGAAGGAAACATTACTAAAACCAGTAAAAAAAAAAAAAAAGAAAGAAATCCTAAAATCTCATAGTCATTTGAAAACACTTTGGCCCATATGCAATTCACATTTTCACCTGAGTTTTCTCCTAGGAGATAATTTTTCATCTTCGATTTAAAATAACTTTCCAGAACTTTTCAACTAAAAAAGTACCAAAAAGTAGGTGAAAAAGTACTGTCAAAATTATTTTGAGTATTTTCTGGCTTGCTGGTGGCTTAAAAGGCATTTTATTGACAAGTTTAAAATGATCACCTAGGAGAAAACTCAGGTGAAAAAATGAATTGCATATGGCCATTTGAATCCAAATTATTAGCCTACATTTGCTTGGGAAGATAGATCAGTGCACCACAGATTTCACATCAGTGTACACTATTCAGAGGTTGGCTTATTAATATTTTAAGGCACGCTGCATTTTGATCTCATTTTAACTGTCCTAGTTTTCAATGGACGGTTTGGTCAGATTGATTTATTTCTTAATCCATTCTTTAGTCTTCAAGCGTGATGTTGTTTTTCTTACAATTAAAACATTTTTTAATATCTTTTTTCTCTATTCTTGATGGACGTGTCAGAAATGTTGGCTGACTTCAAAGTATTTTCAAGTGTTGTCTACTTGTGTTGTCTAATCCTCTACAAATGACTGATGTGTTCTAGAAAGAACTGTATGTATGGCAGAAAACCTCCTGACAGTTCTTTATCCCACTAGCCAAATACAGACAGTTGAAATATGATATAGAACCAAAGTTTGGGTGTATCTGTAAGCTGTAAGTTAATAAACAATGGGAGTCTACTAGAATTTAAATGGTATAGGTAATTTAGCAGTAAATCAACTTCTTCATAGATCATTTGTTTAGTTACGGTAATAAAACATATGCTGTTATTAGACAACACATTAAAGTGGAATATAACCCTACATTTCAAATCTAAACATCTAAACTTCGGATGCGTCTGCATTTCTATCCACAGAACTTTAAAGCTCTGTGTGTAACCCTTCCAATGCTGGTCTAGTAAAAAAAAAAAAATGCTGGTTGCATATAATATGTTGTAAATAATGTTTTAGAGCAAGTTGAAATGCAGGGTTATATTCCGCTTTAAGGTGCGTAATCCAAACGTTAAAAGATAAACCAACGTAATTGCGCCATAAGTATAGATTCATACATCACATAATCGACAAATATGAACACATTTTCCATAGTGGTATAGTCAGTTCATAACCCCAAGTGTGTAGTAGAAAAAACAGTAATTATATATTGTATGTCTTCACTAAGGTAGTACAATGTACATGCAAGATTTGAAACCGCAAGTTGAAAGGGCAGATTACCTGGATCAATGCGTTACATGAAATATCACTTCAGGATAAGTGTCCAGTGCAACGGTACCCTGTGTGGATAAGTGCGTGGTAAGGCAGTGTTGGGATTGTGTAGCTCAGATAATTGGTGCGTTTTCTATGTAATGTATAATACAGTCTCCTGCGGAGCGAAGTAGAGGTCAATGGTGAAAGCGGGTAATTGTATAACGGCCATAATTGTTAAGGAGAAAGGCCTCTATTTGAATAAACTGATTTCTAAAAGCCAAGTGGTAGGGCTTATGCTCCAGTAATGGAGTAGGTAGTGTATAACATGTATCCTGAGAGTATCCATCACGTGTATCCTGCTTTCAGGGCGCCATGCTGTCTGCACCAATAGCAAGGTTGACAACACATTTGCTAAAATCCTCATTCCCAAAAGTTGTGTGGAATTTCTGAATCCACATATCCCCACATTCTTTATAAAAACAAACGCTGCCCCCCCTGGGTCAACTTTTTCTCCGAGGAGATGTTTCATCTTCTCTTCAAAATAACTTTTCAGCAATTTTCAATTGAAAGGGTACCAAAAAGAACTATTAAAATTATTGTGTATTTAATTGACCAGGTGTGAAAATGTCACCTAGGAGAAGACTCAGGAGAAAAAGGATATTGCATATGGGCCATAATGTCTGGCATCCACTGCCTGAAGGAAAGATCTTGTAGACTAGTAGGTCATCAGTTGCACCTTTATATCCAAAGGCTGCACATTTAGGTGAGACCTATAACATCTTGTTTTTTAATAGTTTTTATGGAATTTTAGTGATGTTTGCTATGAAAATAAAGAATTATTGATTACCATTATGTTCTGAGTGGTGCGGTTTTGCACAGATCTTCTTTTTCTTATTTGTGCACATATTGTTCTATGATCTGTTTCTGCACACTCTCATAGTATTTATCACCTTTGGTCTAATACTTACCAGCTATTGGTGCTGACCCAAATCTTTGGTTTTTGCAATGGTAGAAGCGCTGTCTATGCACTTCTACCATTTTTGCGTGTCGCACACTATATGCACTGCCGTAATGCGCAGCACGCCAGAGCATATAGTTGGAATGAGGCCGAATGGATATGCTAGCCCAGCTGTACTTAGTTTTGCATGGTCACACTTTTTTACAGTGCTGAGGGCTCCTGGTGTAATTGTGATCAAGCATTTGCTCTTTATGCTTTGTTGATGTCAGATTGTGTCTGTACAGGTTGTGTAAAGAACTTCCTCTAATAGCAGGGTGAGGAATAACATGTAAAATCTGTGGTGAAAAAAATTGAGGTGCATTAAAAGTAGCAGGATCCATGGTATCGAGAGTGTTATGTGCATCAATATATTCTATAGATAAGTGTGCTTTGCAGTCACTGACGTTTGACATTTTAAAAACAAATTGTTTGAACTTATTTACTAATGCTCAGACAGACATGCCTCTCATCATTAGGAAAGAAAGTGTAATAACCTCTAGTGGTCTACTTCTGATTACAGTCTAAATCGGAAGTATTTTCAGAACCTGCTATTCCATCTGTGCTTTTTGTGCTGTAGTATTGCTGCAGACAGTGATGTTCCCCACAAATGGATTTAATAACTGCTGCTCTTAAAAAATAAAAACAGTTTGCCTCCCTTTGAAAATGTTGTGAATCCAGTTATAGGTTTGCCTATTTTTTCTTTAGTTTTCTCCTCCTCTAGAGTCAAAACTAGCTTTTAATTTGGGTGCTAAATGAAGAGTCGATGCCCATTTTTGAAAATAAAGAAAAATATTTGTTGCCTGTTAGATAAAGCAGCTTGTTGAGTATTGTAATGTATTGTACAGTTCATACTTGTTAGTATCGTGCTGTTATTAAAAATGTGATAAGATAAAAAAGCACTGTTCTTCTAATGTTTACATCCCAGAAGAAATGCATCTTGTAGACCTGACCTGTTGAGGCTGAAAAGGAATCAATGTCTTTTATATTTCTTCTTAAGTTACAGGGTTCAAAGTATTCTATTGATTCAGCAATGCTCAAACAATTTTGAGGAACAAACGGCTTGATTGCAACCAGTAAAATTATATTTTGCTTTGATTATGTTATGTACATAGATGTTTGTGTTTTTATCTTGACATTACTGAAGCAGTCTTTAGAGCAGTGTTGGATTTTTCACCTGCACCTGATCTGTGCCGTCGTGCAAAACTTTGGATGCCCCCCCACACACACACACACCTCGCTTTCTGCACAGGTGAACTGAGAACCTGTGTTATTCAATTGCCTAGTGCACACTTGAATGTGTTTTTCCCATGCAGCTAAAAAAAGACAGCAGTGAAGCACTGCAGGCATTTTCTCTATCAATTACATTAGCTTCTGTAATAAACCGTGTATTTTTTCATACATACAGACCCACCTGGTGTACAGAAAACTGACAGACGAGTGTGCGTCCAGCCTCAACTTATTACACTCACTCTGTCCATTTCTGTTGGAGCAAAATTGGCTTTTCAGACTCCTCCAGCATCATTACAATACAGAGCATTTGGAGAAGGTTAGAAAGGTTGTGGGCTGGGCGAGGTGTTACACAAGAGCCTGCTGCACACTAAATAGGGACTGTCTACAAAACTTTCTGCACAACTTTATATGATTCCTTATCAGTGGCTGAGCAGATGCAGTCATTAGAACAATTATGCAGAGAGCAGAACATTTTTTTCTCTCCGTGCCCTTAGTTGTCATTTTTACAGGAGAGGGACCCACGGGCCCTCTGCCGTTTCTGGGCCCCAACTGCAAATGAGCAGCGTTGGAAAGTGAGAAATGTCAGACAGGCTCATTAGGTTACTTGTTTCTGAACTTTTTCTTTACTTCATTAATCAAAATAGAGGAAAAGAAAAACCCAGCTCTGCTGAGGTGCTTCTTCACTAGCTGTTTTTATTTGCCCGTTCAGCCATAATATATCTCAAATGGATTTTATAAAGAGAAGTCACGTGGAGCACAAGTGCTTTACTAGTTACTTTGATTAGCACAAGTGATAATCTGAGAGAGGAGGTATTTAAACCATTTCATGCAGATAAATCAGCAGGTCATCCTGGGGTTAGAAAAAACTATTGAGCTTCTCAGAAGTGTTTGGTGGCCATGTCTTAGCAAAGATGTTGAATCTTTTGTGAAATCGTGCTCTGTCCCCGATCTACATCTCGGGAAACTCTCTTGCTTTTGCCCATTCCTGAGAAACCATGGTCTCGTATTCCCATGGATTTTGTGGTTGACCTACCAGTTTCCCAGGGTAAAACTGTCATTTGGGTAGTGGTGGACAGGTTTCGAGAAGTCACGTCGAGCACAACTGCCTTACTAGTTACTTTGATTAGCACAAGTGATGGTTACCCATGGATTTCAGATCTGATTCATTTTGTACAGCAAGCAGGCGGTCATTCAAGAGCAGTGGTTATTGCTCAAGGCATGCAGCACACCAGCGTGTTATCACATGTGCATGCATGGTTATTGTGCTGCACTTTATATTAAGTTATGTTTATATATATAATATAAATGCCTTACTAATGGCCTCCATAACAGTGTTGCTCGCGAAATTTCCCCATTTTTGGTTTGGCTTTCCAGATTTCCATGGAAATGTGCTAAAATTTTTGCCTAATGGCTGCCGACTTTTGCGGTTAATAGTAAAGCCCCCATGACAGCTAGAAGCTCCAAATTTGCAGAGTATGTTAAGGTAAACAGTGGGTATAAGAGGAAAAAAGACCTTTATAGTTTTGGAGAAGATCAATATTAAAATTATGAAGGGAAAAAAGTATACATTTAAATGTGACAAATGACAGATTATGTATCAACTTAACGGTAGTGTTAATTTACATATATTAAAAGAAAGAGTAATGAATTTCATGATGGGGTTTCCAGGGGGTCCGTACTAGTGATTAGAGATGTCGCAAACATAGAATTTTCCGTTCGTGAATGGCAAACGTGAACTTCCGCAAAATGTTTGCAGACAGGGGAATATGGCGAACCGCCATAGACTTCAATAGGTAGGCAAATTTTAAAACCTACAAAGACTGTTTCTGGCCACAAAAGTGATGGAAAAGTAGTTTAAAGGGGTCTAACGCCTGGACAGGGGCATGCCTGAGGGGTATCCATGCCAAAGGTTCCACCAAAAATTATGGAGTTGACACAAAGTCGGGTTTTAATCCCTAAAGGGCAGAAATCCCATTATGCAAAGCTCTAGGTGTCAGTGGGCTGTGGAGTGTCTCATCAGAGAAATGCAATAGTACTATCAGATTACAGTGACATAATAATGCACTGGAGTGGTTATTTGCCTGCAACTTAATGTAGCAACAGCAATAATGTGCACACATCACTGGGTGACAGTGGGCTGTGGAGTGTTGCACACAAAAAAAACACAGGAGAACGATGTGCTAGCCCTCAAAAGGGCTGTTTGGGGTGCTTTCACAGCAAGTGAGGAACAAGAACACAGGCCTAGCTAATGCTTTCCCTACCTATCTGCAGCAAGTCTGACCCTGCTCTCACAGTCAGCAGTCAGCAGAGAACTAATCCAATATGGCCACCGCTACTGCTTTTTGATATGGGGTTGGGGGGTCCAGGAAGGGGTGCTAGCTGATTGGCTGCCATGTGTCTGCTGATTGTGAGGTAAGGGGTCAAATTTTAGCTATGTATATATATGTATAGGGGGGAATTGAACACTCCAAATGTTCGCTGTTCATGGTACTTCTGATGTTCGCAGAATACTGCTTGCCGATGAACTTTTTGAGCCATCTCTACTAGTAATGTTGCGAACTTGAAATCTTCAGTGCACAAACGCAAATTTGCCGCAAACATTCACAAACCGTGCAAACCGCCACAGACTTTAATGGGCAAGTGAATTCTGAAACCTAGAGGGACTTTTTCTGGCCACAAAAGTGGTGGAAAAGTTGATTAAAGGGACCTAAAGGTTCATACACGCCTACCAACTATCTGCCAAACGTGTCATTCACACACACAACAGTTTATGCAGCACAATTGTCAAACAGCTTTTGTTGTGAAACAAGTTGAAACAAAAAAAAAAAGTATTTTGCTATTGTTCAAAAAGCTGATAAGACTGATTAAAAGTCAATCCACCAGTTGGATTGACTTCTTATCAGTCTCATCAGCTGTTTGAACTACAGCAAAAAAACTTTTTTTTTAGTTGTTTCAACTTGTTTCACAACACAAGTTGTATAGTGCTTAACAGACAAGTTTGGTAGATAGTTGGACAGATAGTTGGTAGGTGTGTATGAACCTTAACACCTGAATCATAGCATGCTGGAGGGAGATCCATGGCAAAAGACCCACGGAAAATTACATAGTTGACCCAAAGTCGTGCTTTAATTGAGGTCAGAAATCGCATTACATTCCTAAATTTGTGTAATGAAGTGCTTTAAAACATCCAGCGTTGCCAGGGATCTTTATACAGCCATATTGTGGCTGTATAGCGATGTGCGTGTGGTTTTAAGAGGCAAATTCTGAGTTATCCACCCAGTTACTGGTAATACATTGGTAGTTCACAAAATGGTTTGGTTGTTGAGTTGGTACTGGACACACAATAAACAGTGGATGCAAACCTAAAGTGTGTGCAGCCCAATGTTATTTAAGTAGTTACTGCACCGCATGCAGTATATCTACGCCCTGACAGACTTCATCTGAAGTCACAGAGACGTAGATATTTGTTTCCCGCTCCATGCATTCTCATTGCTGCCCATTAATACTCTAAATCAGTGAATGAGACCACAGTTCCCATTCACCGATCTAAGTGCCTTTGATCAGTGATCACCAGCATCAATGAGATGCCGGTGTTCATTGACAAAAGTGAAGTTAAAACATACACACATTACTTTCTCTGTACAGTACACAGGAGGAAAAAAACGGGGGGACATCTAGCAGCAAAATAGTAAATTACACCCTAATACATTAAAATGAATAAAAATCCCTCATTAAAATGAACACCATACCTCCCACACTCTTCCATAGTTACCAAAATAAAACATTTGTATATAAAAAGACGTAAAATTAAAACCTTGTTACCTTAGGGATTTATCTTTTTGAATCTGTATGTCATAAGGGTACATTACTGTTATTTTTGCAAGGGCTTGTAATTAGTGACGGAAGCAAAACTGAAAAAATACACCTTTATTTCTAAATAAAATATTTTTGCCATAAATTGTACTAGGGACATAATTTCAATGTTGTAATAACCAGGACAAATGGGTAATTAAAATGTGTGGCTTTTATCTACAGTAGCACATTTTAAAACTGAGAAATGATTTTTTTTCCATTTTTGTCTAATTATTCCTGTTAAAATGCATTCAGAATAAAATATTTCTTAGCAAAATGTGTTACAAAAGAAAGCCTAATTGGTGGTTAAAAAACAAAACAAAACAAGAAATAGATCATTTCGTTGTGATAAAGTTATTGGCGAATGAAAGGGAGAAGTGCTGAAATGTGAAAATTGCTCTGGTCCATGGGGGAAAACTCCTCAGTGGTTAACGAATAAAATAGTAGTTAGTATCTAATCAAGGACAGCACAAATATACAGTATTTCACAAAAGTGAGTACATCTCTCACATTGCAAATTTTTTATTATATATTTTCATGTGACAACACTGAGGATATGACTATCTCAATTTTCATCACTCTTGCTGTTTTTATTTTAAAAAAGTGTGCTAAACGATCCTCATGCAAACTTCAGAATAATGTCAAAAGTGTTCAAGTGGCACACACTGGTTATCACCCCAGTAACCACTTGAGCACTTTTTATATGTGAAATTTTACAGGAAGATTGTTTGTTGCGCATTTTTAAAATAAAACAGCAAGAAAAAATATCAGCACTGCAAGGACTCTCTGCATATTTCTAGAAAGAGTTTGATTTTTTTTTCATATAGCCCAGAACACGCTGCAAGTTTTACAGTTGCAAGAAAAAGTATGTGAACCTTTTGGAATTATGTGATCTTCATATAAGTCACAACAATTGACAATCACAATCTGCTTCACAAATAATTAAATGTTTCCATGTTTTTTATTGAACACACTATGTAAACATTCACAGTGCAGGTGGAAAAAGTATGTGAACCCTAAGACTAATGACCTCTCCAAGAGCTAATTGGAGGGAGGTGTCAGCCAGCTGGAGTCCAATAAATGAGATGAGAGTGGAGGTGTTGGTTACAGCTGAACGGATTGCTATCATCAAAGGAATGAAAATGAAAAAATAATGAATTCCAAAGTTTATCAAGACATTTTTCAGAACTTAAAGGGAACCTTAACTGAGAGGCATGTGGGTGTTTCCTTTTAAACAATACCAGTTGCCTGGCTATCCTGCTTATCGCTTTGGTTTCAGTGGTGTCTGATTCACACATCTGAAACAATCATGCAGCTAATCCAGTCTGACTTTAGTCAGAGCACCTGATCTGCATGCTTGTTGAGGGGCTGTGGCTAAAAGTATTAGAGACGCAGGATCAGCAGAAGAATCTGGTAACTGGTATTATTTTAAAAGGAAAAATCCATATCCTTCTCAGTTTAGGTTCCCTTTAAGGCCATCTGTCCACCAGCTGAAGCTCAGCAGAACATGGGTGTTGCAACAAGACAAAGACCTAAAGTATAGAAGTAAATCAACAACAGAATGGCTTAAACAGAAGAAAATACGACTTCTGGAGTGGCCCAGTCAGAATCCTGACCTCAACCCGATTGAGATGCTGTGGCATGACCTCAAGAAAGTGATTTACACCAGAAATCCCATGAATATTGCTGAACTGAAACAGTTCTGTGAAGAAGAATGGTCAATAATTACTTCAGACCATTGTGCACGTCTGATCTGCAACTACAGGAAACGTCTGGTTGAAGTTATTGCTGCCAAATGAGGTTCAACCAGTTATTAAATCCAAGGGTTCACACAATTTTTCCACGAGCACTGTGAATGCTTACATGGTGTGTTCAATAAAAAAAGTGGAAACATTTTAATTATTTGAGTTGTATTAGTTTAGGCAGACTGTGATTGTCTAGATGAAGATCAGATCACATTTTATGACCAATTTGTGCAGAAATCATATAATTCCAAAAGGTTCACATACTTTTTCTTGCTACTGTATATACCGAAGCAAGTGCTGACTGTTTGTACCACACCAGCCACTTCCACATTGTAGTGTCGATCCCGAAATTCTCCCACGATATTATAGTTATATTACTGTATGTGCATGTGTGTATTGTTTACGCTCACCTTAACAGTTAGCAAACAAAACAAAATGTCTGAGGTTTAAATAGGACAAGCTTCCCTCAAAATGCTGTTACACCTGTGTGTTATTTGAACCACTGTAAGTGGGAATAAAAGTGGGGAGTTTCACGATTTATTTCTTACCAGAAATTGCATTTTTGTAGAACATTTTACAAAATATCTTTGTTTTTTTGTTTTTTTTTTCAGTTTTAAATATTTAGTTATGTTACTTGAATCTCATGGTTAAAACTGAGATTATATATCAATAAGCCCGGGAATGTGACAAAAACATACAGGCTTTTTAAGGTGTCCTAATATTATTATTATTATTTATTGTATTTATAAAAGCGGCAACAACTTATGTTACATGACTGTATAAATATATAAATATATTGTCATGACATGTAGAAATTATCTCTTATTCACCATAATTAACCATGTAAAAGTTAAGGTTTTAAAATGTCACTCGCTCAAGCGTTTAAAGGGACTCCGAGCAGTGCAGAAACTATGGAAAGATGCATATCATTTTGAAGCTCTCTTTCTCCTCTTTCCAATGATGTATAAACCGCCGCCCTACACCTTTTCGTTTTCGATATTTCGCGATCGAAATTGCCGCGGCCACGATTTCGATTGCGAAAATAGAGAAGACTAAAAGGCGTAGGGCGGCGGTTTATGTGTCGTAATGATTTTACTGCTTGACAGAGAGAGTGTCATACCTTTGTTGCAGAGTTTAAGTAGTCGCTTGCATCACCAGCATATCCCACAAGCGTTGATGGGCAACTACACCTAGTGGGAAGTGGACTACTTTGCTATAAGACTACTAAGTCACTAGCCTTAACCTTTTAACAGCCCTGAACGAGTTGTGTCAGGCCAGTGTGTGCATCTAAACTTAGGTAGCGCAGCCATTCAGAGCGGGCAGTGAGCGGTTTTCCTTACCAGTCTGGACGACTGTTCTCTATAGAGAGAGCAGATCGTTTCAAGTTAGTTTCAGTATTTGTCGCTATTTCGGAGGGTAATGGGAGGAGAGGGATTCCCTGCTTAAATGCCCATTAGGAGCGTTCCTGCAGGCTTTCCAGACCTGCCATTGGGCAGCTCTCTCTCCCTGGCCATACTCCCTGCTACTCCCCGCCCTCCTGCACGCTGGGAGAGAGAGATCTCTCTCTCCTTCCAGCTTTGTGACCCAGAGGTCACAAAAGTGAAAGTGGGCCCTAGCAGGCCAACAGAGTAGTGGGGATAGCGGCTACCTGATCCGCCCAGCACCCCAGATCAGGTAGCCTAGGTTTATTTAATTATAGAAGTCCACCTTGGGCTCTCTTTAAACTTCACATATGACAGACTCCGTGTGATGAGGAGACATCGTAAACCAGAGTTTCAAAGTAAATAGGTCAGAGTACTTACAATGTTTGTTATATGCTAAAAAGAATTGTGGAATTTAAACCCCATCTTACTAGCACAACAATTTAAAAATAATTGTGGCATTATCCATGTGTCATACATTAGCTAGCATTCCTGTGAGACCCTCCTGATCTTGTAATTAAGGCAACCAATGACATTTATTTATGTTTGAAGAACAATGTTTCTTATTTTAATGTGTTGTGTATATGTGTATATAAGCTGTGTGTTCTACATGTTGTCAGTATACAGGAATCAAGCCGAGGAAGGCTTCATAGCTGAAAGCTTACTCTTGTTCTTCTGAGTTATCCAATAAATTATATCATCCTGATACAAAAAAAATTTCCAGCAGTTACAGGAGAAGTGCTATTACTTAATTTTTGTCCTTCAGGTCTCACTGGGCAGGTTCTGAGGACGTGCCAGATGTTCTAAAAAAAAAAAAAAACAGGCTTATGACAATTGCCACAACAGAGGATTTAAAACTACTAAAGTGCCATGCTGTGCGATTCTTCAGATCTGTGCTTAAATTTGCTATGAATGATTTATATGCTATGGAAGTCTTCCAAGGCACTGTACAGTAGACAATACACAGTACACAATGATGCCTGAACAATTGAAAGAAAGTACACAACTAAATAGACACACACACACACATGCGTGCGCACACCAGTATTAGAACACACTAGGGCACAGGTGTCGAACTCCAGGCCTGGAGGGCCAGATCCATGCCTGTGTTTAGGATGGACTGAGAAGAGAGGAATGCGTTCTACATGATGGATCACACCTTTCCTGATTCAGTCCCATCAATTAATTTGAGCTGTGTCAAAAATGTTGTGAGGCCCTCGGCCCTCGAAGGACAGAATCAGAAATTGGTTTATTCGCCAAGCACAACTGGATCGTGGCCGGAATTGGGTTTGGCACAGGTAAACAGCTCATAGGACAGGTTTGACATCCCTGCACTAGGGCCCTTATCCAATTCTTTTTTTTTTTTGTCCCAGGAGATACATTTTCATCTAATAAAAAAAAAATAACTTTGCAAAACTTAACAGTTGAAAAAATACTGAGAAGTAAGTAATAAAAGCAATATCAAACCTATTTAGTTTCCTGCCTGTTGGAAGCTTTAAAGATGTTTTATAGGTAAGTTTGCGTCTAAAAGAGAACCCTGCCTTTTAGAGCTCACAATTAATTTTGTCTGTTACTGTGCTTCACAAAGGGGCAGCTGCATATGAAAGAGAAGGCTGCATTATATGAAAGGGGAGGCTGCAAGTGGAATGAGTAGGCTAGAAATGAGGAGCATTATATAGAAGAATGGAGTTGCCTATTTCTTATTACTTGTTTCCTTATTTCTTCCCATCGATCTCAAAAACAATCTACTTTTACACTCACACTACCTCACCAGTGTATCTGATGTGATTTTTTTTTTCTCTGCGTTTTTCTTTATTCCTCTGCTTCTTTCTTGTTTTGTTGCTGGAATACTCAGCACATAACAAATGTACATAGACTACAATAAATCATTATTATTTTATATTAGTAGCAAACAAAGCTGTAAATCAAGCCCCTATACTAAAGAGCGTGATGATGAAACCAGAATATGCAATTCGGGGAAAGCATTGTAATGCTGCTGATAATTGCAGAAAAAATGAAGGAAAGGCATACATGTACTTGGTCTGTGGAAGGCATGTTAACCTTTTATATCTGAATTAGCGGGGGATTCCATTTTTTGTGTTGTAAAATGGTTATAGTAGAGCTTTTGCACCAGAATTGTTTGATGCACTTTTGGCATACCCTGACAATATATGATTGTATTTGTTATTAATATTTCAATATGTCCTGAGTATGGATATGGCCATGAACCCAATAAAATGTGCAACACTTGCTGAAATTATAGTATTCAGGATCATGGTATTCCAACCTTTTTATTTATTTATTTTGTTTACTATGGTACATTCTTGTGTTCGGATTTGTCTTATCATGTAGGGTGGCTTCTCTTTGCTCAACGTCTACATATATGTATTGTTATATGAAAAAGTGGGCACCTATTAGAGTTATAATAGAGTGCTTATAGTATTTTGTGGGTGAATGCTGATCTCCTGTAAGGAACTTACATATTGTATGTAGCCAGGTCTTCTGCTCCGTATCGGCTGGAGTCCTCAGCTTCCGGGTCTTAGTAGTGTGGCTGGGTTCCCTCTCGTGTGTGCAGCATTCTCCGCATTCCTCTAGGTGGCTGTACATGCTCTAGCTATGGGCGCATGCAGCCATGCGCCCGTCCTATTCATTTACACCCTACCAGCCCTGGCTTACTGAATGAAGCAGAGCCTATGGGCTGCCCATGCTCACTGGCATCTGACTGGTTACTGTTTCTATAAAAGGGTATCTCGGTCAATGTGCTCTTGCCTGTGATAGAGTTAAGTTGCCTTAGGATATTCTGGTGGGTGCAACTGAGTGTGGTTTTTCTCATGAATGACCTTGCCTGACATTTTGACATTCCTGTGGACTTCTGCCTGGACCAACTTTGGAATTGAACCTGACCTTGCTCTTGTTTTAACATGTAAGTTTTTATTTCTGTTCTGCTGTGTATGACCTTTAGACCATTATTGGATAAGCTTTGCATAACAAATTCGTGTCTCCCATTTGCATTCACCGCAATCCTGTCCTCCCATGATCGGGAATGGGTAGCAGCTGTTACCAATCCCAAACATTGTGCCTGTGATGAATCAGAGCTTCTGTCAGCAGAACACAGAAGTTAGTGTAGCACCATCTTGTAGCCAAAAAAGTAAAAATACACCCAAATACACTTTCACGTAGCAAGATGAAATACATTTTTATTATATAACTCCTTCCACCCCTACCCCATAGTTGCCAAAATAAAACGCTTGTTAAAAAAATTACATCATTAAAAAAAAAAAGAAAAACTACATAAACTGTTACCTTGGGGACTTTTTTTTATGTGTGTGTCATGGGGGTATAGTACATTTGCTAGTGCTAATTCTTAGAAGATTTTTGTTATAATGCCTTAAGGTGATCTAATAAAGTAACAGAAACACTCAGTTCAAACATCTATCGGCAGTATATTTAATTTACTCTATGTACTGTACGTGGATGCAGTCATGTTTGCACATTAGGTGCGTGTATGTGTATATAGAGAGAGACTTTAAAAAACATTAGATTTTTCTAATTTTTATTTTGTTATTCATACAGGGCCAGAGAAGATATGATATTAGCAAATATGAGAATATTTCTTACTTATGTTCCTTACTGGAAATGCTTTTTCAGCAACTAAAAGAACAAGAAACATTACATCCTGAAATCTTGGATGAAGCGAAACAAATGTTTGTGCAGTATTTTCACTGTTCAATCCTTAAGATTTCTGACAGGTTTCCATTGTTAAGTATTACTTTATGGAGGATAACTACTTTAATTTCACAAACAGAATTTGAAGACAATTGAAATCTTTCTTTTCTTGACATTTTGGAAACGTATATTTACGTGTTTTAGTTCTTGGGGACTTGTTTTTGTAAGAATTAATCCTTAATGTTTGACCTGTACTCAAACCTGAAATAGAGTGGGAAAATAATTAGAATTGTCCTTAGTTATCATGCTCAAGCAAGAGGTTATGGGTAAAGACAATGTCACATTGAAGCTGGGATACTTTTTTGTGACTTCAGTTGGAAGCCTCAGCATGATGCTGCCCTTCAGTTCTGCTGTGGATTTTATTTACAACTGCATGGTAGTGTCTGGACATACTGTGTGAGCACACTAACTATAAGTACTCTTTATTGTATACCTTTTTTCCTAGCATTTTCAGGTGCATGTATATGATTTTGCAGACGCCAGATTTGCGCACAGGATAAAGCCACAAAAGAGCTCACCCTGCTCCTGCACAAGTCCTGGTGGCACAAATTACAATCCCCCCTCCTGGTTGCTGTGGATAGTGGGGAAATATGTAATTCGGCTGCCAGCTATTTTTATAGTTATTTGTGTTCCGTCTATTGATGTCGCCCAAATTACACACTGAGTGTCGCTATAGCCGTAATTCCTATTACAACCTATAGTGGCGCTGGCTACACCCAAATCTCTTGCGATGCTTTTACAGCGCTCCTCTTCAGATAGCTATTTGTAGATACAGCCTCGTTAGTTTTTCAGTTCAAAAGAAGTCAAAAGAAAAGCGTCAAGCAACCCACCAAACAATGTTTAAAAAAAGAATGAAGTTGCATGCAGGCTACGCATTTAGACTGTATGTACATTTTTTTATCACCACAATTCAGATATTGTTGATTAACTGGTTTGGTTTCCTCTGCTCTCTTTATTCTGTAATAAGACTTTTTTTTTTATTCCAATCACCCAAATTGCATTTACCATCCTTTTATTTGCCATTGACTTAATGAAATGTGTTCCTCATTTGTGTTTTTGCTCAATTTATTAATTACAAATAAAATCTTATTTTCATTTTGTATTTTCCCACTTTCAAGCTGTTATGTTTTTAATTTATTTACCTAATTTATTTTTATGTTTTTGTTGAGCAAAAATGTCTCACCTAATAACACTAAATTGGTGTTCTGAGCGTATATGTTTCTATACCAAAAAAGCAACTAACATTTAGGCTTCAGCTACTGTGATGCCTGCTCATATGCCAGTTTAGGTGGGTGGAGGGTAATCAAAAAGATAAGAGTTCCAAAACATTGAAATAATCTCTTGCCAAAGCATTGATGTGTTGCTGAGGGGCTCCAGTAATAAATTATGTTAAAAAAGCAGGTACTTGTGGTGCTTATGTACACCAGACACCCATTTATCTAAGTGTGATACTCCTTGACCTCCATAATTCTTGTGAGAGCATATCTGCGGGCTTTACAGTTAACTCTCTAGATAAGATAATTCAGATAATTTTTTGTTAATGTTAAAGGACACCTGTAGTGATAGGAACATGGAGGCTGCCATATTTATTTTCTTTTAAACAATGCAAATTTCCTGGCTGTCCTGCTGATCATCTGCCTCTAATAGCTTTAGATCCTCTAGATTGTAAGCCTTTGGGCAGGATCCTCCTCCGTTTGTGTCCTACCTGATCATGCACCTCCATTACTGTGCACCCATGCTATGCATCTGAGTGAATCTAACTTGCCTAATCTCCATGCTCCCCTCCAGTGACTGACTAAGCATTACCTTGTACTCATACTGTGCTGCGTGATCTGATTTTCTTGTATTCCTGTATTGTCATATTGCTGTTTGTCACCCCTAAATATTGTCTGTAACCTAAATTAATGTCCAGCGCTGCGTAATATGTTGGCGCTTTATAAATACAATAAATAATAATAATAATAGCTTTAGCCATAGACCCTGAACAAGCATGCAGATCAAGAGTATTCCTGACTAAACTCTGACTGGATTAGCCACAAGATTGATTCAGACACTACTGCTGCTAGAAAAATCAGCAGGACTGCCTGGTATTGTTGAATAGGAAATAAATATGTTGGCCTTCATATCCCTTTCATTTCAGGTGTGCTTTACATGTACATGGTTGATTTTTTTCCCCCCCTTCTAACTCAAGCATGTTTCTATAGTTGGCCTTTTATGCTATTTGGACAGGTGTCCAAATTTTTTATGTTTTCAAATATTTATAGCTTTATACCTAACAAAGAGCATCTTCAGTTTTAATAAAATAAATTTACGGTTTTAAAATTTTCTTGGAAATAAACCATTTACAGACATAATGTTCAATTTTTCTACATTTATTCTCCATTTAGAATTATTGTCAATGGTGTTATTAATTTAGACTTTTTTATATTGGCCCATTTTACAAACATGCAACACATTTTAATCAGATCACAAACTTACAGCTGACCGGAAAATTATTAAAAATCTTCTTGTCTTGAATTTTGCCGAAATGATGTAGGTGGCTGATAAAGTTGCAAGCATCTTATAGATCACAGGAACCTCTTATTTAGCTGTGGTGATAACTGTGTGGCAATTTCAAAGCCACAGGACCTTTACTATATTAGATGACAATATGATTATATCTCATACTGTGTGTAAGTGTGCACCACAGGCACATTTTGCCTGGCTTCTTTGATAAGATTTAACTTAATGAGTAATAAAAACTAATTAGCATTGCATGTGACAGCCACCGGGGGAAACTTCATAACTTAGTCATAGAAAAATCCTAGTAAACCTTTAACAGCCTTGTTTCTTCCTTTGCACTGTCAGTAAATATACTTGGAAATATAGATGAAAATCTAAAGAGCCAGGTTACCTCCTGGTAAGACACGTTTTCATTAAAAAACAAGGGATTAGTCAATTGGACATCAAAGGACCCTAAACAGTTGGTACCTTTACGTATTTTGACTTGAGCTCTTTTTATCATTATTTATTTTTTAACTAAAGCAGTTTTTCATTACCTCATGATATTTCTTGTGGCCAAAGGAGGCCTATATACACACCTATGAGTACTGACAATAAATCAAATATCCACAGCAGATGGCATTTTACTTTTATTTAGAGGAAATAAAATGTGTGATTTAATTATATTATTCAGTAGACCAGAAAGAGACAGCAAGATTTTCCTATTTTAAAATCAGTTTGAGAGACATGACCATGCTGATGTGCTCCTATCTCCACAAAATTGTCGCTGTAACCACTGACTCACAGCATCAAGCAACTGTTTATAAATCATCAATACTACTTCACAGATGCAACAGCTCTTTGACATCCTCAGCCTGTATTGGAGAGATGTCAATGCACAGAATTGCAAGAGAGTGCCAACCGACACTATCCTTTTTCTAAAAAAAAACACCATTTTGTTACATTTTTTTTCACTGCACTTTTAAAGCAGGTGTCTGGGATTTTTTTTCCCCCTGAAAATCTGTGTCTTTGTTCTTTACAATAAATCACATTCCTCCAAGATACTTATGAAAACCATAGTGAAATTTAAGAATTCATATTGGTACTTTCTGCTAGAATCCCAGTGACACATTTTTATTGCAACCCACAGTGCCCCTTATGAGGGATGTTTTGCGCGTGTACTACTCGCCACTTGCCTTCTCCGTTTTTGTTTCTTTTGCACAGGGTATGTTTGTTGCAGAGACTAGGATTTTCATCTCATTCTGTCCTTGAAGGATAGATTTAGTGCCAGAGATTGTTGGAAGTGCTGTGGAGTTCTAAAAATTGCTTCAATAAAGGATGTGAGAGGAGATGTTGACCTGTCATTTAACCTTTCTCCTGTTTTTTCTTATGAGCGAGGCACGGCCTTGGAATAAGGAGTTCAAAGCCAAATCAGTGCATGAAGCAGAAACCAAGCCCACTTGGAGGGGAATGACCTCTTCCCTTATATTGCTGCAATAGAGGATCCTGTAGGTGAATGTTGGGAGGTGGATTAACACATTCTTCTGTTTGAGCCAGAAGAAAGATGGGTAAATAAAAAAAAAGTGGACAGGGATGATCATGGGAAAAAAATCCTCTCTGCTTTATATACATAAACATACATATATCCAGGCACATCGCCTTTAGTTAGGACATTAAATAAATTATTAGGGAAAGGGAGGTGCTGAAGGGGGTGTGGCTAGAAACAGCAAAAATCAATTAACCCTTTTGCTGTTTCTAGCCACACCCCCTTCAGCACCTCCCTTTCCCTAATAATTTATTTAATGTCCTAACTAAAGGCGATGTGCCTGGATATATGTATGTTTATTCTTATCATTGACCCCTGTGGCTAGGGTCCAATTCGGTGCACTCCCCCCTTCCCCTGTATGTTTGTCAGCATGCAGACAGCTTATGCTGGTGTATGCGCATGGTGCACATGGACACATAACATTAGCTCCCTTGTGCGATTGGTAAGATGCACGGTCTTTCCCAGGAGAGGAAGTTAGGATGTGTGCTCCTAATCCATTGATAGGTTTGATGCAATGAATGTGTTTGCATGTCTGCACTATGCATGTTACAGGGCCAGAGTTAGGACACCTATGTTTACCTGGGTACTTCTACGCAGTATAGGTGACTAAGCATAAGAATGCATTCTTCTGTGAACTAAAACCCTGGCTTTTAATTTAGCTGTAGGGATAACAGTTGTGCCTGGATGAGTAAATCTGTGAATGCATTTGTTTGAACATTTGCATGTGAGTTTGCGAAGGGTTAATTGATTTTCTCTGCTTTATATACAGTACATGAATACTTTTATGCAACAACCTGTACAACAGTAATAAAAACCACAAATGTTAAAATTGTGGATCTTACATTACTAAAGAATTTGATGTTTTGTATCGAGCCAGTTCCTAACGGTTTCCTCCAGTGAACTGGTCCTTACACTGCCTCACGCCAAACAGCACAGCAAGCAAGCACTTCATGCATCAAACCTTCATTCATTGTATATAAACCTATAACCATGATCTTTCACCCTGCATATTTCCAACAAAAACACATAAATATTGCATGTTGCAAAAGATTGGCTAGTATGCAGGTAAATTTGTCCTTTATTGTAAATCATGCTGTGTATATATTCCAAAAATTAAAGTAGCACTGGCTCTTATTAACTTATTTCTTCTAAGTTTTCTCCTAGGTGATATTTTCACACCTTATCAATAAAATGCCTTTCAAGCCACCAACAATCCATAAAAGATGAGGTTGTCACGTTAAAGTGTATACAATTACAACAAACAGCGTGAAGCATGTTTCATGGCCTCCACAAGGCCACTTCCTCAGAGTAACGTACATGAGGACAAGACTAAAAATACAATATCTACAAAAAAACAAATATGCAATTTGAAGAGTATCCATAGTACAGCACGGATAATCCATGGATATCCAAAAAAGGACAATGATGTATATACACAGATATAACATATACAAATTACCATATATGTTAGTACAATATGGTGGAACCTGTAGTATGTTAAGAGTGTATCCAGAAAACAATATTCGTTAAATGGCCCATAAGAAATAATGACAGATGTACTACAGAATACATGTAGCACTCTGGTGATCTATACTCCATCACCAAAATACTGTGAAAATCCCAGCCCTTATGCAAAAGAGCTACACAGGAAAGGAGGAGAAGAAAGGAGGGAACTGGGTGGGGAGGAAGGAAAGTGGGTAGGGAGAGGAACAGGAAGAGCACAGGACAGAAGGGTATGGGGAGGATCGAGATGAGGAAGGGAAAATAAAGAAAGAGGGGGGGATGAGGAAATAAAGAATGATTATTGCGGCATTAGGCCTTCAGCAAAATGCCAGACTTGATGCATGTCCATATAACTTATTTGCTTTTTGAACTAGTGATGCTCAAATAACCCGGACCTCCCTTTTGTGATGGGTTTGCTACATGACATGTCCGTACTTTTCTGTAACGATTGTGGAATTCTCTCCGTGATCTGCGCACAAGACGTGCGCTGACACTGCGGAAATCCTCCACAAGCGTATAATTTGAGGGGAACCCAGCAAAAGGTGCAATGCACCTGTAGAGGGAAATTCCTGTCGGCAGGTGGAGCTGTGGAGTGCAGAGGAACAGATCCTCTGCCCTGCCACAGACGCCAGACATGATTTGTACGAAGGGAAGAAACGCAGGGCCAGATAGCCCTGAAAGAGAGAGAGCAAAGCGACAGAGGGTATGTGTGTGCACCAATCTAGTCGCCACCCCACAACAGTGCATACACAACAGCAGATTTGAAGTAGGAACGCAATCGCGAGAGAGGCGATTGCCAGAGATGACACAAGGCTACAGCAAGGCAGAGCACGAGAGTAGCAAAGACACAGCAAATAATACAATGAGAAGATAAGGAAAATAACAAACGCTAACTAAACGCGAACACCACACTCATTCGCAACAGTGCACGCGTTTATGCGCGGTCTCCGCGTGTTAAGCACAACAGAGACAAGCACGCCTATTTAACCACCGACAGACAAACATGAAACAGAGGACGCGAGCGCTTGCTTAACGGTTACCTCACCGAGCCTCCAGCAAGCGTTCGTAGCAGACAAGACAGATACACGAAAACAGGAATAAGGGAGAGATAGGATCCACAGCACTAGCGCAAGACGAGTGCGATCCAGGCAAGACAGATCAGAAGGGGCTACCAGTAACAACCGCTGTTCCGGTTAGCACCCAGACACACAGAACGATTTCCTGTCGACCACAGCTGGGACAGGACAATCGCAACAGACTAACAAACAGATATGCAATTCTAACTGCACTAGGGAACCTGCCTAGTGCAGTCCCAGGAATTACTCTGAGCTAATCTTTAAACAATGAGCAAGGCTGACACTCCAGGAGTGTTTCACAGGACTAACCCTTATGACCAGCCCAGGTCTGTGATATCACATGGTATTTATAGTACAAACCTCCAGAGGATGTGGCTAGGCAATTTGCATGACAAACGCATGCAAATTCCTCAGCAGCAGCAAGCTGCCAAACTGACAAAAGGTCTCTCTTCCAGAGACCTGCAGAATGCAGACCTGAACAGTGGTCAAAAAGCTGCCTGCCTGCGCAGGCAGCCGAGCGGATCCTCACATTTTCATTTTTGATTTCGTCTTTTTCATTTTTTAGTTCTACATGCTTTATTATGTTGAAGCTTCCATTTCCTCCTATGTCTTTTAGGGGTCAATCTGCAGATGCAGCCCACCACTGCAGCATGATATAGTACACTTCATCCTGACATAGATGCCAGTTTTCAATATGGCCACCTGAGACCACTTACATCATCGGTAGGAGACTGCCAGTCTTCTCATTTAAAGAGACTCTGAAGCGAGAATAAATCTCCCTTCAGAGCTCATAGTTAGCAGGGGCACGTGTGCCCCTGCTAAACCGCCGCTATAGCGCCGCTAAACGGGGGTCCCTTCACCCCCAAACCCCCCACTGCGACACTTGGTCGCTCCTGGAGGCAGGGCTAACTGCTGCAGCCCTGCCTCCAGTCGCGTCTATCAGCGGTGCATCGCCGCCTCTCCCCCGCCCCTCTCAGTGAAGGAAGACTGAGAGGGGCGTGGGAGAGGCAGAGATACGCGCTGACAGACGCGCGTGGGGCAGGGCTGCGGCGGTTAGCCCTGCCCCAACCAGGAAGCGCTCCCCCGCTGAAATGAGGGGATTTGGGGGTGAAGGGACCCCCGTTAAGCCGTGGGATAGCGGCAGTTTAGCAGGGGCACACGTGCCCCTTCTATGAGGTCTGAAGCGAGATTTATTCTCGTTTCAGACTCTCTTTGGCCTCAATTCACTAAGCTTATCTCCTGTCTTTAATAACTCTTCTAGAGTTGTTACCATGGTGATAAGGCATGTAGTATTCAGGAAACATTTTACCTCAGGCAAGCCTAAAGTTAACTCTTCTGTCTTTAAATTAACTCTCCAATCCTTAAAATAACTCCAGAGTCAAAGACAGGCTGTTAATTAACTGCGTGTGAAAATAACTACAGAGGAGGTAAATTAACTACAGGAGAGGTAACTTAAGGAATGGAGAGGTAAGATAACTCTCTCATGTGTGGAGGTAAGTTTTCTCTTGCTTTATTATCTCTAGCATGATCTTAGTGAATTGAGGCCATTAACTGCCCTTAACTACAGGCTGCCTCAGGTCGTACTTGGCCACCTAGGTCTGTAGCACACATGTGCATGTGAACGGGAGTTCTGTGGTAATACAGTGTCCAGTATGACTACTTGTTTTTTAGCCCTATCATCCACTGGTGGGATGTTTGTTTACTTTATATGTACAGTCACGGAATGGCTTAGAGCCTGTTCTGTGTTCACTGCCATAGGGTTTCAATTGATACTGACATTTACTGATAGACACACTTGGGGCCTGATTCACAAAGCGGTGATAACAGTTAGCACGCTGGTGAAAAGCCTTTTATCACGCCTAAACTCAGTTTAGGCATGATAAGTTTAGGCATGATAAGTTTAGGTGTGATAAGTTTAGGCGTGATAAGTTTAGGTGTGATGAGCTTGATTCACAAAGCGGTGCTAACTCAGTTAGAGACTTTAGGCATGATAACCATTGCACCATGCTGGTGAAAGGCCAGTTTAGGCGTGATAAGTTTAGGTGTGATAAGTTTAGGTGTGATAAGTTTAGGCATGCTAAGTTTAGATAAGTGTAGATAGCGTGCAAAGTCCCGCACGCAAAGCAGCGCCATTAAACTCTATGCAAAGTGCACCAGACTTTGCTAGCGCAAAACTTTTGATCAGCTGTGCACTTATAACTTATCATGCCTAAACTTATCACACCTAAACTTATCATGCCTAAACTTATCACACCTAAACTTATCATGCCTAAACTGAGTTTAGGCGTGATAAAGGGCTTTTCACCAGCGTGCTAACTGCTAGCACCGCTTTGTGAATCAGGCCCATAAGTTTTTTTTGCATCTTGTTCAGAAAATTCTGTTTAATAAACACTGAAAATTTGGTGTTTCTAGGACGTACGGGGGCTTTGCTATTAACCGTTAAAGTCGGCGGATTTTTCCTGTAATGTAAATGCAGAAAATAGGCAGAAGCAGATTTTCTGCATTTTACATTACAGTAAAAATCCGCCGAATTTAGCGGTTAATAGCAAAGCCCCGTAAGTCCTAGAAACACCAAATTTTCAGGGGTTATTAAACTGAATCTTGTGAACAAGATGCAAAAAAAGTTTTCAAAAAGACCTTATAGTTTTTGAGAAAATCAATGTTAGTCGGGCGGAATTTCCACGATTTCCGGTGTAAATTTCCGCGATTTCCGGCGGAAATCCGCCTAACGCGCTTGCATTACCGATTTCCGCATTCCGATGGGGAAATGCAATTTCCGATCGGAATTTCGGAAATTGCATTTCCGCGGAATCCGAATGAGCATCCCTAGATGTAGTTTACTGCCATACATATACTACTTGCTAATTATTACAGAAACCACACCCCCAGTGTCATCTTCCATAATCCTGCTCATCACACCCTCCAACAACTCTCCCCCACCCTGTATATGAACATGCCCCTCTGGACACCCACCAATCACTATATCTGGAGATGTTGGGAAGGAGGGAACAGCACACCACAGACTGCTGGCTTGCAATGATTGCACGTTTACATAGGTAAGGTCTACAAAGTTGTAAAACAAATAAACGGAGCAGCCCGAAAAAAAAAGCACCAATGAAAGTAAAGTGAACCCTGTGCACTCCACCATGTTATAGCTGACACTTATTACTGCATACAAACAGGAACTATAAAACATAGACTGTCTGCTCACTTTTGTTTAAAAACGGGAACTAAATATACATAGTATAAGAGAAAGAGCTAAAGCTGCTCTACAACAGGAACTCTGCATAAAAACGGACTGACACACTTTTGCTACAAAAACAGGGATTTTGATTGTGATTAGGGCATAAGCTCACCAGTGCCAAAAATCTATCCTTGGTCTGGTGAGTCCTTTTCAACTGGGCATTACGACTATGTAACTGTACAGTGCACCTTGCTCAGAGAGAAATGTCAGTTCAGAAGGGGTTTGTCAAGTTGGGATGAGGCTGCAAGTTGAGATCTGGTCACTGGACCTACATGTTACAAATTAGAGACAAAGTAGCCTGTGCTCACACCATTCAGCATTTATATACCTAACAGCAAATGCTAGGAGGGGGTGTGGCCATATAATCCAACATTGAAAGTAAAGTTAACCATTTACCGCCATCCTAACGTATTAAAACGTCATGCTTACCGCTATTAACAGCAACATGACGTTTTAATACGTCGCGCATTCCCGCCGCTGATACCGCCGTGTGTCCGCCGCTACCGCCGCCATTACCGTCGGGATCCCGTGCTGGGTGATTGGGGAAGAGGACCGAACAGTCCTCTACCCAATCGCAGTGCCTGGAGTGAATGGACCTGACCGCGAACAGCGGCTACGTCCATTCACATAAACAGGAAATGTAACAGTTTAATAAAGTGTAAAAAAAAAAAAAAGTGAACACGTCCTATGAGTGTTCACCTGCGCCATCTTGTGGCCAAAAAGTATATTACACCTACAAAATACATACATTTTCAAGTATATACACATCATTAATAAAATTACACTTCCAACCCTCCCCCCCAAAAAAAAACACTTGTAAAAAAAAAAAAATCAGCTTAAAAAAAATAAATAAATAGTTGCCTTAGGGACTCAGCTTTTTTTATTCTATATTTTATGGGGGAAAATTAATTTTAATTTATTACATAGGGGCTTGTAATTATGGCCAGAACAAACAGAAAAATAACCACTTATATTTCAAAATAATATACCTTCGCCATACATTGTGGTAGGGACATAATCTAAACGGTTTAATTATCGGGACCACTGGGCAAATAAAACGTGTTTGTTTTATCCACAGGAGAATGTTTAATTTTAAAACTATAAAGGCTGAACACTGAGAAATAATGATTTTTTTCTGTTTTTCTCGTTAAAATGCATTTAGAATAAAAAAAATTCTTAGCAAAATGTACTATCCACAGAAAGCCTAATTGGTGGCGAAAAAAACGAGGTATAGTTCATTTACTTGTGATAAGTAGTAATAAAGTTATTAGGGAATAAAAGGGAGGAGCGCTGACAACTGAAAATTGCTCTGGTCCGTTAGGATAAAAACCCTTGGGGGTGAACTGGTTAACAGGGGAATATTATATTCCCACAACCTCCTCGCTTTGAATTCTGAAATGTTATATTTATAAATTTGATGCCCTGGACTTGTGCCCAGTGTGGGTTAATTGTTGTTATTGAGTATTTTCTATGTTTTATATGGTTCTCACATTGATCATTTTGTACTGTTTCATGCATTTGCTTCTCAATAAAACAATTTGAATAAAAAGATATTAAAGTTAACCCTCTGCACTCCACCATGTTATAGCTGGCACTTATTATTGCAGATATTATATGCAGCTTATATGCTAATAACAATCAAAATCCCCATTTTTGTAGCAAGTGTGACAGTCCCTGTTTTTGTGTAGATTTTAGCTCTTTTGCTTAACCACTTCACCACTGAGGGGTTTTACCCCCTGACCACCAGAGCAATTTTCACCTTTCAGCGCTCCTTCCACTCATTCGTCTATAACTTTATTATTACTTATCCCAATGAAATGAACTATATCTTGTTTTTTTTGCCACCAATTAGGCTTTCTTTAGGTGGGACATTATGCCAAGAATTATTTTATTCTAAATGTGTTTTAATGGGGAAATAGGAAAAAATGTGGGAAAAAATTATTATTTTTCAGTTTTCGGCCATTATAGTTTTTAAATAAAGCATGCTACTGTAATTAAAACCCATGAAATGTATTAACCCATTTGTCCCGGTTATAAAACCATTTAAATTATGTCCCTATCACAATGTTTGGCGACAATATTTTATTTGGAAATAAAGGTGCATTTTTTTCAGTTTTGCATCCATCCCTAATTACAAGCCCGCAGTTTATAAAGTAACAGTGTTATACCCTCTTGACATAAATATTTAAAAAGTTCAGTCCCTAAGGTAACTATTTATGTTTTTTTTTTATTGTATTTTTTTTTTTTTTTATTATTACAAAAAAAAATAAAAATTGGGGAGTGTGGGAGGTAATGAGTTAATTTATTGTGTAAATGTAATGTTTGTATATGTAAAATGCTTTTAGGGTGTAGTTTACTATTTGGCCACAAGATGGCCACAGAGTGTTTGTTTACATGCGACCTGTAAGCGTCCGGAAGGACGCTTACAGGAAGCAGTAGGAGGCTGGGAGACGCACAATGATCTCGCTGTTTCTGAAAGAAGCAGCAGATCATTGCGGGGGCTAGATCAACGACGGGAATGGATTTTCCCGTTCATTGATCTCCGGGCGAGCGGGCGGCGGCGTGCACGAGCGGCGGGTGCGCGCGCACGAGCGGCGGGAGCGCGGACAGCGGCGGTAGCGCGGAAGGTACGGATTTCTCCGTCCCTGGTTTTTTAGGAGGGAAAAAAGGGGCGGAGAAATTCGTACCGCTGGGGGTAAAGTGGTTAAACCATGTATATTTAGTTCCTGGTTTTGAACAGAAGTGAGCAGACAGTCCATGTTTCATAGTCCCTGTTTTTATGCAGTTATAAGAGTCAACTATAACGTGGTCGAGTGCATAGGGTTAACTTTTCTTTTAATGTTAAATTTTATGGTCACACCCCCTCCTAGCATATTTAAAAGTAGCCTCCCTGGCGGTATGGACGAGCTGAGTTCGTCCAGCAAAAACTTGCAAAAAACGTTAATGACGAGCTGAGCTCGTCCATGCCGACAGGGAGATTTCCTGTTTCTCTGCCCCGCCGGCTGCATTTTTTTCTTATCAGAGGGATTCCCCAGGATGGCTGGATGCCTGACTGCACGCTGTGGGTAGCGATCTGTGCTACCCACAGCGTGCAGAACAAGCATCCAGCCACCCTGGGCAGCCAGCGGGGTAGAGAATGTGCGGGGGACGAGATCGGGAGGGAGGGGGCGGAGGGGGACAGGCCGCCCGCAACAGCCACAATAGAAGGGGGATCCCCCCACCCGCACAGAGGGGGATCCCCCCGCCCGCAAAAGCCACAATAGAAGGGGGATCCTCCCACCCGCACAGAGGGGGATCCCCCGCCCGCAACAGCCACAATAGAAGGGGGATCCCCCCGCCCGTACAGAGGGGGATCCCCTGCCCGCAACAGCCACCATATAAAGGGGTTCCCCCCGCCCGCACAGAGGGGGATCCCCCGCCAGCACAGCCTCCACATACAAGGGGGATCCCCGCACATTCTCTGCCCCGCTGGCTGCCCAGGGATTCCCTAGGGTGGCTGGATGCTTGTTCTGAACGCTGTGGGTAGCACAGATTGCTACCCACAGCGTGCTGGGGGGGGGGGGAGGAGGATCGGGAGGGGGACATCTGGCTACCTATAAATCTGGCTAAACACCTGGCTCACTATATACCTGGCTAAACATCTGGCTCACTATATACCTGGCTAAACACCTGGCTCACTATATACCTGGCTAAACATCTGGCTCACTATATACCTGGCTAAACATCTGGCTCACTATATACCTGGCTAAACACCTGGCTCACTATATACTTGGCTAACTATACTTGGCTAACTATACCTGGCTGCACATCTGGCTAACTATACCTGGCTGCACATCTTCTACCTATACATCTGGGTCTTATACTCACCATTGGCATGCTGATCCCTCGTCGCGTACCTCTGATAGCTTCCCCAGTGTCTTCTTCCATGTCCCTTGGCGGATTTTGCTTCTTCCTCAGCGATCACATGTCCCCCGTTGATCGGCGTTGATGACACCAGGGTCACACAGCGTCATCAACATCTTGCAGAAAACACTTTTTTTTTTTTAATTGAATTCAATACAATAATCTGTATTAAATTTAATATTAAAAAAAAATTGGTTGCAAAAAAAAATGGTTGCAAATTATTGGAAATTAATTGAAACACTTTTTGCACGGAAATCCTGGGGAAACTGAACGCCAGGGTGGTTAATGAATTGGTAGACCACAGGCTATTTTGCAAAGCAGCAACCTGAAGTGCACTGGAGCCATCCGAGGACAAGGAGGAGGTCAAAGGACAAGGAGGCAGTGATATTGGCTGGCTTTACTGGGTGGGGGTAAGCAGAGGGCAACTAATTGGGGCAGAACACAAATTAAAGTGGTAGTACAACCCATACACCAAGGTCCAATCATTATCACAGCCCTCCTCCCACAGTTCCCGCAGTTGGCTGATGGTGTAATGGTTAAGGGCTCTGCCTCTGACACAGGAGACCAGGGTTCGAATCTCGGCTCTGCCTGTTCAGTAAGCCAGCACTAATTCAGTAGGAGACCTTTGGCAAGTCTCCCTTACACTGCTACTGCCAATAGAGCGCGCCCTAGTGGCTGCTGCTCTGCTCTGGCGCTTTGAGTCCGCAAGGAGAAAAGCGCAATATAAATGTTATTTGTCTTGTCTTGTCTTTGTCTAAAACAATTTGATCACAAAATAATATACATGTTTTTTTAACACTTGATCATTCCTTAGCTTGATGACATTTTATGCTGCAAACTCTTTTGAGATTTTTTTGAAGATTGTGGATTAGACTTAATGATGTGTTGTGCCATGTCATCTGTGAATTAGATCTAACATCTGTTACTGCATTAATCAGTTACAATGCATACTTTTTTGTGATCAGTATTGATAAAAGTGGATTGTTCAGGTTTGGTCTTTATATTGGTCTGGCATGTCCACATATTTAATAATTTTAATATATGTTAATTTGATTTTATGAGTTATGGGCCCGATCCAATTCACTTTTTGTCACTTTTTCAATTGCAGAATGCAAAAGTTATTTTAAACAGAAGATGAAAAAGATATCACTTAGGAGAAAAAAATGTACCGTATTTCCCACCGTATAAGACACACTTTTTCTCCCCAAAAAATGGTAGAAAAACTCCCTACGTCTTATACGGCAAAGGCAGGGAATCCCTGACTTACAAATGCCCACCGATATGAACCGCCAATCCTGTGTGTGTTAAGTGTTCCCAATGCCCCCGGTCCCTCCCCCATGCCTGCTTCAGGGGCCAGATGCAATTCCCCTTTTCTCAGGCGTTTTCTCCTAGAAGATAATGTTACATCTTCTATTTAGAATAACTTTTCAGCACTTTGCAAGTGAAAAAGAACCAAAATGTAAGTAGAAATGTACTATCAAAATTATTTTGAGTATTTTCTTGCTTGCTAATAGTTTAAAAGGGAAGTTATTTTAAGTTGTGAAAATATCACCTAGGTGAAAACTCAGGTGAAAAAGTTAATTGCATATGGGCCCATGTGTTTGCCTGTGTCCTGGGAAGTGTATAGTGTACCCCCTCCCGCTGCCTTATTTCTCTCCCCCTTGTTGTTCCTGCCCCCCCCCCCGGGGGGGGGGGGGTTATCTGCAGCGGGCTTACCTCTCCTCCATGCCCGCAAGGATTGGAGACCTCCTTCACAGCTGTGAAGCTTGCACTAGTGATCGGCATGCGATGATGGCGCAACCATCACATGCTGATCATTAGGGAGAGCTGTGTGGATGGGGAGGAGGTCTCCAATCCTCGCATGGTGGAGAGAGGTAAGCCCACTCTAGATAAACACCTGGGGGAAGAGCCAGGAACCACAAAGTGGAGGGAGATGAGGCATGTGGTGGGAGCGGGCACACTATACATTTGCGGGGGACACAGGCAAACACATGGAGCAGGCATGGGGGACATGGGCAGACACATGGAGCAGGCATGAGGGGCACAGGCAGACACATGGAGCAGGCATGGGGACACAGGGGGACACATGGAGCAGGCATGAGGGGCACAGGCAGACACATGGAGCAGGCATGGGGACACAGGGGGACACATGGAGCAGGCATGGGGGACACGGGCAGACACATGGAGCAGGCATGAGGGGCACAGGCAGACACATGGAGCAGGCATGGGGACACAGGGGGACACATGGAGCAGGCATGAGGGGCACAGGCAGACACATGGAGCAGGCATGGGGACACATGGAGCAGGCATGAGGGGCACAGGCAGACACATGGAGCAGGCATGGGGGACACAGGCGGACACATGGAGCAGGCATGGGGGACACAGGCGGACACATGGAGCAGGCATGGGGGACACAGGCGGACACATGGAGCAGGCATGGGGGACACAGGCGGACACATGGAGCAGGCATGGAGGACACAGGCGGACACATGGAGCATCCATGGGGACACAGGCAGACACATGGAGAAGGCATGGAGGACACAGGTGGGCACATTGGGCAGGCATGGGGGACACAATGATGGAGACATAGGGACACAGGAGGAAACCATTTGGGGGAGAACATGTACACGACGCTCCTGGAACATGGATGCACCAGGTTTAGTATATGTTTTTTTCCCTGGTTTTTGCCCTCTACACCTAGGTGCGTCTTATATTCCGGAGCGTCTTATACAGCGGAAAATGTGGTAAATGGATGAGACCCATATATATTTACATATAATGTGTGAGTGTCTACACACTATCCAATCTTTTCTATATGCGAATTTCATTGGTAACCTATAGTAATAAAGTACCTTTTACAAAGGAAATATGTCATGCATTAAACCATTTTTAGAAGGGAAATTTCAAACATCCCTTTCTCAATTACAAACAACCAATGCTATATACAATCCAGTGATTTCACATGGCCTGAACAGCTGTTTGCTGTTACCTCACCGCACATGCTGCATCTGTCACAATCCAGGTGATAAACATCACAAGGAACATTGGGAATCAAAAAGACTGCAGCTACTGGATAATGAGACACACAGGTTTTTCCTTGAACTTACTACACTGGAGGATGGCCAGTCAGAAGTTGGCTTAATAACCCTACTGCACTTCATAGGACTCATTAAGACTTAACATAACAACTAAGAGGCAACAAGTACTTATGCTGTCTAAAACTATTAAGTTCCCCAGCCAGCATTCTCAAGAAGCAGTTTACACTATCTTTTGCAGTAACTTTTACCTTGACAGACACACTTGGAGGTGCTAACACCCAACCCGCTCTTTTCTTTTGTGTATTTGTTAAATAGATGGTTTACGCAGCAGCTCAACAAATAAGTGGCCTGCACTCTTACTGCTCAGTGCTCACTAATCTTCCAGCCCTCGTTTTCTTCATTGATAACATTCACAATAAAGCAGTAAAAGCAGTGTTGCCAACTCATCCCTTTAATTACTGACACATCTAAGTTATACAGGTTCTGGGGCGATTTGCACATTATCAATGCCTTAACTGCATCTACCTAGCCACAAAACCTGTATAATGCATATGTGTCAGTAATTAAAGGGATGAGTTGGCAACACTGAGTTAAATATTTTTACAACATCTGGCAACTCATCGAGAGCAGGCAGAAAGGGGACAGCGGTGGGTGGGGGGGGGGGTGACCCCCACCTCACCTGGGTTCCTATTCCCCACTCCCCCTACAGCTAGTTTCAATCATTTAAAAATCGTTTAAGATCAAGATAATGTAGCAGGCGGGGAACTTGCTTCCTTGCGCTCCACTGCTCCAATGAACATCAGAGGACGGCATTACAGGAAGTGACGCAGCAGCGGTGGGACGGAAGGAAGTAAGTTCCCCGCTCGCTGCCTGCTACGTTATCTTGATAAACAATATTGCTATCTGGAGGGGTAGCAGGGACGGGGGACCCAGGTGAGGGAGGGGGGGGCCGACCCCCGCTGCCACCCTCGTCCTGCCTGCTATACTCCTCCAGCATAGCGGCCACCTTTCACCCACAGGCTGTGACACAGAAACTGATCTGTTTCTGTGTCCAAAACTGCCTGTGAAGATGGGGATCCGTTTTCCCATTGCTATTCACTACCCCTCCGTATATCCGGGGTCCATGATAATGCAGAAAATCCAGACTGTCCGTTCAGGTTTTGAAAACGAGTCCCCGCAAATGCAGACGGATCCGTTTTTTTCTTGGGTGAAGACGGCTGCTATTTTTAACATTGCTGTCCATGGCTCCGTTTTTAATCAGGGCTGAGAAACAGAGCCACGGATACGTTTCCAGACCTAGGGCTTGATTCACAAAGCGGTGATAACTCAGTTATCACGCCTAAAAGACTTTAGGCGTGATAACCTTTGCACCACTGAGTTATCACCGATTTTTGCTCTAACTCGCGCAAAGTTTCCGCGCGTACGCGCAAAGTCCCATAGGGCTTAATGGGAGCTTCGCGCGAGTTGCTTCTTATCATGCCTAAAGTGAGTTTAGGCGTGATAAGGGGCTTTTCACTGGCGTGCAAACACTTTGCACCGCTTTGTGAATCAAGCCCCTAGTGTGAACCAGCTTTACTTGCAATATGTCCAGCTTGAGGCAAACAAAATAGAGTAATATTAATCAATGGGAATCCTAGGTTCCATATTCAAAAAACATTTAGCACCATATTCTCCTTCCCTGGCTTTAGTAAATCATTGCAGTGTGTATAAATTGTAATTTAAAGTTGTTTAACCTCCCTGCCGTTATAAAAAATTGCTGCGCACGGCAGGGAGGGTGTTTTTTGGCTTTTTTTTTTTGTAGCATGTAGCTAGCCTAGCGCTAGCTACATGCTTCCCCCCTCCCTGCGGTGTCCCCCCGAATGCGCCGATCGCCGCCGGCGCATTTACCCATCCGGAAATCCTGTTCTGAACGGGATTTTTAGGAGGGCTTCCCCCGTCGCCATGGCGACGGGCGCGATGACGTCACCGACGTCATCGACGTCGTGACGTCAGAGGGAGTCCCGAACCACCCCTCGACGCTGCCTGGCACTGATTGGCCAGGCGGCGCACGGGTCTCGGGGGGGGGGCACCCTCTGATGCTGCGGGTTGCGGCGAATCGGAGCGGAGCGGCGGCGATCGTAAGTTACACGCAGCTAGCAAAGTGCTAGCTGCGTGTAACAAAAAAAAAATTATGCAAATCGGCCCAGCAGGGCCTGAGGAATCCTCCGCGGCAGGTTACCCCGAGCTGAGCTCGGGATAACCGGCAGGGAGGTTAACATGTCTTCTATTTCTTTTTGCAGCCACCCATTTAATTTCAAAACCAGTCAGCATTCTGAAACTGTACTACTTTGAAACCTTGGCAACAGTGCTGTATTTTGAGGACAGACTTCCTAGTTATTACCATGTTGCTGTATGAGTAATTAGCTGCATAGTTATTCCGTAGATGTGGATTAATTGGAAGCCATCTGTAATGCCTATCATTTTTTTTTTGCTTTGGGCCCTTGCTCCACGGGCACTCTTAACTCCCAAGCTACTTCAGACAATCTATAGTTCCATGCTCATCTAATGTCCAACTCAGTGAGGCCAATTTATTATTGCCATGTCAAGAGGTAATGGTGAGATCAGGAGGGGGGGGGCAAGTTGGGTGGTCAAGAAGGCAGAACCAGTGAGCTTTAGTGGCCAGGAAGGCAAAGCCAGTGAACTTGATGCTCCACCCTTTGACGATTGTCAAAAATGCATGGCTTTCAATACCATGGAAGGGGCAGAGAAAGGAATGGAGCAAAGAGTAGACAAGAGTACAATTTCGCCCACAAAGTACCCTCGTCCCAGTGTTGGGGAACAAGTGGGTAATCTTCTGGTGCCCAGGAGAGGCTTATTGTGCTATTCTGTCACACCATTAATGGGGAGGCCCACAAAAGAGCCTCACCCACATAAGTAAATGACTAAAAGTGATTAGTACCTCAGACTTAAATAAAAAAAAAAAAACATGCACACACACAAAAATAAACGAATTAATTTTAACACAAATCTTTTTTTATGTATTTTATCAAAATCCAATAATGTAATCCATGTCTGTACTTAAATATTCTTTTCTAAACTCCTTGCTGAGGCTTTACATTCGTCAACCCATATGGATAAATGGAAGCCCTTTGGAAAATTCAAAAAAGGACATTTTTATTTGTACAAACTGTGCATGCACGCTGATATGCCTTGTAAGAAAAAGCATGTGCCAGGCATCGTGCTGCATGGGTACATTTTTTACATAACAAGAAGTAAACCTACACCTGCAGTTATAGTAGTGTAATTTATTCTTGATATAGAATGTGCACACGCTATACCTGATTTTATTTGAGCTGATAGCAGCTGCTGATTAGAGATGGCCCGAACCTGTGCTGTAGCAAACAGCTATGGGGAATGACCTCAGGGTCATTTCCGCATACAGCATTTTATGCATTACTGGGCAGACGCTTTCCTGGCGGTTGCGTGTCCTTGATCGCGCACCTGCAGCCGGTAACGTCCTGCGCAGAACACTCCTGGGTGCTGGTGTGCGATCAAGGACGCACGGCCGCCGGGAAAGCGTCTGCGCAGTAATGCGTAAAATGACTTATGCGAAAATGGCCCCAAGGTCATTCCCCATAGCTGTTCGCTATAGAACAAGTTTGGGCCATCTCTACTGCTGATGTGCACAGAGCCTAAGGAGTATGAAGGTTACAGCTGCAGTGGTGTACTGAGCCAATTTTTAATCCTTCAGCTTAGTTATTCAGACTTGTCAAATTCCTTTTAAGTACAAACTTATTTAGCCAAATAAAAGGATTCTGATTAGTACCTATCAATATTTTGGGCAAGACAGTGTTACGAGTACAATATAAGTCTCTTTGCACACTGCATGTGATTCTGATTCCGCGTTTTAATCTGTTTTTACATCCGATTCCGATTTTTAATCTTTACTGCATGCTGCGTTTTTTGATCCGTTTTTCTGAATGGGAAACTCTGAATTGAAAATCTGAATCGGAAAACAAATTTGCAGTGTGCAGGAAGCCTAAGAGTACTTGGAAGATCTGACACGATTTTGAGACTGAACAGGAATTTCTCAAGACTAAAAACAGGACTGTAAACTCTGCTACTTGCCACATTGGTATGGCTACATAAGGAAATGATTTTCAGAAGCAAAACAAGATTGAATGATAGGGCAAACCTAATCATAATTACCTCTGTACACACATTGGTTAGATTTTTTTTTGACACTGTAATTTTTATAATTGATTTAATTTTGTCATGTTAAATGTATAGACCCTAATTTAGATTTTATCCCTTATCACTCTTTCTGTTGTCAAACTGTTATGTCAGGTTATCTCGATTTGCTCTGAATGCCAATGTAAATATCATATGGTTTCTGGATACATTTTGTATTTTGACAGACCAGAAGCAAGATCGATATTTATAAACCTAATGTCTGGAAAGCGAACTGGGAGAGCTTTAGCTATTGACACATGATGTACACTGATTTGATTTTTGCTTCCAAACATAGTTGAAAAATTGCCTTGAATGGACTGTCAATATTTATAGCTATTTACTCTTTAGCAATAAACTGAAAAGATGACAAGATATGTATCTGTCTAAAGGCACTTGGAAGTGTAGTATGAATACTATTATTAATAATACTATAGCTGGAGCTGTTCAAGTTATAATCTGGAAGTTAACAATTGGAATAGGTTGTATTAGGATCGAAAAAAAACCACAGTCTTGTAAAAAGTAATACCTTTTAATGGCTTTGTATTAGGATCACACACAACTACACATTTTCGTAATGGGAGAGTAGTTTTAGAAACGTGTATTTAAATAATATGAGCATTGTCATCTACAGTGATCAGGCAAAACATTTAAGCCACCTGCCTAATATTCTGTACTGCCCTTCTGCTTTCTACTGCTCAAACATCTCGTCCTGTCAAGTTATGGGTTCCAGAAGAACCCAGTAGGTTTCCCGTGCCATCATCCTTCCCTAGCTCCATAATCAAGTTTTTATGTTCTCATTTAGGTCTCCTCAGCGGTGGACAGGAGTCAGCATGGACTGCATCAGTGATGAGCGAAATATATTTCATATAAATTTGGGTAAAAATGGTATAGTTTCACAGAATTCAGCAAAAGTTGGACTGTCAATATCCAATATTAACAATATTCATTGTTAATGAAAAGGAAAAACAATTACTGTTTTAATTGTTCTTAAGGGTTGCATTCTGATTTTAATTTCATTATACTCTTAGGTACATTTATTTAATCCTTTGTTCACTTGTTGAATGATAAGCAAGAAAGGTTGTCATTTTCCCTGTGCCAATAATGAAAAAAGGCAGAATAATAATCGTGTCAATGAAAATATGCTTATTTCAAAGAACTCTTGAAATTGAATGTCAAGGTGCAGTGGAGGCTATAGAAAACCATTTTTTTTCAAACATTTTTATTAGAAAGCGTAGTCACATTGGGCATGATTCACAAAGCTTTTTCGCCTGTTTTCCTCTGTTTTCGCCTTATGTATGTTCCTTTTTTAAGGTCCCAAACAGCAAAAATATAATCTAATTAAGGTAAGAAGGCTAAACGTGGCATGCATGGCCACATGATTCAAAATGATGCCACCTCAATATAAGTGTGCATGGAGGGACAAAACTCAGCAGAACTAACAAGTCACTCTCACACAGAATTTTCACATTGCTGGAGTAGAATATACTAGCTGCTGATATCAAAACCATTCTATGTTTGACCATCTAATTGTTAAAAGGTATTCTGCAAAGTACCTCAGCCTATTTAAATGCTGCAGTCCAGGTAGATTGCAAACCTTAATGCTGGTTTCACACTATATACCAGTGTTAGCAGTGCGGTGCTTCACGCCCATCGCACCGCCAAAAACAGGCCTTCAGGGAACACCGCACTATTGTGCCACTGGCCAAGCAGGAAGTGACGCGCGCTTGCTGTCACTTCCTGCTTCGGGTATGAGTAAGCATATTGTTAAAATATGCTTCAGCAAATGCGTGCCGCGTAGCCAACATGTTTAATGAAACGTGTCACCATAGACTAACATGACTTCCCGGGACAAAGCAGATCGCTGCAAGTCGACACAGCATTGCAGCGTTAACGTAGTTTCGGCCCCGCGTCGGGGATGTCACTTCCGTCGCACTGTAACGTGGCAGTATGAAAGTCTCCATAGACTTTCATTGCCCGGCAGTGGGGTGCGGTAAAAATACCACACCGCACCACCCCAGTGTGAAAGGGCCCTGAAGGACAACTGAAGTGAAATGAATATAGTTACATAGTTATTTGGGTTGAGAAAAGACATATACGTCCAGCGAGTTCAACCAAAGAACAAAGGAGAAGAATATGGAGGCTGCCATATTTATTTCCTTTTAAACTGGTAGTGCTGCTGATCTATTTGGGAGCAGTAGTGTCATCTTCAGTGTTGTCTTCAGTCTTGTCCCATGAAAAGATAAATATATCTATAAATAATAGATAATCAAATATTTACAAAAAATGTGAGAGTCGTACCGATTTTTGTGAGATACTGTATGCAGAACCATTTTGTCTTCGAGCACATAGCATTCTGGTTCCGTCTGCTCCCACTGCGTTCTTAAAAGATGATAATTTGATAGTCATATAGTTACATATTTATAGTTTGTTCAAAATCTATTCACAGGCAAGCAGTTCATAAAAATATGTAAACTGAAAAAATAAATGAAGGCTTCTAGCTTCCTATACTACAAGTGTTCAGAGACGCACTGTAACTAAGAATTGCAAAGTGCTGTGTGTGCACTCAGCAATAATGTCACCAGAAACAGATTCAGTAAAATGTCAAGGTACATAATGGATGGAAAATGATAGGGCTGATTATTCACTAACCACTGACATTTCTGTTCAGCAAATGATAGGACTGGTAAAACAAATTGTCCCAGCTTACGTAGAGGTTAAGTTCTGTTACTAGAAAGGTCAAGCATCAGAACTGGATACCAGTGAAGCAATGCGAAGCAGGTATTTAAAATGTAATACAGAGTATTGTGTATAACAAAATGTTATTAACCTCACCTGAGTGAACATTTACTACAAGAAACATTTATCTATTCAACTGATACACTGCAACTGGCACACATTACTCATAAAGGGACATATAGAACTGTGAGCAGCCTCATGATCTTCAGTGCTGTGACTAATCAAAATCAAACATCTTGTTAAGCCTGAGGTAGTCTGTAGCTCTAGTAATGCATGGCATCAAGATCAGTACATGTTAACCAGCAATAGCACCATCATACATAAAGAATTCATTAATTTTATGCTTTGAAAGTCAAATATACTCTACTAAATATATTCACAATGTACTAAAAAAAACTGATTTTTTTAGTACAGTGGAACTGATTTACAGATGTTCTCCAAAGCTGAAAATAACAGAACATTAATTATCTTGGAAAAAAATGGATTTATGAAATTAAAATCCCTCCTTTGTTAAGAAATGCTGTTTTCCGTTTTGATCTGCATATTGCAAGAATCCATGATAGGTTTGTTTTTTTTTTTTTTCAGCTTGATGACACAGTAACTTGTAGAAAGAAGTATTAAGGTGTGAGTATAGAAAATTTTGTTGCTAAGACTGCAAAAAGAAGTCTGAGATTATTGCTAGTTTTGGAAACTCTTAGCTGGCTTCATATTTACCTAGCAACATCATTTTTAATAACATTAAATAAAAAAAACTGAAAAAACTTAGGCATACTATTCTAGGTTTATGATCATTTTTTCCTTTTTTTTCCTTTAGTCAAAGTGGAACTTTTTATGACATATTGGTCCATGAAGATGTCTGCTGAAAGGTTGGTGTAATGCCCCTTGTGTGATTTCAGTCATGTGCATTAGGCCTGGAACCTACTAGCCATTTCTAAGCGCTTGTGATTTGAAAAGCTCTTGCTAATGTAATGCTATGGGTGTGATCCCACTAGAGGGATGGTATTTTATAAAAAGCCCCCGTAACATTGCATTAGCAAGAGCTTTTCATATCACCAGCGCTTAGACAAGGCTGCTAGTGGGTTTAAACCCTTAGGGGCTTGATTTCACTGAGAACTGGCCGGTTTTTGCTTACAAAACTTTTTTCCAGTATTGCAGTGTATTTCGCTTTAAAATGCACCTTTCACATTTCTGGCAAAGTATGGAGCAAAATTGCATTGAGTCAATGCTGCTGACATTGGAAACAATTCTTCAATTACACTTTGTGTGGGTAATGCTGTTATGGAATTGCTTTTTCTCATTTTTGGGAATCTGCATACTTTCTTCTACATGTCTTTTTTTTCTTTAACAACTGGTAATAATCTTAACAATAATTGTTAGGCAAAAATGGAACTTGTATAAGAATAATCCAAACTAACAGTTCTGCAAACAAATTGCAGTTATGAATCTCAGTTTAGGAAGCTCCATAGGATAACTGTCAACTGGAAGGGTGTGTAGAATCATTGGATTGCTTCATTGCCTGATCATTTCTCTGAGATCTCAGTAATTTAATCTATTTCAAAGTTTTAGTGTGATGTATTTCTCCCTGCAACTGAGATGCTTTGCCTATGAGAAAATTAAGGTCACGACAATCCTCTCACTACTCCATGATGAACCGCAGGCCTGGGCATGCCAACGTATGGAGCAAGGCAATGAAGCTATAGATTACCTCTGCAGTGTTCCCTCTCACACAGCTTTGTCCTAGACACCTCTTCACAATCTACACTAAATTGAGATGAAATTTAATCATACAATTGAATGATGTTTGTCCGTTCCACCAGATCCACATCAAATTGTCTGTACAATTAAAAGATAAATGGTCAGTAGTGATGGTCATCAGGCGTGTCACTAGGAGGTAGATCCAGGGCACTACCTGGGATCTATAGATGGTGTGCCCACAAGGTGTAGCCTCAATGTGCCCACCTGCGTACCCCCAAATCTCTGTGTTCTGGTCGTTATGGCGACGGAGTGCCATCATCTAGGTAGGAGGCGCATGGAGCAAATGGTTGGTCACAGGGGCAAGTAGAGGCTGAGCCCTCCCCTGCTGTGGCTTCAGTATGTAGCGCATATTGTGTGCCTGGCCCACCCCCTATCCAATCAGGATCATCACCAATAGCCTGGACACTACAGGGCAGCCTTGCGATTTCCTGTCTGCAGTGCCAATCTAGGTGGGGGGGGCGCAGCTTCCACAGGTTTGAACGCAGGTTGTGTGATTGTAGCTACACCCACAGCCTGGCCATGAGGCTTTTGCTACTGCAGCACGTGCCAGCTTGCAGCAAACACAGCCCTGCCCAGCCAAGCCTACACAGCCCAACTATGAAGCTGCATGTAAGGGAAGAAGCACTGCGAACAGGTGTGTTGTGGTGTGTGTGTTGTGGTGTTTGTGTTGTGTGTCTGCATTATGCAGTTTGTGTGTTGTGCTTGGAGTGTGTGTGTGGTGTATCTGCAGTGTGTGTGTGTTGTGTCTTCGGTGTGTATGTGTGTTGTGCCTGCAATGTGTGTGTGTGTTATGTCTGCAGTGTGTGTGTTGTCTGTGTGTCTTGTTTGCAGTGTGTGTTATATTCTAGATGCACAGACTAACCAGCAAGCTCATGGTGACCCAGAACTCATTGGAGTGTGTAAGGGACTATAATGGTCCTAAAAGCCCCCTTACTAAGATGTTAAGAAAAACAAAAGTTTGCTTTATTATATTCTAGATGTGTGCACTTTGTGTCAAATGGAACGTTTGCCATATTTCCTGTGTCAGATGTAAAATTCACTGCATTTCATGTATCGTATTCAATGTTTGCTGCATATCATTCATGAGATGTAACGTTTACCGCATTTCTTGACTGTGGCATTTATCGCATTTATTATTTGATGGTTAATGTGGTTGCATTTGCTACTTTGCATTTGCTACTTTGACGTTATTGCAGCATTTGGCATTTTAAGGGCTTTGATTACTAAATAGTATGACAATACATGAACCAAAAGAAACACAAATACAGGAAAATGTATATATTTTGCAGCATCACTGCCAGCCAGCTCAGCATCACCGCCAGCCAAGCAAGCACACATTACTGCCAGGCTAGCCAGCACAGCATCACCACCATGTCAGCTGAGAACAGCACCCCTGCCAACACAGAAGCTAGGTGAGGAGACACTCTGCCTATTATTGTGAAATGCTGCCTATTTATGATATTTGTACGTGGGAACGCACCTGTCACACTGGCCACACCCATGACCATGCCCACTTTCCAGTACATGACCATGCCCATTTTTTGCCACAGCTCAACACTTACCAGGTGCCCTAGATCTCCCAGGACCGGGGGCGTAAATAGAGGGGAGCAGCCCCTATGATCATGTGACATTCTTCTGCCTTCATTGCTGCCTATATCACAGAGAAAATTTATTAATATTTTTAGAATTTATAACTGATGTGAACCAGTTCATGGGAAATGGCATCTGTGCTGTATTTCTTATCACATATTGTGTTAGAATGTCTGTGGTGTTTAATGAAGGAAGACTTGCTTCATCATATCAAATTATAATTGTGAATTGTAAATTTGTACTAAATTGTGTTCCTTCAGAATGCCTACTCAGCTCTTTAATTTTCTGTCAGCAATGGCTTATTAAGCACAGCTCGAGAATAATGACGCTTTCATAATTTTCTTTCTGTAAAAAATATAGATATGAGAATGATTGACTATCTTAATGTTGACAAGTTTATTTAAATAAATGATTCAGTACTTTTTGATAAGAGCAAATTAGATTTGAATTACTTCCACATAACAAAATGATTATCTCCTGAAATTGCAAGCCACCTAATGAGGCGTTGGTAAGTGCTGATTTAGGTTTTGAATGTAACAGTGAATTGTGAAAAAAGAACATTGTTAATAAATACAGTGTACTCTGTATCTATAGTTATTGTAGTTTTGGCAGACTTAATCCAACTCTTGCACCTCAGCATTCATTATGTATGAAGCCACAGAATAAGCGTATATTTACAAGTGTTCTAGCAAAGATAGAGCAGGTTGTCCCGACACCTGCTCCTACATTTCTAGTAATAGTAATGATGTAAAATCCTCATTGCCCCTCTGTCTCTTTCAATCTACCATTAGCCATTCTCCAACCTGGCTCAACATGAAGGGCTCTTATAAATGTGGTTATGCCACTTGCAGGTATTACGTAAGCAGACCCAAGAGGTGTTCTCTTTTTCTCTCTAGAGAAAACTTTCAATATGAAGCAGTATGTTAACTGCCAATCCTGCAATGTGCATGATTCGCAAAAGCTTTTTCACCTATTTTCCTCTGTTTTCACCTTATCTGTTACATTTAAGCCTCTAAAGAGCAAAAATATAATGGAATTAAGGTAAGTAAAGTAATATTGAAATGAAGTTAATCGGGAACAACTTACTTTGAGTGATTATTTTGCTTGTAAATGTGCTGAAAGGTTATTTTTATCAATTAGGTGATAAATAAGTCATTTAGGAAAAGTTTTGTGAATAGAGCCCATTGTGGTGTACATGATATCCTGCACGATATGTGCAATACATGGGATGTACCACATAGCCCCTCCATCACAGAATTTCTGAACATTATAATGGTCCAGAGAGGATTATAAACTTTTCCACTCGCAATCAGTCTATCTACTGTATCCAAACATTTTTTGTTTACACATTTTGTTCTTCCCATCAAACAATATTTTTTGGAAACACCATGGAATAGCTTTGTTCTGTAAGCAATAAAAAATAAACTCAATGTAAAATAATGTTTGTCATTTATCTTTGCAATGCATACTGGGCTGAATGTATTACTTCTTTTCTTAACTTTTTTTTTTTAATTTGAAAATATAATTCTCCTTAAGACGCATAAAATGAATAAACTAATTACCACAACGTTTTGAGATGGTGTTAATCTTTCATAACCTTTATAGTTTTATTAAAATGATTACGCTACTGGATATGAATGTCAAAACCACTTATATGTGACATATGTGACTGACAAGTTTTATTAATTCAACTCTAATCTGTTATCACCTATTTAGACATATGTTTAGTCTGTCGACATTTTATATCAAGAATATTTTGAAATCTCTAAACAAAATCAATATAAGTAGCATGAATTATAATACATTTTTATCTAAATACATAAGTATTACATCCTATATAATAATTTGCCAGTGTCTCTGCGTCCTGTCCGTGTGTCAGTGCTTTTGCGCTACTGCGCATGTCAAGCACTAACAGCTGTTGGGATAGGACGCAGGACAGGGCCAGATGGCGGAGCGGAAGTGTGTGTGTGTGCGGCGAGCGGGTGGGTGCATGCTGCGGCGAGGACTGACCTAGACCCATTTTTAAACGGGCTTAGGTCACCTAGTAAAGTATAAAGTTAATTACATCGCTTTTGAGAGTCAGTTAGTGATATGACTATGAAATTTGTCGGTGCTATATAAATGCATCATAATAATACATTGACAATGTAGTACCACGTAATATATAGTATATCAGGGGAATGTTCCATTCTGTTGTGGCCTATTTAAAGAATTCCTGACAATCATCTCTTTTACATTGGGTGGCTGTTGATATGCCAGGAGGGGAGGTTTAGGAATATTTTTCTCAGTCTCTGATCCTTGTGTAAAATGGGATGCAGTTCTTTTGCAATCGTTCTTACAATTTCCAGGTGTGAGTTGTAGGTAACAACCAGTAGGACACAACACTTTTTCCTTGCTTTGCTTACATTTGAGGAGTTCAGTCTTAGGGTTGATGTTGGCTTTCTTGATTTGTGCCTCAGCCATGAAGGTTGTATCCTTGTTTAACAAAGTTCTTCTTCAGGTAATTCAGGTGTTTGTCTCTGTCCACTCTGTCAGAACAAATTTGGTTGTACCTTATAGCTTGGCTGTAAATTATAGAGTACTTTATGTGCTTGGGTTGGCTAATGTCATGTCTGAGGTATGTGGGGCGGTCGGTTAGTTTGCAGTACATACAGTATATACTGTAGGCTGTTCCTCCGATGTATATGGTGGAGTCAAGGAAATTCATCTCTGTGTGAGAATAGTTTCGTTTCAGTTTGATTGTGGAATGAAAGGCATTTAAGTCCCTGTGGAATTGGAGAAAACCCTCCTCACTTGCAGACCACATGATTATAATATTGTCTATGAAACGGAAGTAGGCTGTGGGTTTTATTTGACATGAATCCAGGTACTGCTAGTCGATTTTTGCCATGAAGAGATTTGCATATTGTGGTGCAAATCATGAACCCATTGCCACTCTTAACTGCAGTATATAGAGGTCCTGTACAAAAGTAGAATAATTATGGGTGAGAATGAATTTCATCAGCCCAGCAACTGGCTCTATAGCTATTTCTAGACCCTGAAGATATTTACAACAGGCCTCGATACCATCATCTTGGGGGATGTTAATGTACAGAGATGCCACATCCACAGCGTTAAAGCGGACCCAAACCAAACATTTTTTTTAATTAAAAATATTTAGTTGCACCACTCTGACACATACAAAGATAAATAAATACTCCTTCAAACCTATGATCATTTCAGTGCATGCTTTTCACCCTTCTCTTTTCATAGCTAGGGTTATACTGGGGGCAGCCATTAGCAATTCCTCCTTTGCTGGACACCATCTACTCCACCAGTTTGCCGGAAAAATCCCGGCAATTTGAAAGGAAGGTAGGGGTTCCTCCAATAAATGTAAAATATTTTATATTTGTCATCATGCAGCTGAAAAAAGGCTGCTCTTTAAAATTGTAATTCAGAAAATAGATTTTATTTCTGAAATCTTGTATTTTTAATTTGGGTCCACTTTCAGAATGGTTCCCTCAGTCAGTAGGTCCAGGAGGTGGGTGGTATCCTGTATGTAGTTGGGTCTAAAGGTGGCCACTAACAGTCCAATTTCTAGCGAAACATCGTTCGAGCGATCAGAAATTCTGATCGGATTGGTTGAAAATAATCTCAGTTGATGGGCACAATCGATTACAAACGATTATAAAAATAGTCCAATTGGATTTTTGTCAAACCAAAATTTGGATTTTCTTGTTGGTTGTGATAGATAGGAAGCAAAGATTGGTTCGTTAACGGTGTAGTGAACAATTTTTCATCCGATCAGAATTCCTGATCGCTCGAACAATTTTTTTTCGCTAGAAATTGGATGGTTAGTGGCCAGCTTTATACAGACCAGAGGTTTCAAGTTGTTCTCCAACTACCTTGAGATGTTTTCTTTGAGAGTTGCGCTCCCTGAGATTATGGGTCTGCCTGGATTTCCTTCTTCATGTATTTTAGGCAGTATATAAAAGTCAAACATTCTAGGCCTTTCAGGGAGTAAGTGCTATACATTAATCATACATTCCACCAGAGCAACCAGAGCATGTAAACTTATGGGCACAACTGTGTGTGTGTGTGTGTGTGTGTGTGTGTGTGTGTGTGTGTGTGTGTGTGTGTGTGTGTGTGTGTGTGTGTGTGTGTGTGTGTGTGTGTGTATATATATGTATATATATATATGTGTGTGTGTATATATAATATATATATATATATATATATACACATCTGTAGGAATGGCGGCTGGGGACATGCAGGGTGTCCCCGCAGCCGCCTTTGCTTCCTCTTCTCAGACCTCATCCGTTTCGTCGGCATCTAGCACGCCGGGAACGGTATTGTCATCTGCTCACAGGGTCGCTGTCTCGCGCGGGCACGCGCGGCGGAGACAGGACCTTTATGCTGGGAGAAGACGCGTCAGCTGACCTGCTGGTTGGCTGACGTCGGTGACTCTCTCCGCTCGGATTGGCTGTTCCGAGATGGGCGCGGCTGAGAGTCTTCCTTGGCTTCATAAAGCCTTCGTTCACCATTCGCAAACTGTTTGCTGTCGTGAATACTTTTTGTTAGCGCTCAGACCTTAGTCTAGTTCCCAGGTGTTGAAACCAAGGACTTCACACCAGACTAGGAATCGTGATATTGTTATTGATTACTTGTGTATGATTCTGGCTATACTCTGACCTCGCATTTGCTTACTGATTCTGTACTTCCGCCTATCTGATCCCTGTTGCTGAACTTCTGCCTGATTACCGTATTTTGCGGAATATAAGACGCTTTGGAATATAAGACGCACCTAGGTTTAGAGGGCAAAAATCTGGGAAAAAAATGTATACAGTATATACTAAACCTGGTGCGTCCATATTTTAGGAGCGTATTGTACAGTACATGTTCTCCCCATTGTCCTCTTGTGTCCACTATGTGTCCCTTTCTGTCCCCCTGTGTGTGGCATCCCTTCCTGCCACCTTGTGTGATCCTCTTGCCCCATGTGTCCCCTCATGTCCTGTGTGTCTCCTCCAGCCCCCCTCTGTGGTCCTCCAGGCCCCTTGTGTCCACTCCTGTCCCCGTGTGTGTGTGTCTGTGTCCCCTTCTGCCCCCCTTGTGTGTGTTTCCATGTCATCTTCACCCCCCCTCCCGTGTGGTCCTCCAGTCCCTGTGTCCCCCTCCTGTCCTCCTGTGTGTGCCCCCTCCTGTGCATGTCCATGTGTGTGCCCCCCCCCCCAGTGCCCATCCTGTCCTCTGCCCCCCCCCCATATGGACGCTCTCCCTTGGCAACAATGACGGCATAGCAACTCACCTTTCTATGGATTCCAGCGCTGTGTAGTCTGCTGTGTGGTCCTCCGCCTCCAGCATGTCAGCTACACCTGTAAATGAAAAGTTAGCGCAGAGACACTCACCTACTCAGCGGCGGCGGCGGCACGATCTGCAGACATCTCGGTCCGGGCGGGCTTCCCCTAGTGACAGCTCCTGCTAATGACTAATTGAGTCATTTCCTATGACTCATTGAATCATTCACAGGAGCCGTCTCTAGGGGAAGCTGCGCGGCTCCCCCTAGTGATGGCTCCTGTTAATGATTCAATGAGTCATTCCCCATGACTCAATGAGTCATTAGCAGGAGCCGTCACTAGGGGAAGCCCGCCCAGGACCGAGATGTCTGCAGATCGTGCGGCCGCCGCCGAATAGGTGAGTGTCTCTGCGCTAACTTTTAATTTACAGGTGTAGCTGACATGCTGGAGGCAGAGGACCACACAGCAGACTACACAGCGCTGGAAACCATAGAAAGGTGAGTTGCTATGCAGTTATTGTTACCGGGGGAGCGGGACCCAGCAGACCACACAGGGGGACAAGGCAGGGAGTCCCCGACAATGCGGCGGATCGGTGGTTGGCATCGGCGGGCGGTTCTGAAGTCGGGGATTCCCTGCCTTTGGAATATAAGACGCAGGCACTTTTTCTTCCTATTTTTGGGGGAGAAAAAGTGCGTCTTATATTCCGAAAAATACGGTACCTACTATTCTCTTGCCTATCGCTCTGTACTGATATTCTGTTGCCGAACCTTGCCTATCTGACCACTCCTCTCACCAGTGGGCCCTTGCCACTGGTGAGGTGTTTATTTCTACCCACCAGCTCCTCTGGTGAGGTGACACTTGTTTCTGATAGTCCCTTGCCAGCTCCTCTGGTAAGGGTTTGTTAAACTATACAGTTACCGTGTCTGATAGTACTTTACCAGCTCCTCTGGTAAAGTCTTGTTAATTAATACTGTCTTATCACTGATAGTACCTTGCCAGCTCCACTGGTAAGGTGTTGCCAAACTATCTCGTTCTGTTGTAGCTAGGACCCACCAGATCCACTAGTGAGGGCTAGCGTTGATTCCAGTTAGTACCCACCAGTTACTCTGGTGAGGTTCAGAGTTAGTATATAGCTCCAGTGACTGATAGTACCTTGCCAGCTCCTCTGGTAAGGGCTAGCTAAACTACTCAGTCACTTGTGCTGTTAGTACCTTACCAGCTCCTCTGGTAAGGTTTAGCCAAACTGCTTTGACACTCTCTTTTGCTTATACTTTACCAGCTCCTCTGGTAAAGGTCCATTGTTTATATTTGTGTTGTTAGACTCTCCAGCTCCACTGGAGTAGTCTATACTGTTGCGCCAAACACCACACCTTACTCTCTGCTAGCTATACTTGTATTATTGGTGATACTGCAGACCACCACATAATCAGGTATAGCGTCTGTATTATTTGTGGTTCTGCAGAGCACAAATAATCAGACATCTGAGTTGCAGCACCCAATCGTTACAATATATATATATATATATATATATATATATATATATATATATATATATATATATATATATACACCTATACATATATTTATGTATATGTATATATGTGTGTATATGTATATGTATGTATGTGTATATATATGTATGTATATATATATATATATATATATATACATGTATGTGTGTGTGTATATATATATATATCACTCTGGAGAGACCTCAAATGTGCAGTTCATGCAAGACAGCCCAAAGATTTATGGGAGCTAGAGGCTTTTTGCCAGGTAGGAATGGGCAGCTTTAACCTCTGAGAAGACAAAGAGCCTCGTCCACAACTACAACGAGAGACTTCAAGCTGTTGTTGGATAATAAATGGCTTCAGCCAACAAGCACCTCTGTGTTTCACTGTAGCTCTGCATCAGAAAAGGTTGCTGGCTGTTGTGATTCAAGAATAGGGATGGTCATGAGATGCAAATAAGTCCAAGTTAAAGTAGTAGTATGCAAATTTAATTGCCAATGTATGCATCTTAGAAATGGACCAAATTCTGCAGTGATGCAATTTGAATGGTCCATTTTCAAGCTGCATAAATGTGCATTCAACATTTGCATAATCCTGAATCAATTTAAAATTAATTGCACCTCATTGACAATCGCTATTCAGGACTACAGTCAAGTGGTTGGATTGACTGGGGAAGAAATTATATTGTTAGGTGAATAAACCCTGAAAACCTTTACTATCAAACTAACAGTCAAAACTGGTCTTCAAAAAAAAACAACTTCATCATGATAAAAGGTTGGTTACAGCATGGTTTCATATGAAATTCCTAAAAATATCTTCTACTTTTGAAATTTTGTTCTTGCCAGGATACAAATTATAAATATTGGCTGAATGTAGCTCCATTTATTAAACGGTGTTAACACCTTTAGTACTATCACTGAAACCTTGGATTTTATCCTTATGTCCCTGCTTTACTCCTTGATTTGTTTACAAGCTACAGCTGCTGCATGGGCTTTAGGCAGTTTACTGTCTTCCAATGAGTTAAATTACCCTAAATGTGAGATTTAATTGAACAAGCATATAATCATATAAGATTTCAGTCAAGCCACTTTGCATATTGACTTAACTATCCTGCTGCACTGCAGCCAGGGTAGTTCATGCATTAATATGCTTAACCATCCCACACACTGATGATTCTGGTTGCTATTTCATATCTTACGCCTATGAGCCAAATTGTGCATTGCATGATGTCTGCTATTGCTGTAATCGCTGGACCTTTTCATGGGCATGTCATTTTGCACTCTCTGGTTTTACATACACCTTCAAAAATTAAAAGTTGTTTGTTATGATTTTAATATTCAACATTGTATTATGCATGCAGTTATTAACACATTTGCTGAGACTGGCTCTGCTTTAGCATTTCCGATGGCCAATCCAAAGTTCCATTTCCCCATGCACCACTACAAAGCATTTTGCAGGCTTAATTAAAGTCCCCCACCTCCCAATTCATAGATCTTATGAATGAAAAGACCATGAGGAGTTTCATGTTTGTTTTTTAATATTTTGTGCTGCCTCATGCTTGCACAAATGTTTGACAGTGTAAATGCTAGTTATAGAAGATGAAACCAATGCCTATTTAGAAAGTACTGTTAGGATATGTTAGATATGTTAGCATAAGTAGGTGCATGCTTCTGAAACTGTAACAACAATTCATTTTTAAAAGTATATTTAGGGAGCTCGCTTAAGAACCTCACCTAATTCACATTTTTAGAATTAAACTAAATAATAATATCTAGAATTAAACTAAAATAAGCTCTAAAAAGTTATTTTGTTTTTAGCATTCAGTTGATTGCTGTCATCTCACCACTTAAAGTGAACCTAAACCAAGTAAAATGATTTAAAATAAACACATAATGTACCTTTAAATTAATATTACATACTTACGTCATCATCAGTTCCTCTCAGAAGCTCACAATTTTCTTCTAACAATAATGTCTCCTCCTAGCATGGATGGCAGTTGGGAACTCAGGAAGCAGGAGATACTGGAGATAGCCAGAAATGTATCATAACAAGCAGCCAGTCAGGAGTGCTAGTTACATGACAACACTTCTGGCTACCTATTAGATCTCCTCCGATCAGCTTAGTCTTTTTCCCACTCTCCTGTATGCTGTGAGGAGATGATTGAAATCTCTCCTGTGCAGGAAATGGTTCAGTCCATCAGTTTATCTGCAGACTTCCGAATTAATGTGATGAGAGAGAGATGTGTCAAGAACTTAACTGCTCTTAGTACTTGTGTTTTTTTTGTGACGGGTGTCCTTTTACAATACTGCATACTATGCAGCCTTTGAAGGTCTCTCTGCAACCTTGATGGATCCCCAGTCTTGATACAAATCTAACAGTAGAGCAGACCTTACTCTGAGTCTTTCTGCTGTTCATGGGGCTTGTGTCTATGGCATGGCCTGTGATGTACTTGGATAGATAGTAGCCTTAATGGGAGGGGCATATCCTGGGAAGGAAGATATTTGACTAGACTTCAATATTAGAACTTTCAGCTAAATTTGGTGACCTGCTTTCACTTAGGAGAGCCTTGTTAACATTAAAGTGGATAGCTGCTAAAGTGGTAAGGCAGCATGGTATGGAGCCTGACAACAAGAAATGTTTACAATTCACAGTACACTATAAAACTGCTTTAAGGTAGACTTTTAGAGTGAACTATAGGAGCTGCTATTACCGAACTTTTTCTGAGGGACCTAGTCATATGGATTTGTTCAGCGCACCTAGAACAAATATTTCAATGAGGTTTGTCAGAGAAAGCTTGGAACACCTGTTTTGTTTACTTGATTCAGATGACTGATGTGAAAAGAATTTTAGCCAAAAACTAATCATCACAGCCACAAAGATATAATTTTTTGGGAGTCAGCAATGGCTCGTTTCTTATTCCTTTCATGGCAGGTGGACCTTAACCACTTGAGGACCGCAGTGTTAAACCCCCCTAAAGACCAGGCCTTTTTATTGTTAATTGGCTACTGCAGCTTTAAGGCCAAGTTGCAGGGACGCACAACACAGCACACAAGTGATTCCCCCCCCCCCCTTTTCTCCCCACCAACAGAGCTCTCTGTTTGTGGGGTTTGGTCGCTGCACAGTTGTTGTTTTTTATAAATATTTATTTTATTTATTTTTAATAAATGTTGCTTTTTTTTAATTTGTGCTCCCCTGTTCCCTCCCTCCCCCCGCCAGCCAATCAGGGTGATCAGCTGTCATAGGCTTCAGCCTATGACAGCCGGTCACTCCCCAGTCTCACGGTGTCACACGGCTGTCCCCAGTACAGCGCTGCTGCCAATCGCAGTGCTGTACATGTAAATAGACACGATCATGCCGTCTAACAGTCTCCCAAGTGGCGATTGCTGCTCGGCGACTGAAGAGGGGGCGGAGCTCCACCCCTGAGCAGGAGATGCGCGCACAGCCTGTGCGCGATCTCCTGCAAAATGCAGCCCCAGGACTTGACGCCAGTTGGCGTAAGGCGGTCCTGGGGCTGCCGCCGCGACCACTTCCATTGGCATGGGGCGGTCTTTAAATAGTTAAAAGTGTAGACAAACCATGTGTAGCTTAGCAGGGAGTTTAGTATGTACACGCTTGCTAATATTTTATGCTTACCATGTACATATTTATACATTTAATTTATCATCAGACGTTTAACTACTTCACCTCCAAGAGTTTTTCCCCTTAAAAAAATCTCAATTTTCACCTGTCAGCGCTCCTTCCATTCATTCGCCTATAGCTTTATTACTACTTATCACAAATGATCTATACCTTAGGCTTGCTTTGGGAGGTAATTTTTCCTAAGAATTATGTTATTCTAAAGGTGTTTTAATAGGAAAAGTAAGAAAAAAATGGAAACAATTCATTATTTCTCAGTTTTCGGCCATTGTAATTTTAAAATAATACATGCTGCCGTAATTAAAACTCACACATTTTATTTGCCCATTTGTCCAGGCTATTGAAACGTTTAAAATGTATCCCTAGTACAATGTATAGCGCCAATTTTTTATTTGGAAATAGAGGTTCATTTTTTCAGTTTTGCTTTCCTCCTTAATTACAAGCCCATAAGTTATAAAGTAACAGTAACCCTCTTGACATACATATTAAAAAAGTTCAGTCCCTAAGGTAACTTTATGTTGTTTTTTTAATTGTACATTCTTTATTGATTTATTTTTACAAAAAAAAATTTGGTAATTATTGGGGAGTGTGGGAGGTAAGGGGTTCATTTAAAATGTAAAAATAGGTCTTTTTATTTAAAAAACATGTTTTTACATGTAATTTTACTTTTTAGCCACAAATGTCCTCGCGTAAAACTTCCATATCTGTAGCATTACCACGCAAAGAGTAAGCAATGCGTGGATGTGTAACTATTAGGTTTTGTGAATTACTGTGCTGTCTTATAGACAGTGAGGCGTTCATTCACACAGGGACTTAGATCAATGAATGCGAACTGTGTTCCCATTCATTGATCTCCCATTTAGCAATCAGCGGCAGTATCGGCAGCAGGAACGCATGGGGGGGGGGGGGGGGTGTTGGGCGAGCGGGAATGCACAGTGGAGAGGGACGTAGTAGCTACGTCGACATGGGGAAATACAGGGACATAGTTACTCATCCCAGGAGAGGGGAAGTGCTTAAACAGACCACTAAAGTTGTCCCTCTTTATGCACTGTATCTACTTTTCTGTCTTACCCAGTTCTTTGTTTTGCAGCACTGATCATGAAAGTAGGGGTCTTGAAACTGAACAGTTACAAGATCAAACAACATTGATATATTAAGGTTCATAAACGCTGACGCCCCACTGCTCACACTCACACAGGTGATTGTATGGACAAGAGCAGCTGGATTCAGTAATATTTTCCCCTGAGTTTTCTGACAGATGATGTCTTTATCAATAAAATACCTTTTTAGCTGTCAACAAGCAAAAAAGTACTCAATGAATTGTCTTTAAATTTACTTGACAATGATATTTCCTTTCTTACATAATTTTAGTACAGAAGCATTTTTTTGTGGATAAATCTGCAGTGTTACACACCACTCTATAGGGGAAGAGGTATGGCAAAGCTGTAATGTTACTGCATAATTATTGCAGTTTACTGTTCATAAAGTAGGCTATGCTTTTGTTCTAGTGTATTTTGCAGTACATTGCTATGTCATTTAGCTATTTTTATTATTATTTGCATCGAGTTTGTAGCTTTGTTAAAAAGTGACTTTAAAGAGGAGCTGTAAGGTGGAAATTAACTCCCCACCAGTGTGAAGCTGATGGCAGGTTTGTCAAGGAAAACCCAGTTTTAGATGGGAAAAAGTCCCTACAGCCAATGGAAATCCATCTGAAATGGGTAAACCCCTCCCACAGTGTAGGCCTTATTAAAATTCGGCCTACTGATGCACAGCCTTGTGGACATTACATGCAGCTCATTCCTAATTTGCATATGCTGATAATAAAGGCTTGATATATCTCAGCACCCATAGCTCCTACACACTCCAAAATTTGAGAGTAGGGAAGGAACCCCCTGAACTAACAACACTACCCTCAAAATTTGGAGTGTATGGGAGTGCTGAGATATCAAGCCTTTAATATTCATAGCATCATTTAATACTGTTGATATAGGAGGATGAGACACAGCATCGGCATAGCAACCTAGTAAAGAACAGAAAAATAGCAGCAAAAGCACAGCATCAGACACAGCACTGACACAACAGTCTAGTAGAGAGCAGAGAAATAACAGAAAATAACAGTGTGAAAAGCAGTCTTTTCCATACTGAAAATTGTGGCAAAATTTTTCCTGCGATTTCCCCCACAGAAGCAGCTTGACTTCAAGCACGTTGGCTTATTCTCCGCTCCTCTTCTGCCCAGCCAGTACTCAGTAAGCCTCTTGCTTAACTCTGCACCGTATTTCCTTCTCTATGCACACTAGCTACCATTGATTGCACCTGCATTGTTATTTATTCTGCTCTGCACAGACACTTGTACAGCATTAATTACTTGGCTACTGGTTACTGAGATATCATAAACATTTTATATACGTATAATAATATTTATGGCAGTAGGTTTTCTGATTACTATCAGAGTTTGGAGAAGTTGTAATTGGCTTTAACGTGTTTTATCGACTGAGTTAGCATTATGCTTTTGGATCACTTAAAGGAGTATGTCTCTTTTTCCATATGCGTGCCTCTTGTTCCTAGTGTTATGCTCTTTGTGTAGCCCAATAAATGGATTACTAAGTCGTAATAATTATATTTGCTTGTCTGTATTTATTGTCAGGCCCAAGAAAACTGGTAGGAGTCAGATTTACCGTATTTTGCGGAATATAAGACGCTCTGGAATATAAGACGCACCTAGGTTTACAGGGCAACAATCTGGGAAAAAAATGTATACAGTATATACTAAACCTGGTGCGTCCATATTCCAGGAGCGTATTGTACAGTACATGTTCTCCCCATTGTCCTCTTGTGTCCACTATGTGTCCCTTTCTGTCCCCCTGTGTGTGGCATCCCTTCCTGCCACCTTGTGTGATCCTCTTGCCCCATGTGTCCCCTCATGTCCTGTGTGTCTACTCCAGCCCCCCTCTGTGGTCCTCCAGGCCCCTTGTGTCCACTCCTGTCCCCCTTGTGTGTGTTTCTTTGTCCCCTTCACCCCCCTCCCGTGTGGTCCTCCAGTCCCTGTGTCCCCCTCCTGTCCTCCTGTGTGTGCCCCCTCCTGTGCATGTCATGTGTGTGCCCCCCCCCCCCCCCCCGTGCCCATCCTGTCCTCTGCCCTCCCCCCATATGGACGCTCTCCCTTGGTAACAATGACGGCATAGCAACTCACCTCTCTATGGATTCCAGCGCTGTGTAGTCTGCTGTGTGGTCCTCTGCCTCCAGCATGTCAGCTACACCTGTAAATGAAAAGTTAGCGCAGAGACACTCACCTACTCGGCGGCGGCACGATCTGCAGACATCTCGGTCCTGGGCGGGCTTCCCCTAGTAACAGCTCCTGCTAATGACTCATTGAGTCATTTCCTATGACTCATTGAATCATTCACAGGAGCCGTCTCTAGGGGAAGCTGCGCGGCTCCCCCTAGTGATGGCTCCTGTTAATGATTAAATGAGTCATTCCCCATGACTCAATAAGTCATTAGCAGGAGCCGTGACTAGGGGAAGCCCGCCCAGGACCGAGATGTCTGCAGATCGTGCCGCTGCCGAGTAGGTGAGTGTCTCTGCGCTAACTTTTCATTTACAGGTGTAGCTGACATGCTGGAGGCGGAGGACCACACAGCAGACTACACAGCGCTGGAATCCATAGAAAGGTGAGTTGCTATGCAGTTATTGTTACCGGGGGAGCGGGACCCGGCAGACCACACAGGGGGACAAGGCAGGGAGTCCCCGACAATGCGGCGGATCGACGGGTGGTTCTGAAGTCGGGGATTCCCTGCCTTTGGAATATAAGACGCAGGCACTTTCTCTTCCTATTTTTGGGGGAGAAAAAGTGTGTCTTATATTCCGAAAAATACGGTAAATGTGTATACTCAAAGACAGGAAAAGACATTGAGCGTCTTGCTCAGGAGGGCAAACGAAGGCTTCCCCTTAAAGGGGCATGTCACAAAAGAATGGTGAGCCATCAGTGGCATGCACTGGCATGAATGGGTACCTTTGTGTGGGGTATCAATTGCATTTGTGTCTGGGGAATATGCATGTGTGTGCAAGGCATGAGCCTTTGCATAATCTTTAGTGCATTCAGCTGAGGGTACTGTCATCCACAGGCATCAGCACTTTATCTCTTGGGTGACAGTTTGGGGCCAAGTGCTGTACAGACATGCCACCAGTGTTCTGTTGCTATAGAACCAGGGTGCGGAATGATGCAAAGAGCATGATAGAGAGGGAAATGTAAGGAGGGGACCAGCATACACACGTTGAGAATCATGTAGCTTGTGTATAAGGTTTTATACAGTGACTGGCATTAAAAGAATCTGCTTTCTGTGATTCTTAAGTTGATCTATGTAGTCATTTTCCCTGTTCTGTACTACTGTGCCATATGTACACACACTTTTATTACTGTTCGTGAAAGAGGCACTGTTTGTAAATAAATTCTGTTGAGCTGACTTGGAATCTGTAAATGTTGTCTGGTTTAGTGTATTATAAAATCCATTATTGCCACTTCAGTAAAGTGTAATTAATCTTTGCAGTCTGCCGATGTGGAAACAAGCAGACAGAGCAACCACCAATAAAATTATTAAATCCCATGATAAATGATTTAAATATTTAGCCAGATGAGTAACCAGAATTATACTACATGTTGCATTAGCTCCAATTCTTTGTTTGTTATGCCCAATTAGTTAAAGTCTAATTATTTAGGCTGACTGCAATTATTTACTCTTTCATTTGTTAGCTTCAGTTGAAAATGTAATATTTGCTAAGAAACATCACTTCAGACCCGCAAACAGCACTTAGTGTGAGAGTTATTATATTATTAGTTTAGGCAGAAATGTAAAATGCCGTGAATATTTTGCTTTGCGGTTATATATTTTTTTAAAATGTGTTATCTGTTTTTAGAGATCTAGCAGCTCTCAGTTTTGACATTGGCTAAACACTGTACAAGGACAGCAATTCAGTTACGCGACAATGTCTTTGCTGTAAATGGAATTGAATTAATATGTATCTAAACCTTTTAATTTGTGTAATTGTTCATGCATTGCACTGATCACCAGTTCAGAATAATAATCAAACTATAATGATTGATAATCAACCTATTAGTCACTTTGCAGTTAAGTAAATCAGAGCCTTATTAAGTTCATTTTCTGTTATATTAGGGATGTAATTTCCGATTGCAGGTCTTTCTCCAAACAGATAGCATGATGGTGCTTAACATATCCATTTGACAGGCTTGCTGCTCAGTAGCACTCCCTCAGCCCTCCTCCCCCAAACCGATGACACTCTACAAAACCATCTACTGTACATTTGAGGATCACAACATGGGAAACAAGACCCATAAGGAGATAGGCTGTTAATTATATAATCTAATAGAGAGACCATCAGCTGAACATAAATTATATACACAATGTACATATTTTTACGTTATGGAGATGTGAGAGAGCAAGCAGCTTTGAGGTAAATGTGAGGTTGAAGCTTTCATCCAGGCAAGTGAAAGATCTTGGACATGTTTGTCACTTATAATTGGAGCTTGCACAGTTGGCTCCTTGAAGGAGAGTGGTGTAGGTCTAGTTTAGAAAGTAACTTGAGACCATATTCAGGATTCCTGAATGTATGGGCTATGCTGTCTGCCATTTACAATTGGGCTAAAATAAAATGCCCATCTTTAGGTGATGCCCTTTGGCTGAAGTAGAATAATTGGCTTTAACATCCTTCTCTTTTGAAAGGTAAGGCGCAAAATGTTACTGAAGATTTCTAAATTGTTTTCCTTAAAGCGGAATATAACCCTGCATTTCAACTTTGCTCTAAAACATAATTTACAGCATATTATATGCAACCAGCATTTTTTTTTTTACTAGACCAGCATTGCAGGCGCGGAGCTAGGGGGGGTCGGGGTAGGACAAGTGCCCCCGGGCGCCAGGTCCCCAAGGGCGCCCCCAGCTCAGCTGCAGTGATTTTTTATATATATATATACATTTATTTTATCGATACGAGCTGCTATGCAGCGCTCACCGCCAGCCGGCCCGGGCCGGAATCCGGATCTCCCCATCCCCAGTCAGCGAGTGACGTCACTGACGTCACACGTCATGATCGCCCGCCACACCGCCGCGCAGTGTCCATATAGAGGTGGAACGCTGCGCAGAGCGGCAAGTCAGCAGATGAGGCGCCGCCAGCCAGCGAGCCAGCCCGGCCCCTGCCCTGAGCCCCAGCCCAGCCAGCACCATCCCTCTAGAGGCTAAACAGGGCCAGGCAGGCCGCAGACAGCGTGGACGTGCCATGCGTGCATGGAGCCCCAGGTGAATCTGATCCCAGGACCAAGGTGCAGTGCGGGGCGGGGGGCCTGCCAGCCAGCCACCCGGACATTACTTCTGGAGGGGAGAGCGAGCGAGGGAGAGCCCCCTAAGGTGCTCACAGCTCTCCCTCCACTGCGCTGCTCCCCTCCTGCTGGGGGGCACACCTGACTACCTATTCTGGGCACATATACCCCCTAACTACATATACTGGGCACATATACCCCCTGACTACATATACTGGGCACATATACCCCCTGACTACATATACTGGGCACATATACCCCCTGACTACATATACTGGGCACATATACCCCCTGACTACATATATACTGGGCACATATACCCCCTGACTAAATATATACTGGGCACATATACCCCTGTCTACATATATACTGGGCACATATACCCCCTGACTACATATATACTGGGCACATATACCCCTGACTACATATATACTGGGCATATATACCCCCTGACTACATATATACTGGGCACATATACCTCCTGACTACATATATTGGGCACATATACCCCCTCACTACATATATACTGGGCATATATACCCCCTGACTACATATATACTGGGCACATATACCTCCTGACTACATATATTGGGCACATATACCCCCTGACTACATATACTGGCACATATACCCCTGGCTACATTTACTGGGCACATATACCCCTGGCTACATTTACTGGGCACATATACCCCTGGCTACATTTACTGGCACATATACTCCTGGCTACATTTACTGGGCACATATACCCCTGGCTACATATATTGCGCACATATACCCCTGGCTACATATACTGGGCACATATACCCCTGCTACATATACTGGGCACATATACCCCTGGCTACCTGTTCTGGGGACATCTATACCGCTGGCCACCTAGTCTGGGACATCTAAACTGTTGGCCACCTATTCTGGGGACACCTATAGACCAAGGGCTACCTATTTTGGGGGAACCACTGCTGTCAGATTGAGTGTATTTTGGGGAAACTGCTGCCAGGTGAGAGGTGTCTACCATAATAAGGGGCATCTGCCCTATTTATGTGAAATTCTGTCTATTTATGTGCCTCATGACTGCTGAATTTGTCTTGTTGGGGGCCTCATGGTTACTGAATTTGTCTTGTTGGGGCCTCATGATTTGTTGGGGGCCACAAGAATCGCTGAATTTGTCTTGTTGGGGGCCTCATGATTGCTAATATTTGTCTTGTTGGGGGCCTCATGATTGCTGAGTTGGTCATGTTGGGGGCCTCATGATTGCTCAATTTGTCTTGTTGGGGGCCTCATGATTGCTGAGTTGGTCATGTTGGGGGCCTCATGATTGCTCATTTTGTCTTGATGGGTTGGGGGCTCATGATTGCTCAATTTGTCTTGGAACATGCTGGAAGGTACATACTGAGGAGGTGGGTGGAGCGTGAGCCTGCTAACTTCCTGTACATTTGCTCCACCCATAACCATGCCCACATTTAATATGTGGCCACGCCCCTTTTTCACCTTAGGGGGCACATTAATAGTACCTTTTGTCCCCGGGCGCTTGAAAGCCCTAGCTACGCCTCTGCAGCATTGGAAGGGTTACACACAGAGCTTCAAAGTTCCATGGATAGAAATGCAGATGCATCCGAAGTTTAGATAGATACATTTAAGTAAACACAATGTAACAAGTGTGGAATGTGAACACACTCTGACTGTGCAGGAGCTGGAGGACAGCCAGAGAGTGTGTAACATTCACCACTTGTTACATTGTGTTTACTTAAATGTATCTATCTAAACTCGGATGCATCTGCATTTCTATCCATGTAACTTTAAAGCTCTGTGTGTAACCATTCCAATGCTGGTCTAGTAAAAAAAATACTGGTTGCATATAATATGCTGTAAATAATGTTTTAGAGCAAAGTTGAAATGCAGGGTTATATTCCGCTTTAAAGTCAAAAGTGGCTCTGTCCCTATAGCTGAAAAATAGCATTTTCTTTGGCATCAAAAATAGTACACGTGTCTGACCAGTAGTCACAGAGGTCTGTAGACACAATCTGTTTGCCACAAAGACAATGTTCAGATCAGGCAGTGTGGTGTAGAACAGTTCCATTAGAATTTCAGCAAGGCTTAGGTGTACAGAGGCGCCAGAGTAGAATAAAAATGTTTAAAAGCCGTCTAAAAGAGGGGGATGTTCAGGTGGACTTACCTCCCTCGAAAATATAGAACTCAATTGAGTCACAATATATCAATACAAAAAAAACGTTTTGTTTAACTCCTAAGTGCAACGCGTTCGCAGGTGTGGTCCTGCTTCTTCAGGCAAACAGGAGTATAACTATAAAACAAACAGAAATATATACAAACATAATGACCCATAAAAATAACTTAAAGTAAAGGTGCAGTATAAAAACATGAGAAGACATGGTAAAATTGTAACATTTTTGTTTGCAGTGTAGTAAAACTCGCTCTATGTCTAAAAATTGCATCTAATTGATCATAAAATATCCACAAGAATCCAAAATGTAAACAAAAGTTAGTAAATCTCCATAATTGTCAATTGATATGTTAAAGTTCATCAGCTTCTAGATTAAAGGATAGTCAGTTTAGTAAGTATAACATATAGTACTAGTTTATGGCCCTAGAGCTAACTTGCGAGAAGAAGTGCTAACAGTCTAAATTGATATAAAAAAATTCAACACCTCAGCAAGAGTGACTTACCTCAATGGGTCTAGATGCAGAAGTGAGCGCCTCTGTGTAGATGTATGAGGAGGCTCTGCTTATATAGGGAGTTCGGTTGCACTAATTGATCCTAATGAACTAATCAAAAACTGCCATGTCAGCAAGGTGTGCCAATATAGGCACACCTGGAAGTGGTCATGAGGCAGGAATGCAAACATGGACATTAGGACAGCATGGTAGCCTAGTGGCTAGCACTCTCGTCCTGCAAGTGCTGGGTTCCTGGTTCTATTCCCAGCCAAGTTAACCACTTCCCGACCGCCCACTACACAGGGGCGGCGGGGAAGTGGAGCCCTGCAGGACGGCCTCACCCACAGAGGCGGCGGTCCATTTAAGGGCATGGGCGGAGCGATCGCGTCATCCGTGACGCGATCCTCCGCCGGCGCCTGTCACCGCTCGCTCGCCGCAACATCCCGCCGGCTATACGGAAGCGCCGGCGGGATGTTAACCCCGCGATCGCCGCATACAAAGTGTATAATACACTTTGTAATGTTTACAAAGTGTATTATACAGGCTGCCTCCTGCCCTGGTGGTCCCAGTGTCCGAGGGACCACCAGGGCAGGCTGCAGCCACCCTAGTCTGCACCCAAACACACTGATTTCTCCCCCCCTGCCCCAGATCGCCCACAGCACCCATCAGACCCCCCCCCCCTGCCCACCCCCCAGACCCCTGTTTGCACCCAATCACCCCCCTAATCACCCATCAATCACTCCCTGTCACTATCTGTCAACGCTATTTTTTTTTTATCCCCCCCCCCTGCTCCCTGCCCCCTCCTGATCACCCCCCACCCCTCAGATTCTCCCCAGACCCCCCCCAGACCACCCCCCCCCCTGTTTACTGTATGCATCTATCCCCCTGATCACCTGTCAATCACCTGTCAATCACCTGTCAATCACCCGTCAATCACCCATCAATCACCCGTCAATCACCCCCTGTCACTGCCACCCATCAATCAGCCCCTAACCTGCCCCTTGCGGGCAATCTGATCACCCCCCCACACCAATAGATCGCCCACAGATCCGACATCAGATCACCTCCCAAATCCATTGTTTACATCTATTCTCTCCTCTAAACACCCACTAATTACCCATCAATCACCCATCAATCACCCCCTATCACCACTTGTCACTTTTACCTATCAGATCAGACCCTAATCTGCCCCTTGCGGGCACCCAATCACCCGCCCACACGCTCAGATTGCCCTCTGACCCCCCCTTATCAATTCACCAGTGCATTAATTACATCTGTTCTTCCCTGTAATAACCCACTGATCACCTGTCAATCACCTGCCAATCACCTATCACCCATCAATCACCCCCTGTCACCCCCTGTCACTGCCACCCATCAATCAGCCCCTAACCTGCCCCTTGCGGGCAATCTGATCACCCACCCACACCATTAGATCGCCCGCAAACCCGCCGTCAGATTACCTCCCAAATGTATCGTTTACATCTGTTATCTTCTCTAAACACCCACTAATTACCCATCAATCACCCCCTATCACCACCTGTCACTGTTACCTATCAGATCAGACCCTAATCTGCCCCTTGCGGGCACCCAATCACCCGCCCACACGCTCAGATTGCCCTCTGACCCCCCCTTATCAATTCACCAGTGCATTAATTACATCTGTTCTTCCCTGTAATAACCCACTGATCACCTGTCAATCACCTGCCAATCACCTATCACCCATCAATCACCCCCTGTCACCCCCTGTCACTGCCACCCATCAATCAGCCCCTAACCTGCCCCTTGCGGGCAATCTGATCACCCACCCACACCATTAGATCGCCCGCAAACCCGCCGTCAGATTACCTCCCAAATGTATCGTTTACATCTGTTATCTTCTCTAAACACCCACTAATTACCCATCAATCACCCCCTATCACCACCTGTCACTGTTACCTATCAGATCAGACCCTAATCTGCCCCTTGCGGGCACCCAATCACCCGCCCACACGCTCAGATTGCCCTCAGACCCCCCCCCCTTATCAATTCGCCAGTGCATTAATTACATCTGTCCTTCCCTGTAATAACCCACTGATCACCTGTCAATCACCTGCCAATCACCTATCACCCATCAATCACCCCCTGTCACTGCCACCCAACAATCAGCCCCTAACCTGCCCCTTGCGGGCAATCTGATCACCCACCCACACCAATAGATCGCCCGCAGATCCGACATCAGATCACCACCCAAGCGCAGTGTTTCCATCTATTCTCTCCTCTAAACACCCACTAATTACCCATCAATCACCCATCAATCACTCCCTATCACCACCTGTCACTGTTACCTATCAGATCAGACCCTAATCTGCCCCTTGCGGGCACCCAATCGACCGCCTACACGCTCAGATTGCCCTCAGACCCCCCCTTATCAATTCGCCAGTGCAATATTTACATCTGTTCTCCCCTGTAATAACCCACTGATTACCTGTCAATCACCTATCAATCACCCATCAATCACCCCCTGTCACTGCCACCCATCAATCACCCCCTGTCACTGCCACCCATCAATCACCCGCTGTCACTGCCACCCATCAATCAGCCCCTAACCTGCCCCTTGCGGGCAAACTGATCACCCACCCACACCAATAGATCGCCCGCAGATCCGACATCAGATCACCACCCAAGCGCAGTGTTTCCATCTATTCTCTACCCTAAACACCCACTAATTACCCATCAATCACCCCCTGTCACTGCTACCTATCAGATTAGACCCCTATCTGCCCCTAGGGCACTCAATCACCCGCCCACACCCTCAGAATGCCCTCAGACCCCAGCCCTGATCACCTCGCCAGTGCATTGCTTGCATCCATTCCCCCCTCTAATCACACCTTGAGACACCCATCAATCACCTCCTGTCACCCCCTAGCACACCTACCCATCAGATCAGGCCCCAATTTGCCCCGTGTGGGCTCCTGATCACTCGGCCAAACCCTCAGACCCCCTTCCGATCACCTCCCCAGTGCATGGATTGCATCTATTTTCCCCTCTAACCACCCCCTGAGACACCCATCAATCACCTCCTGTCACCCCCCTAGCACTCCTATCCATCAGATCAGGCCCAATACAACCTGTCATCTAAAAGGCCACCCTGCTTATGACCGGTTCCACAAAATTCGCCCCCTCATAGACCACCTGTCATCAAAATTTGCAGATGCTTATACCCCTGAACAGTCATTTTGAGACATTTGGTTTCCAGACTACTCACGGTTTTGGGCCTGTAAAATGCCAGGGCGGTATAGGAACCCCACAAGTGACCCCATTTTAGAAAAAAAAGACACCCCAAGGTATTATGTTAGGTGTATGACGAGTTCATAGAAGATTTAATTTTTTGTCAAAAGTTAGCGGAAATTAATTTTTATTGGTTTTTTTTCACAAAGTGTCATTTTTCACTAACTTGTGACAAAAAATAAAATCTTCTATGAACTCGCCATACACCTAACGGAATACCTTGGGGTGTCTTCTTTCTAAAATGGGGTCACTTGTGGGGTTCCTATACTGCCCTGGCATTTTAGGGGCCCTAAACCGCGAGGAGTAGTCTAGAAAACAAATGCTTCAAAATGACCTGTGAATAGGACGTTGGGCCCCTTAGCGCACCTAGGCTGCAAAAAAGTGTCACACATGTGGTACCGCCGTACTCAGGAAAAGTAGTATAATGTGTTTTGGGGTGTATTTTTACACATACCCATGCTGGGTGGGAGAAATTTCTATGTAAATGGACAATTGTGTGTAAAAAAATCAAACAATTGTCATTTACAGAGATATTTCTCCCACTTAGCATGGGTATGTGTAAAAATACACCCCAAAACGCATTATACTACTTCTCCTGAGTACAGCGGTACCACATGTGTGGCACTTTTTTACACCCTAAGTACGCTAAGGGGCCCAAAGTCCAATGAGTACCTTTAGGATTTCACAGGTCATTTTGCGACATTTGGTTTCAAGACTACTCCTCACGGTTTAGGGCCCCTAAAATGCCAGGGCAGTATAGGAACCCCACAAATGACCCCATTCTAGAAAGAAGACACCCAAAGGTATTCCGTACGGAGTATGGTGAGTTCATAGAAGATTTTATTTTTTGTCACAAGTTAGCGGAAAATGACACTTTGTGAAAAAAAACTATTAAAATCAATTTCCGCTAACTTGTGACAAAAAAATAAAAACTTCTATGAACTCACCATACTCCTAACGGAATACCTTGGGGTGTCTTCTTTCTAAAATGGGGTCATTAGTGGGGTTCCTATACTGCCCTGGCATTTTAGGGGCCCTAAACCGTGAGGAGTAGTCTTGAAACAAAAATGACCTGTGAAATCCTAAAGGTACTCATTGGACTTTGGGCCCCTTAGTGCAGTTAGGGTGCAAAAAAGTGCCACACATGTGGTATCGCCGTACTCGGGAGAAGTAGTACAATGTGTTTTGGGGTGTATTTTTACACATACCCATGCTGGGTGGGAGAAATACCTCTGTAAATGACAATCTTTTGATTTTTTTACACACAATTGTCCATTTACAGAGGTATTTCTCCCACCCAGCATGGGTATGTGTAAAAATACACCCCAAAACACATTGTACTACTTCTCCCGAGTATGGCGATACCACATGTGTGGCACTTTTTTGCACCCTAACTGCGCTAAAGGGCCCAAAGTCCAATGAGTACCTTTAGGATTTCACAGGTCATTTTGAGAAATTTCGTTTCAAGACTACTCCTCACGGTTTAGGGCCCCTAAAATGCCAGGGCAGTATAGGAACCCCACAAATGACCCCATTTTAGAAAGAAGACACCCCAAGGTATTCCGTTAGGAGTATGGTGAGTTCATAGAAGATTTTATTTTTTGTCAAAAGTTAGCGGAAATTGATTTTAATTGTGTTTTTTCACAAAGTGTCATTTTCCGCTAACTTGTGACAAAAAATAAAATCTTCTATGAACTCGCCATACTACTAACGGAATACCTTGGGGTGTCTTCTTTCTAAAATGGGGTCATTTGTGGGGTTCCTATACTGCCCTGGCATTTTAGGGGCCCTAAACCGTGAGGAGTAGTCTTGAAACGAAATTTCTCAAAATGACCTGTGAAATCCTAAAGGTACTCATTGGACTTTGGGCCCTTTAGCGCAGTTAGGGTGCAAAAAAGTGCCACACATGTGGTATCGCCGTACTCAGGAGAAGTAGTATAATGTGTTTTGTGGTGTATTTTTACACATACCCATGCTGAGTGGGAGAAATATCTCTGTAAATGGACAATTGTGTGTAAAAAAAATTAACAAATTGTCATTTACAGAGATATTTCTCCCACCCAGCATGGGTATGTGTAAAAATACACCCCAAAACACATTATACTACTTCTCCTGAGTACGGCAATACCACATGTGTGGCACTTTTTTGCAGCCTAACTGCGCTAAGGGGTCCAAAGTCCAATGAGCACCTTTAGGCTTTACAGGGGTGCTTACAATTTAGCACCCCCCAAAATGTCAGGACAGTAAACACACCCCACAAATGATCCCATTTTGGAAAGTAGACCCTTCAAGGTATTCAGAGAGGGGCATGGTGAGTCCGTGGCAGATTTCATTTTTTTTTGTCGCAAGTTAGAAGAAATGGAAACTTTTTTTTTTTTTTTTTTTCTCACAAAGTGTCATTTTCCGCTTACTTGTGACAAAAAATAATATCTTCTATGAACTCACTATGCCTCTCAGTGAATACTTTGGGATGTCTTCTTTCCGAAATGGGGTCATTTGGGGGGTATTTATACTATCCTGGAATTCTAGCCCCTCATGAAACATGACAGGGGGTCAGAAAAGTCAGAGATGCTTGAAAATGGGAAAATTCACTTTTGGCACCATAGTTTGTAAACGCTATAACTTTTACCCAAACCAATAAATATACACTGAATGGGTTTTTTTTATCAAAAACATGTTTGTCCACATTTTTCGCGCTGCATGTATACAGAAATTTTACTTTATTTGAAAAATGTCAGCACAGAAAGTTAAAAAAATCATTTTTTTGCCAAAATTCATGTCTTTTTTGATGAATATAATAAAAAGTAAAAATCGCAGGAGCAATCAAATAGCATCAAAAGAAAGCTTTATTAGTGACAAGAAAAGGAGCCAAAATTCATTTAGGTGGTAGGTTGTATGAGCGAGCAATAAACCGTGAAAGCTGCAGTGGTCTGAATGGAAAAAAAGTGGCCGGTCCTTAACCACCCTGGCGTTCTGATTAAATCGCCAGGGTGGCTGCGGGAGGGTTTTTTTTAAATAAAAAAAAAACTATTTCATGCAGCCAACTGAAAGTTGGCTGCATGAAAGCCCACTAGAGGGCGCTCCGGAGGCGTTCTTCCGATCGCCTCCGGCGCCCATAATAAACAAGGAAGGCCGCAATGAGCGGCCTTCCTTGTTTTGCTTATATCGTCGCCATAGCGACGAGCGGAGTGACGTCATGGACGTCAGCCGACGTCCTGACGTCAGCCGCCTCCGATCCAGCCCTTAGCGCTGGCCGGAACTGTTTGTTCCGGCTACGCTGGGCTCGGGCGGCTGGGGGGACCCTCTTTCGCCGCTGCACGCGGCGGATCGCCGCGCTGCAGCGGCGATCAGGCAGCACACGCGGCTGGCAAAGTGCCGGCTGCGTGTGCTGCTTTTTATTTCATTAAAATCGGCCCAGCAGGGCCTGAGCGGCAGCCGCTGGCGGTGTTGGACGAGCTGAGCTCGTCCAGACCGCTCAGCTGGTTAAGGGGTAGAAAGCCCTAGGTCCTCAAGTGGTTAACATCCAGTATTAGTTGTTAAAAATTAAAAATAAATATCATATTACACTGCTAGCAAACCAACAGATTAGAAGAGTATATACATTAACACCATTTTTTGTGGTGATCAGGTAACAGTGTCACCATCTAGTGGTGAAAGTATATATGATTGCCCAGGTTATGTGCAAATAGCAATGCCTGAAAAATTGTAATAAGTGCTCTGAATTTGGTACAAACAACATAGGAATCAAACACAAGTTAACATAGCAATTAAGTTCCTTTAGAAAGTTATGACTGCTGACTCCTCTAATGTGGAGGTTCTGTAGGTGTTCAAAAGCCCCTAGATTATGAGCTTCTCCGGTGCGCATGTGGGGATAGGTCCAGGGGGATTGATGATGGAATCGATGGACCCTCCTTTAATGGGGGCTCTCCCAGATGTCTGTCCTCTTCCTGGTAAATGGGTATAGATGGTCACTTTTGACCCTCTACCTTTGTTTTGTAAACAGTGAAGTTAAACTCTGTTAAAAGAATAACAACTTCTATATTTTTCTGTTTTTCATTGGTCATTTCTAATTTTTTTTCCTTTTTTTATTCGACCTTCTCTTTTAATCTTTATTAAAGAATCTTCCCTAACTGGCGCTCCCTGTTGCTACAACTACATCTGCACCCGCTGCTTGCTGTCGCTACATGCCAGGTTTCCTGGCATCCACCCAACATCCGCCCACTACATGCCAGGCTCTCCTGGCACTGTCGCTTTACATTGCCCTGTGCAAACCCACCAAACCGGCCAGGACCGAATCTCTGCTGCTTCCTGTAGTAAGCATGAACATTAGAGCTCACACCAGAGCTCCCCATTGGTCCACTAGGGGGACCAATTAGAATCCGCCTCAGGATTCTGAGGATTATTCTCATTGGTCCATTTGGTGAATCAATGGGGAGCCCCAGTGGGAGCTACTAACCACTTAAGGTTTTGGACGTAAGTCTCACATCCAAATTAGTTACATTGTAGGTTCACGTCCAGCTCTAAAATCCGCCACTGCGATCGCGCACGTTCACATTCCCGTTGTTTGTGCATGTGCTCATGCACAGTTCTTATTGTGAATGATTGCTGCTAGCAGCAGTCACTTTTTACTCAAATGTAAAAAGTCAAAATTATTCATACCCTTCACAAACTTACATAGTTACATAGTTATTTGGGTTGAAAAAAGACATACATCCTTCAAATTCAACCAGAGAACAAAGTACAACACCAGCCTACTCCCTCATATATCCCTGATGATCCAGAGGAAGGCAAAAAACCCTTACAAGGCATGGTCCAATTAGCCCCAAAAGGGAAAAAATTCCTTCCCGACTCCAGATGGCAATCAGATAAAAATCCCTGGATCAACATCACTGGGCATTACCTAGTAATTTTAGCCATGGATGTCTTTCAATGCAAGGAAAGCATCTAAGCCCCCTTTAAATGCAGATATAGAATTTGCCATCACTACTTCCTGTGACAATGCATTCCACATCTTAATCACTCTTACTGTAAAGAACCCTTTCCTAAATAAATGACTAAAATGGTTTTCCTCCATGCGCAGATCATGTACTCTAGTCCTTTGAGAAGGCCTAGGGACAAGAATATCATCCGCCGAGCTTTTATATTGCCCTCTGATGTATTTATACATGTTAATTAGATCCCCTCTAAGGCGTCTTTTCTCTACACTAAATAAACCCAGTTTATCTAACCTTTCTTGGTAAGTGAGACCTCTTATCCCACGTATCAATTTTGTTGCTCGTCTCTGCACCTGCTCTAAACTGCAATATCTTTCCTGTAATGTGGTGCCCAGAACTGAATTCCATATGTCAGATGTGGCCTTACTAGAGAGTTAAACAGGGGCAATATTATGCTAGCATCTCGAGTTTTTATTTCCCTTTTAATGCATCCCAAAATTGTATTAGCTTTAGCTGCAGAGGCTTGGCATTGAATACGATTATTTAACTTGTTGTTGAGTACTCCTAAGTCCTTCTCCAAGTTTAATGTCCCCAACTGTATCCCATTTAATTGTATGGTGCTAGACCATTGGTACGACCAAATTGCATGACTTAACATTTTTTTTAACTTTGAATTTCATCTGCCATTTATGTGCCCATATAGCCATACTATCCAGATCCTGTTGCAATATTTAACTATCTTCCTTAGAGTTGATGATTCTGCTGAATTTTGTATCACCTGCAAAAATAGCAACATTGCTTTCTACTGCATCTACTAGGTTATTAATAAATAGATTGAAGAGCACTGGACCCAGTACAGACCCCTGTGGGACCCCACTGCTAACAGTTACCCATTTTAAGTATGATCCATTGACCACAAATTTTTGTTTTCTGTCCATTAGCCAGTTCCCTATCCATTCACACAGACTCTTCCCCAATCCTTGCATTCCCAACTTTTGAACCAGACTTTTGTGGGGAACAGTGTCGAAGGCCTTTGCAAAGTCCAAGTATATCACATCTACAGCATTCCCAATATCCATATTAGCATACACTACCACATAAAATCTGAGCATGTTAGTCAAACAGGACCTGTCTTTGTTAAACCCATGCTGATGCTGAGAAATAAGATTATTTTCTACTATGCACAGTATCTCTTAGTAACCCCTCAATAGTTTGCATACAACTGATGTTAAGCTTACAGATCTATGATTTCCTGGATCTGATTTTTTTGCCCTTCTTAAATAATGGGAAAACGTGGGCTGTACGCCAATCCACGGGGACTCTGCCAGTTGAAAGAGAGTCACAAAAGATAAGATAAAGGGGTTTATCTATAACTGAACTTGATTCCCTTAGGACCCGAGGATGCATGCCATCCGGGCCAGGTGCCTTGTCTATTTTTAATTTATTTAGTCTTGCCTTCACTTCTTCTTGCGTTAAGTATTTAATATTACAATTGGAAGATTGAGACTCTTCTGCATCTGTAATTTGCAACAGTGATGTTTCCCTTGTGATGACAGAAGCAAAGAAAGCATTTAATAACTCTGCCTTACCTTGGTCATTCCCCATTGAGCCCCCACCCTTATCCTTTAGGAGTCCAATACAGTCAACCTTTCTTTTTTTTAGAGTTGAAGTACTTGTAAAACTTCTTTGGGTTAGATTTGATATCCTGGGTGATTTGATTTTCAGCTTCAATCTTTGCCAGCCTAATTTCTTTTTTTTACAACTTTTATTGCACTCCTTATAATTGCTTAATGCAGCCTCGGTCCCCTCCTGTTTTATGACCTTATAGGCATTCTTTTTCCCCTTTATTTTTCTCTAACCTTTCTATTCATCCAAAGAGGCCTTTTTTTTATTCCTAGACGTTTTGTTTCCATATAGGATATACCTACTACAATATTGATTGAGAATACGTTTAAAAGCTTGCTATTTACCTTCAGTGTCCTCCCCTTGTAGTACATTATCCCAGTTCACCAAACTTAGTGCCTGCCTGAGTTGATTGAACTTTGCTTTTCTAAAATTCATAGTTTTAGAGGTCCCGCTGCCCCGCGGTCATGGGCGTCCCTACATATGGCAAAATAGGGCATTTGCCTCTCCCTGGCCGCCAGCTGACCCCCCGCCCCCCCCCCCCCCCCCCCTGGCCGTCCACTACCAACATTTATTAAAGTTCCCGATCGTTCATTCATTCTCCCCACAGCGCTCTTACTACAGTCTCCTTCCGCCCCCTGGCCAATAGAGACACAGCTCTTCCCCACCTCTCCGCCCCTTCCTTATAGCATAGTATCCTATCCACAGAGCTTGTGGATCTGCCACTGGCCCGCCTTTGCCCCGCCCCCACCAGCCAGACGCTCGAGGTCACTAGAGTGCTGCTACAATGCATCCCCCTGAATGTGATAACATGGCAGAGGTGAGGGCGAGCTGCGGGGTGGGGGGGGGGGGGTGGACTGAAATCAGCGTAGAGGAGAGAGGACAAGTCTCCTGACAGGCAGCTGTTCCCTGTGTGAGCCCAGAGCTGTGTATATCGGCATGTAGCATATGAACAGTAGGATGCTGATATACACATCCCTGAGCGGCTCACAGTGCATAGCTGCCTGTCAGGAGACTCACACATCCCCTGCTCTAATCAGCGCTGCTGCCAGGAGATCAGGAGATAGTCACTCCTGATAAAAACAGAGACTGACCACCTGCTGGGGAGAAAGAGCAGCAATAAATACATTCATGCTGACAGTGTGGGGGGAAGGGTGGGGGAGATAAACAAGGGCACACTAAGTTAGAACAATTATCTAGGACTTTGCTCAGGGACCAGGGTGCCCATAGATCTAACGATTGTGGGCAGATCCACTAAGAGACAGATCTCTCTCTGACTAATCTGATCAGAGAGAGATCTGTCAGCTGCCCATATACCACAAGCTGATTCTCGATTGATTTCTGCATGAACTCTGTCAAGAATCAGCCTTGTGACCCCACATCCACCCCTGCACTGACCCCATAATGTAAAGTGTGTCCCCGGGTTCCCTGTGCAGTGTATGTTACCTGTCAGTGTCCGTCTCTGCACTGCCTCACAGACATATGCTCTACGTAGTTGCCGGGGTATGCGTATACATCAACATGCACCCACGTATATGGCAGTAGCCACCCAGGGTGTGTGTATGTGAAGCAGTGCTAAAACATTGGTGGACACAGACAGGTAACATCCACGCACAGGGCACCTGGGCACACACTTTACATTGAGGGACAGCACAGGGGGTTATGTAGCGTTCGTGGGGGTCCCTTTCACTACCTGAACTGGGGGTCCATTTCACTACCTGAACTGGGGGTCCATTTCACTACCTGAACTGGGGGTCCATTTCACTACCTGAACTGGGGGTCCATTTCACTACCTGAACTGGGGGTCCATTTCACTACCTGAACTGGGGGTCCCTGTCATTACCTGAACTGAACTGGGGGTCTCTGTCATTACCTGAACTGAACTGGGGGGTCCCTGTCACTACCTGAACTGAACTGGGGGGTCCCTGTCACTACCTGAACTGAACTGGGGGGTCCCTGTCACTACCTGAACTGAACTGGGGGTCCCTGTCACTACCTGAACTGAAGGTCCCTGTCAGTACCTGAACTGGGGGTCCATTTCAGTACCTGAACTGGGGATCCCTGTCACTACCTAAGCTGTGGGTCTCTGTCACTACCTGAACTGGGGGGCTCCTTTCACTACCTAAACTGTGGGTCTCTGTCACTACCTGAACTGGGGGGCTCCTGTCACTACCTAGACTGTGGGTCTCTGTCACTACCTGAACTCGGTAGCTCCTGTCACTACCCACACTGGAGGGCTCCTGGCGCTACCTAAACTATCCAGGCCAGCCAGCCCAGAATCACTGCCAAAAGGCCACAGCATCACTGCCAGCCAGGCCAGCCCAGCATCACCGCCAGCCAGGCCAGCCCAGCATCACCGCCAGTAGAGGAGAATTCAGAAGCCAGGTGAGAGGTGTCTACCATATTAAGGGGCATTCTGTCTATTTATGTGAAATGCTGTCTATTTATGTGCCTCGTGACTGCTGAATTTGTCTTTTTGGGGGCCTCACGGTTTGTTGGGAGCCTCATGATTGCTGAATTTGTCTTGTTGGGGGCCTCATGATTGCTGAATTTGTCTTGATGGGGGCCTCATGATTGCTGAATTTGTGTTGTTGAGGGTCACATGATTGCTAACTGAGAGACTATGGGAAAAGCTGAATCATCATCATATGAGACAATAGCATTAAACCTACTTTTTTAGTTTTTTAAAACAGAAAATGAAAACTGGGACGTTCTAAAAAGATGAATACATTTTTCAGGAGTAGGATGGATGAAATTGTTTATCTTCACAGTTTATTTTCAACTTGGATTTTCCATAATGTTCATGTACGAGTTTGTATTTAGTTTAATTTGCCATGTTGGTACTTTGCGATAGATAAGTGACTTTTGGGTTGCAGTTTGGACACTCGGCCTCCAAAAGGTTTGCCACCACTGTCCTAGTCTAATGTCCCACAATTGCTTAATTCATGTAAATTTGGCTCCACCCGTGACCACACCCGCATTCTGGTCCTTGGCCACACCCATTTTTTGGCGCGGCACGCGTAGCTTACCGCCCTTCCTTTTTGCCCCCCCTGGAAAATGTTCTGCGGACGCCCATGCCCGCGGTCTATCAGTCACCAGATCAAACGTTATCATGTTGTAATCACTATTTCCCAAATGTTCTTGAACCTGCCCATTTGATACATTATCTGGTCTATTTGAAATGATCAAATCCTGTAACTGTTTCCCTCTAGTTGGTTCCGTTACCATTTGAGTCAGGTAACTGTCCTGTAGTGAGGCCAGAAATCTGCTGCTTTTACCAGATTGGGTAGCCTCAGGGCCGGCCCTAGACTTTTTGCTGCCTGAGGCAAAATTTGAAAAAATCGCCGCCCCCCGGGGGGTGGGGGGGGGGCGCCGAGCTCGAGGGGTAGAGGGCAGAAAGGGGGTATTGGGCCTAGCGGGGGGAGGGGGGGTCGGACACCCCCTCCCTCGCCTGGGTCCCCCGATCTGCGCTCCCCTCTAGCGTTAAGTACAAGCCTGCATATGATGAAGAGGCAATGGGCGGGGGAATCACTCACCCCTTCAGCGTTCCATCGCGTGCTCCACTGACGTCACTTCCTGCAACGCCGCCCACTGCATTGTAAGTGGACGCGTCAGTGGATCGCACGATGGAACGCTGAAGAGGTGAGTGATTCCCCGCCCGTTGCCTCTTCATCATATGCAGGCTTGTACTTAACGCTGGAGGGGAGCGCAGATCGGGGGACCCAGGCGAGGGAGGGGGGGTCCGACCCCCCTCCCCGCCGCTAGGCCCAATACCCCCTTTCTGCTTGCTACCCCTCCAGCTCGGTGGGCAGCCCCCAGTGCATGGACAGGCGGGTGCCGCCCCCCCCAGATCTGCCGCCTGAGGCAAATGTTTCACCCCGCCTCATGAGCGGGCCGGCCCTGGGTAGCCTCAATACTCCAGTCAATGTCTGGAAAGTTAGTCACCCTTTACTATGACCTCATTTTTACTTGCAGCTTTTTCAATCTGCTGTAGTAATTGCAGTTTTGCAGCTTCATGAATATGTGGTGGCCTGTAGCATACCCCAATAAGCAATTGTCAACCTTATTTTCCACCATGAATATTTAACTAAACGGACTCCACATCTTCGCAATCTTCATCCATCTCATCGTTTAGGACAGCTGTAAAAGAGTTCTTAACAATAAAACAAACCCCTCCACCTTTTTTCCCTGTTCTATCCTTCTTAAACACATTGTATCCCTCTAAATTCGCTATCCAGTCATGGCTTTCATCCATTCATGTCTCGGTTATTCCCACAATGTCATAGCCTTTGTCAATCAGAATTAACTCCTAGTTCGTCCATTTTATTTGCAAGGCTCCTAGCATTGGTTACCATGCACTTTATATTTTTACCACCACATTTTCCAATTTTGGTTACCTGAAATGGGCTACTTAAAGTATTACCAACCTCCTTACACTTTACACTGTCCCCACCCCCCTCTCCACCCCCCATAATGTTAGGCTCCCACTGTCTTTTTACCTTATCTTGTCTACATATTGAGACTTTACCCCCCCCACCTACCCCCAGATCCTAGTTTAAAATCTCCTCCAACCATTTTGCCATCTTCTCCCCCAATGCAGCTGCACCCTCCCCATTAAGGTGCAGCCCATCCCTGCTGCAGAACCTGTAGCCGACTGCAAAGTCTGCCCAGTTCTCCAGGAACCCAAAGCCCTCCTTCCTACACCAATTTCTCAGCCACTTATTTAACTCTCTAAGCTCCCTCTGTCATAGTCTGTGGGAAAATCCAATGCTCTATTCCATTCCAAATAGTCCAAGCTGTTCTAAAGTACCCTAATTACTAATCCTAATTACCCTAATTAATTGGGAACAGCTGTTCACCTCAACAGGTGAAAAACAGCAGCTCTCTGCAGTTGCTTTGTGTACAGTCATGGCTAAGATAAAGGTGCTCAATGAGGAAGACCTGCGGCTGCGCGTTGTGGCTGTTCACAAGTCAGCAAAGGGCTAAATGTTTTCAAGGTCCAGTGGCTACATTGCAAAGTATTATTAAAAAAAATACAAGATTTTCCGTACTGTGAAAAATCTCAATGGACGTGGTCAGAAGCCAAAAGTGACACCTGTGCTGGCCAGCAAAGTGAGAGAGATGAAAAAGAATCCAAGGATCACCACCAATGCCATCCTGGTGAATCTGGGCTCTGCTGGTGGCAATGTCTCAAAACAGACAATCCAACGGACACGGCACACTGCTGGGTTCCACGGATGCAGACCAAGGAGGTTGCCACTTCTCCAGGTAAGGTGCTCAAAAACTGGCTTGGCCTTTGAAAATGTGAAGAAGAAAGAGAAAAAAATAGAGAGCCCTAATAGTTTATTATTGTTGATTGATAATTGTAAAATCAATTGTATAAGATTATACTCACAAGTATGGGTTGCCGGAAGTAGGCAACCACTAATAGCGCTTGAGGGGATATTAGGCCTGTCCCCACTTATTGTCCTGAAATTATATCCACTTGTTGGATGGGTGTGATCACCTTCTTCTATCTACGGAGAGCGACATCTTAGCCTGAGTGGGGACAGGCCTAATATCCCCTCAAGCACTATTAGTGGTTGCCTACTTCCGGCAACCCATACTTGTGAGTATAATCTTATACAATTTTACAATTATTAATCAACAATAATACACTATTAGGGCTCTCGATTTTTTTCTCTTTCTTCACATTTTCAAAGGCCAAGCCAGTTTTTGTGCACCTTATCTGGAGAAGTGGCATCCTCCTTGGTCTGCATCCGTGGAACCCAGCAGTGTGCAGTGTCCGTTGGATTGTCTGCCTTGAGACATTGCCATCAGCAGAGCCCAGATTCGCCAGGATGGCCTTGGTGGTGATCCTTGGATTCTTTTTCATCTCTCTCACTTTGCTGGCCAGCACAGGTGTCACTTTTGGCTTCTGACCCTGTCCATTGAGATTTTTCACAGTACGGAAAATCTTGTATTTTTTTTAATAATACTTTGCAATGTAGCCACTGGACCTTGAAAACATTTAGCCTCACAAGTATGGGTTGCTGGAAGTAAATTGTTTACGATAATTACCTTTGTGCCCTTTCTGAGGAGGTAAGTCATCCTTTACCCCCCATTTTAGAAATGTTAAAGTATTGTATTCTTCCTGGCGCCTCTGTTATTGTCCTGGCCTTTGAAAATGCTCATCTGGAAAAAGACTTCTGGTCTTCTGTGTTATTATGGTCAGATGAAAAATATCAGATTGTTTGGTCACAATGCTGTTTCCTTCATTTGGTGTAAAAAAAGAGAAGCCTTCAACCTAAAGAACACCATCCCCACTGTCAAACATGGTGGTGGGAACGTAATGCTTTGGAGGTGTTTAACAGCTGATGGACCAGGGAACCTAATCACAGTAAACGACACCTTGAAAAAAAGAGCAATACGTGAGGATTCTCAACGACAACATCAGGCAGTCTGCAGAGAAACTTGGCTTTGGGCACCAGTGGACTTTTCAGCATGACAATGACCCAGAACACACAGCAAACATGGTGAAGAAATTGTTAGCAGACAACAATATTAACATTTTGGAGTGGCCCAGCCAGAGTTCTGACTTGAATCCAATTGAGAATCTGTGGAGGGAGCTAAAGATCAGGGTGATGGCAAGAAGACCCTCCAACCTGAAAGATTTGGAGCTCATTGCTAAAGATGAATGGGCAAAAATACCTCTGAAGATATGCAAAAAGCTGGTCTGCAATTATAAGAAGCGTCTGATTGCTGTAATAGCCGATTAGGCTTTTCTATTGATTATTGAAAAGGGTATGAATAATTTTAGACTGGACACTTTGCTCAAATGTAAATAAAAACTGAGAAATGTTTTTTGTTTTTTTTCCACAATAATGCCTCTTGTACATTGTCTTATTTTCTTTTGGGAGACACCTATGTTATTTCCCATCAAAAAATTACTTACTGGTTGAATAAAAGTAACTTAACCACTTGAGGACCGCCCCCAGCCAATGGGTGGCGGCAAGGACTGGGCCCAAACGACCGCAATACGCCCATCGGCGGTGGCTGTGTGGCGATCGCGTCATCCATTAGGCTCCGCCCACTCTGCACGTAACCTGCCGGCCAAATAGCAGCGCCGGCGGGTTTTAAATGCGGCTATCCGGCCAATCAGAAGCGTATAAAACACTTTGTTATTGTAACAAAGTGTATTATACTGGCTGCCTCCTCCTCTGATGGTCACATCGCCGCCGGACCATCAGAGAGGACAGGCAGCCTGCTGATAAGTACCAAAACTCTTCTTTTCACCCACACAGACCCCCCGATCGCCCAGCCCACAGAACCCCCCCCCCCCCCCTGACCACCCCAGCACACCACTGTTTGCACCCAAGCACCCACATAAAAACCCATCAATCACTCCGTGTCACTAACTGTCAACGCTATCCCATAGACTAGGTCCCTAACTGCCCCCTAGGGTCCCCTGATCACCCCTCCTACCCTCAGATCCCACCCAGACCCCCCGACCACCCCCCTGTATACGTTTGTATACAGCTGCCTTACCCACTGATCACCTGTCTATCACCTGCCTATCACCCCTTGTCACCACCACCCATCAGAGCAGACCCTAAACTGTCCCTTGGGGCACCTGATCACCCACCCAGACCCTCAGATTGCCCTCAGTCCCCCCCTCCTGATAACCTCCCCAGTGAATTGTTTACATCTATTCTCCCCTGTAATCACTCATTGATCTCCCATCGGTCACCCCCTGTGTCTGCCACCCATCAAATCAGGACCCAGTCTGCCCTGTGCGGGCACCTAATCAAACCCCCACACCCTCAGATCGCCCTCAGACACCCCCCCCCCCCCCCAAATCACCTTCCCAGTGCATTGTATTTGATTGTGCTGTAATTGTATTTGACTGTGCTGACATTGGGCCTGATTCACAAAGCGGTGATAACTCAGTTATCACGCCTAAAAGACTTTAGGCGTGATAACCTTTGCACCGCTGAGTTAGCACCGCTTTGTGCTCTTTATCGCCCGCAAAGTTTTGCGCGCGCAATTGCGCAACTCCGCGCGCAGCGCCCATAAGGTTTAATAGGCGCATTGCGCGCACTGCACCGTGCGGCGCGCGAGTTTCTTCTTATCATGCCTAAACTGAGTTTAGGCGTGATAAAGGGCTTTTCACTGGCGTGCAAACACTTTGCACCGCTTTGTGAATCAGGCCCATTGTATTTGATTGTGCTGACATCGTATTTGATTGTGCTGTAATTGTATTTGATTGTCCCGTGATCGGCTTTGATTGTCCCGTGATCGGCTTTGATTGTCCCGTGATTGCCCTGTGATTGCCCTGTTATGGGCCTGTGATTACCCTGTGATTGGCCTGTGATTGTCCCGTGATCGGCTTTGATTGTCCCGTGATCGGCTTTGATTGTCCCGTGATTGGCTTTGATTGCCCTGTGATTGGCCCGTGATTGACTTTGATTGGCCCGTGATTGGCTTTGATTGTCCCGTGATTTTCCTTTGATTGTTTCTGATTGCCTCTGATTCCCCACTCGCCACCACCCCCCTGTCACTATCCTAGTGATCTTAAAACAGTGATCAGTGAAAACTGTCACTGTTTTAGTATCACTAGTGTTAGCAGTTAGGCCAGTTAGCTAGGCCCCTTTGTAAGTGTCAGTTAGTGCTCAGCCCACTGCACCACAGTCACTAATTAGCGTCATCACTGTCGCTAATCAACATTGGTACTATATAGTATCTGTAAGTGATCATTACTGATCGCAGTCAGATCTATATTAGGGTCACTAGGATCCACAAAAAAACACAGTGTTTGCTAAATTAGTGATCAGGCCTGATCGTTCGCCTGCACTTGCGTTCAGCCCGCCCCACCGCAGTGACAGAATTTTTTTTTTCTGATCACTGCAAAAAACACTGTACAATAGCTGTGGCACTGTAAAGATCAGTTTTGATTTTTTTTTTAATCAAAACTCAGTGACCACAGCTTTCTACCTCTCAAATACTCCCTTTTGCTAGGTAGGTGCTCTTTTTTTCTGGGTAGTCTCAGAGGAATACCCCCTAAATTTAGCAGTCCACCATGGCAAGAAAGAGGTATTCCGATGATGAGGCGTACAGGTACATGGCCGAGTTGGATGAGGACGATTGGGACGCCTAATTTGATGAATCTTCCGGGTCAGAGTTTGAACCTGTAGAGAGCAGTGGCTCACTGAATGATAGTGATGACGAGGTTGAGGTCCAGGCTAGAGCCAGGCATACCACACCCCATGTTGTTGGACCGCAGGTGGCGCAGGATCGGCCTCAAGGGCAGCAGAGTGGTGTTAGTGCTGGTCTGAGATTTCATGGTGGGGCAGGCACCAGCAGCACAACATCTCCTGGACCTAGCACCAGTGCTTCCGTAGACCCTGGTGAAGTAGTGAGCACCAGCATGGAAGTTGAAACTGATTCGGTGGCATGTGCAGTAAGATCCCAGTCGCAGCCACCAAGAAGAAGACGGGCCCGTACTACCCCTAGTTTACCAGAGGTGCTGGCAAACCCAAATTGGCAATCCCCTGATTCCGCCGCACCCGTACTTCCCCCTTTCACCGCCCAGTCTGGAGTCCAGGTAGAGACAGATAATCTAGGATCGGCCCTAGACTTTTTCTATCTGTTCTTCACCCAGGATCTCTTAGACTTAATTGTGGCAGAGACCAACCGTAAGGCCACACAATATATAACCGCCAATCCGGAAAAGTTCCTTGCCCAGCCTTTTCGGTGGAAACCAGTCCAAGTTTCCGAAATGAAATTTTTTTTGGGCCTTCTCCTTCAACAGGACTACTAAAGCAGAATGTGTTGCGGTCTTATTGGTCTACGGACCCAGCATGTCACGTTCCCCTGTACTCTGCTGCCATGTCCAGGACATGATTTGAGAACATCCTGCGTTTCCTGCACTTCAATAACAACGAAACCTGTCATCGAAATGACCACCCTGCTTTTGACCGGCTCCACAAAATTCGGCCCCTCATAGACCACTTGTCATCCAGATTTGCAGATGTGTATACCCCTGAACAGGACATCTGCGTAGACGAGTCCCTCATACGTTTTACCGGGCGCCTTCGCATCAAAAAGTACATCCCAAGCAAGCGCGCCTGGTATGGGGTGAAACTGTATAAGCTCTGTGAAAGGGCCATAGGCTATACATCCTATTTTAGGGTCTATGAGGGGAAAGACTCAAAATTGGAGCCGGTCGGATGCCCTGACTACCTGGGGAGCAGTGGAAAGGTTGTGTGAGACTTGGTCTCACCCTTGTTCCAGAAGTGGTACCATCTTTTTGTGGACAATTATTACACAAGTGTGGCCCTCTTTCAGCACTTAAAAATAGAAAAAAATCAGATGCTGTTGCACAGTGCGGCCTAGTCGCCGGGGCTTCCCTCAATGGCTCATTACCACCAGACTTGAACGGGGGCAGAGGGCTGCCTTGTATGCTGATGACCTGCTCGCGGTGAAATGGAAGGACAAGAGGGAGGTTTACTTCCTGTCCACCATTCACGCAGACACGACAGTTGAAATTCAACGACGAACTAAGGTCACTGAAAAACCCCTTGTCGTCCACGAGTATAATACTAACATGGGAGGGGTGGACTTCAATGACCAGAGGTTAGCGCCCTATTTAGTTGCCCGAAAAACAAGACGCTGGTATAAAAAAGTGTCTTTTTACCTCATTCAATTGGCAATTTACAACAGCTTTGTTCTCTACAGTAAGGCTGGGAGAACTGGATCGTTTCTACAATTTCAGAGACAGATCACTATGGAACTCCTGTATCCAGGAGGTGCCGTGGCCCAACCCCAAGATGCAACTACCCGGCTGCATGGAAGGCATTACGCCTATCCAATTCCGAGTACCCCAGGTCACCGAATCAGAAGAAAACGTTGTCGTGTCTGCAGCAGGGCTGGAATAAGGCATGACAACACTGTTTATTGTCCCACCTGTCCTGACCAGCCTGGCCTATGCCTAGGGGAGTGTTTTGAGAGGTACCACGAGCAGGTACACTATTAGAGAGTAGGGAACTCCAGACACAGCGGTAGGCACACAAGGGTCTCTCAGTGCTATTTCACACAGCTGCTATGATTAGGGCAAAATGCCTAGCGAAAGTCGCACTTTGCGGTCCTCCCCTACGCCGGAAGTGCATGCCTACGTTTCTGCATGGCTTCTGTGGCAATTTCGATCGGCCCGGAAGTTATGTTATTCTATGGCGACGCAGTTCATTACTAGGCCGAATGCTACTCTTGTGGTATTCCCTAGTCTGTTTTGGACGATACGGTGCGGCGGGCTTGACCCACCGGATATGTCAATATGCAGTGTGAAACCAAACATCAGGTTTCGAGAGACCGTAATACACAGGGCTGCCAGAAACCTCTCCCTTCACTTGGGACAAAATGCGTAATATACTTCGCCACAACTCTGTGCGATTTGCACTTCGCACATTGTCCCATGGGGAAGGAGAGGTTTGTCCTCGGGAGGTAAGTTAAAAAAAAATCAAAAAAAAAAACCAGGTAAGCAAAAAAGTTAATGTTTGGTTCGCAATTTTAAGGTTTTGATTAAAAAAGTTCAAAGTTTATTAATGTTAATGAAGTAATTGCTTTGCTGATTGCTTGTTTTTTGTTTTGTTTTTTTGTATTTTTTTTTCTCTTTTTCCATCCATTAACCTTCCAGGTGGACCGAGCGAACGACTTACCAGCTGCAGCACTGATGGTGCATCCTGACAGAACATTGCGCGTCTGTCAGGTTACACAAAATTGGTGCATGCAGTGCTGCAGGATGAGATTTCTCCTCCGCAATGTAACGATTGTGGAATTCTCTCCGTGATCAGCGCACAAGACGTGCGCTGACACTGCGGAAATCCTCTACAAGTGTATAATTTGCGGGAACCCAGCAAAAGGTGCAATGCACCTGTAGAGGGAAATTCCTGTCGACAGGGGGAGCTGTGGAGTGCAGAGGAACAGCTCCTCTGCCCTGCCACACACGCCAGACAGGAATTGCACGACGGGAAGAAACACAGGGCAAGATAGCCCTGAAGGAGAGAGAGCAAAGCGACAGATTGTATGTGTGTGCACCAAACTAGTCGCCAACCCGCGACGGTGCACACACAACAGCAGATAGGAAGTAGGAACGCAATCGCGGGAGAGGCGATTGCCAGAGGTGACACAAGGCTACAGCAAGGCAGAGTACGAGAGTAGCAAAGGCACAGCAAATCATACAATGAGAAGATAAGGAAAATAACAAACGCTAGCTAAACACGAACACCGCACTCATTCACAACAGTGCACGCGTTTATGCGCGGTCCCCGCGTGATAAGCACAACAGGGACAAGCACGCCTAACTAACCATGGACAGACAAACATGAAACATAGGACGCGAGCGCTTGCTTAACGGTTATCTCACCGAGCCTCCAGCAAGCGTTCGTAGCAGACAAGACAGATACACGAAAGCAGGAATAAACGAGAGATAGGATCCACAGCACTATCGCAAGGCGAGTGCGATCCAGGCAGACAGATCAGAAGGGGCTACCAGTAACAACCGCTGTTCCGGTTAGCACCCAGACACACAAAACGATTTCCTGTCGACCACCGCTGGGACAGGACAATCGCAACAGACAAACAAAACAGATATGCAATCCTAACTGCACTAGGGAAACTGCCTAGTGCAGTTCCAGGAATTACTCTAGGCTAATCTTCAACAAAGAGCAAGGCTGACACTCCAGGCGAGTGTTACACAGGAACTGACTCTTATGACCAGCAACTTACTGTGGGAAACGTAGCTCTTTATAGAGCAAGCCCACAAAGGATGTGGCTAGGCAATCTGCATGACAAACGTATACAAATTCCTCAGCAGCAAGCTGGACAACTGACAAAAGGTCTCTCTTCCAGAGGCCTGCAGAATGCAGACCTGAACAGTGGTCAAAAGGCTGCCTGCCTGCGCAGGCAGCCACGCGGATCCTCATAGTACCCCCCCCCCCCCTAGGGTTGGATTCCAGACGACCCTCTAACCTGATACTTGCAAAAGACTCTAACTGAAGACTCACGAAGGTCAGGACAGCCCGACAAGGCCCAATTCCAGAGTCAGTCCAGCCGAAACCGACCTCATCGGAAGCAAACGCCACCGAAACATATCCATCAGTACTACCAGTCTCAGTATAACACCCATCAGGACTGTGAACACCAGAGAAGAAGCCATCGACACCCTCCAGACAATACCCACCACCTTCCAAGGAGCGTCCGAAAATACCAAACCTGCCACAATACCAAGAGGGCAGAACAATCACCAGGCTCACATGGAGAACTATCAAGCCCTCCTATGGAACCAATGACTATTCTGGATTCAGAATTACGAGGACACCCATCAAGATCAAGACTCTTAGGGACCACTTCTGGGCATGCAAGCAGGCAGGCCATATCAGAGCATGTCTCCACCGAGGAAGCATCTGAGCATGCTGGTAACCGAGGCACACTTGGGCTTTCTGGGTCACAGAGCACATTGGGGTACACCAGTACAGGAGAAACCTCAGAACATGTCCGGGAACTGCCAACCTCAGAGTCCGGCACGACAGGACCAAAACCAGTACCGGGCAGAGAATCATCATCAGCAGTGGTCTCAAGCACAGAACTTTCAAAAGAAGGCTTGGACTCAAACCTAGAAATCTCTGTGACAAAAATATCATCATTGACTACATATGAGTGAAGCTCCACCAGAGCTGCAAAGGTAGTCCGCACAACAGCAATGCCTACTGAAGTGGGCAGCACCTTAGAAGGACTTGGGGGGCAGGAGAAATCTCCTACAAGTTCTGGACCCTTTGGGAGGAACTCGGAGGTCTCCAGGACATCAGACAAGACCTCAGGAACATAATTTTTCAAGTTTTCTGAGAAGGATTCTGAACTATCCATGTTACAGGGCAAAACTGGAACTTTATCTTGTGGACAGGGCAGATGTCCCAGGGAAGGTTCCACCATAAACTGAGACTGAATTTCATCATCATGAGCGTAATGTACAGGAATATTTACTGGAACACACACTGACTCCCTAACTTTAATCTCACTGCACCCAGAATTCTGTGTAGTAGTCAAACTAGCTTGCAACTCCAAAACTGCAGAAAAACAGGTGAGTATAGTAGCAATACCTAGACGAGCCTCTAGGGACACTGCAGGAGACTCTAAACAAGACCATATTAACTGATCCAGAGTACAGGGTGCAGAATCAGCATTTTCCTCAGAACAAGAAAGGGACTCACAAATGTCAGTGTGATTGGACATCATATTGTTTTTCATGGTACAGGACAGGCTCAGAGAAACTTTCTCTGGACCCAGCAAAGATGCTTCAGAGTCAGATTCGCAAAACCGAAGCTCTGTCTCACTCTTAGATTCGGCTAACAATGTCAAATCCGAGGAGTCAGAACGCAAAACTTGCGAATCAAAAATCGCTTCAGGTTGTGAAATTGACGCTTCCATAGCGCAAACCTCCGCGATCTGCGGGGCAGACTGTAAGGCGTTCAGGACAGAAACACTGGAGCAACTGTCACCAGGCAACGGGCCCTTACAGGTGTGAACAGGGTGAGACAAAGACGCATCTGCAGTAGAAATAGCAACAACATCAGGAAAAACTTTATTAGACATATTAATTTTACTTTTGATGCTGCATAATTTAGGAATTTTCCCCATAGCAGGATCACAGATAGAAGATCTTAAAGATCTGTCTCTAAATGACAAGGGGTCCCACACATCCTTGAGAAAACTGGCACATTCATGCCAATCACAATCTGCAGGAACATCAGAGAAACAGGCATCAGATCGCACAGATTCAAACCGCACGCAGTCAGGAGAGAATCCTCCAGGATTCGCACAGGAATCAACCACAGTGGCACACCCACTCACTTCAGATCGCACAGTGTCACGACTTACATGCTTTACCCCAGAAAGGCAGGAACAATCATCCGACAACGATGTCTCTTTATTGGAATCAATTGATTGGTGTATGTGCAACTCATCCAAAATCGTCTGCCACACATACAACACTGGATCCACAAAACACCTGTCACACTCATCAGAATCTATCAAAGTGTACACGGAATTGAGACAATCATTCAAAACATCTTCGCTTTTTGCGATGTAAAAATCGCAAAAGGCTTTCCAATCAAAATCAAATTCCTCCATCAAGGCCCCAATGTCCCATGAGGCAAATGGAGGTTCAAACAGGCCAGTATCCAGATAATCTCCATATGGGTGGAGTTCAGGAACAAGAACAGATTTTTTTAACTGCTGTAATATAGTGTGCGATCCTACCTATAGTAGGATCCAGATAAGCTTTGGATTGAGGCAAAAAACCCGGAGACAGAGCAACATCATGGTAAACATCATTGTCATACTGAATGGCTTCTCTATTTGTGGTTGCTATGGGCAACAAATCTTTTGGCTGACAAGCCAAATCAGCAGATTGGCCTGCAAGCACCAATTCATTAACATATGGTAATGACACTGAAATGTTGCATAACCTGATCTGATCAGCATCATGCTCTGCAGGAAAAACCTCATAGAAATGACCTGGCAGGGGAATTCTAAGCTTACGAGAAAATACATGACTCAGAAATCTGCAAGGGTTATGTCTCAGATTCACGTGTCTGGCACACTCATCCGCCCACACAAACAGATCTCCTTAAAAAAGATTGTAAGCAATCTGAGCACTCCAAGTGGAAATATTGGTGGCCTGAAATTCAGGATTTGCCAAGAATCTGGAACATTCTGATATAAACTCATCTCTGGTTTCTGAGTCCAGTATCTTAAACCTCTTAAAGATACAGGACCCATCTTTGACCAAATCGTACAAATCGGAAATTCCCTCTATACTGGGAATTTCGGTTGGGCTGGTCATACTGTAACGATTGTGGAATTCTCTCCATGATCAGTGCACAAGACGTGCGCTGACACTGCGGAAATCCTCCACAAGTGTATAATTTTCGGGAACCCAGCAAAAGGTGCAATGCACCTGTAGAGGGAAATTCCTGTCGACAGGGGGAGCTGTGGAGTGCAGAGGAACAGCTCCTCTGCCCTGCCACACACGCCAGACAGGAATTGCACGAAGGGAAGAAACACAGGGCAAGATAGCCCTGAAGGAGAGAGAGCAAAGCGACAGATTGTATGTGTGTGCACCAAACTAGTCACCAACCCGCGACGGTGCACACACAACAGCAGATACGAAGTAGGAACGCAATCGCGGGAGAGGCGATTGCCAGAGGTGACACAACGCTACAGCAAGGCAGAGTACGAGAGTAGCAAAGGCACAGCAAATCATACAATGAGAAGATAAGGAAAATAACAAACGCTAGCTAAACGCGAACACCGCACTCATTCGCAACAGTGCACGCATTTATGCGTGGTCGCCGCACGATAAGCACAACAGGGACAAGCACGCCTAACTAACCACGAACAGACAAACATGAAACATAGGATGCGAGCGCTTGCTTAACGGTTACCTCACCGAGCCTCCAGCAAGCGTTCGTAGCAGACAAGACAGATACACGAAAGCAGGAATAAACGATAGATAGGATCCACAGCACTAGCGCAAGGCGAGTGCGATCCAGGCAGACAGATCAGAAGGGGCTACCAGTAACAACCGCTGTTCCGGTTAGCACCCAGACACACAAAACGATTTCCTGTCGACCACCGCTGGGACAGGACAATCGCAACAGACAAACAAAACAGATATGCAATCCTAACTGCACTAGGGAAACTGCCTAGTGCAGTTCCAGGAATTACTCTAGGCTAATCTTCAACAAAGAGCAAGGCTGACACTCCAGGCGAGTGTTACACAGGAACTGACTCTTATGACCAGCAACTTACTGTGGGAAACGTAGCTCTTTATAGAGCAAGCCCACAAAGGATGTGGCTAGGCAATCTGCATGACAAACATATGTAAATTCCTCAGCAGCAAGCTGCACAACTGACAAAAGGCCTCTCTTCCAGAGACCTGCAGAATGCAGACCTGAACAGTGGTCAAAAGGCTGCCTGCCTGCGCAGGCAGCCACGCGGATCCTCACACGCAGTCAAAAAGATACGTTTGCAGAGGCATATGAGCTGAGGAGCGGTGTTGGAGTTCATATGCTTTGGCAAACACTTTGTATCAAAAAAGAACTCAAGCAATGATTTCTCCATTCACATCGATCGATGTGGATGAATAAATCAGGTTTGCCTGGGCATACGAGCTGGTGGGTTTGGATTTTTGGGGCGGCAGCTCCTATGTCCAGACGGACACCTTCCCCTCCTTCCCCTAACAGAATACCTTGGGGTTTCTTCTTTCTAAAATGGGGTCATTTGTGGGGTTCCTATACTACCCTGGCATTTTAGGGGCCCTAAACCGTGAGGAGTAGTCTTGAAAACAAATGTCTCAAAATGACCCTTGAAATCCTAAAGGTACTCATTGGACTTTGGGCCCCTTAGGGCAGTTAGGGTGCAAAAAAGTGCCACACATGTGGTATCGCCGCACTTGGGAGAAGTAGTTTAATCTGCTTTGGGTTGTATTTTTACACATACCCATGCTGGGTGGGAGAAATATCTCTGTAAATGACAACTTTTTTTTTTTTTTACACACACTTGTCCATTTACAGAGATATTTCTCCCACCCAGCATGGGTATGTGTAAAAAATACACCCCAAAACACATTAAACTACTTCTCCCGAGTGCGGCGATACCACATGTGTGGCACTTTTTTGCACCCTAACTGCCCTAAGGGGCCCAAAGTCCAATGAGTACCTTTAGGATTTCAAGGGTCAGTTTGAGACATTTGTTTTCAAGACTACTCCTCACGGTTTAGGGCCCCTAAAATGCCAGGGCCGTATAGGAACCCCACAAATGACCCCATTTTAGAAAGAAGACACCCCAAGGTATTCCGTTAGGAGTACGGTGAGTTCATAGAAGATGTTATTTTTTTGTCACAAGTTAGCCGGAATTGATTTTTATAGTTTTTTTTCACAAAGTGTTATTTTCCGCTAACAAAAAATAAAATCTTCTAGGAACTCACCATACTCCTAACAGAATACCTTGTGGTGTCTTCTTTCTAAAATGGGGTCATTTGTAGGGTTCCTCTACTACCCTGGCATTTTAGGGGCCCTAAACCGTGAGGAGTAGTCTTGAAAACAAATGTCTGAAAATGACCTGTGAAATCCTAAAGGTACTCATTGGACTTTGGGCCCCTTAGCGCAGTTAGGGTGCAAAAAAGTGCCACACATGTGGTATCGCCGTACTCAGGAGAAGTAGTTTAGTGTTTTGTGGTGTATATTGACAATCTTTTGATTTTTTTTTACACACAATTGTCCATTTACAGAGAGATTTCTCCCACCCACCCCATGTGTACAACATACCCATGCTGGGTGGGAGAAATCTCTCTGTAAATGGACAATTTTGTGTAAAAAAAAATCAAAAGATTGTCATTTACAGAGATATTTCTCCCACCCAGTATGGGTATGTGTAAAAATACACCCCAAAACACATTATACTACTTGTCCTGAGTACGGCAATACCACATGTGTGGCACTTTTTTCCAGCCTAACTGCACTAAGGGGCCCAAAGTCCAATGAGCACTATTAGGCTTTACAGGGGTGCTTACAAATTAGCACCCCCCAAAATGCCAGGACAGTAAACACACCCTACAAATGACCCCATTTTGGAAAGTAGACACTTCAAGGTATTCAGAGAGAGCCATGGTGAGTCCGTGGCAGATTTCATTTTTTTTTTGTCACAAGTTAGCAGAAATGGAAACTTTTTTTTTTTGTCACAAAGTGTCATTTTCCGCTAACTTGTGACAAAAAATAAAATCTTCTATGAACTCACCATGCCTCTCAGTGAATACTTTGGGATGTCTTCTTTCCAAAATGGGGTCATTTGGGGGGTATTTATACTATCCTGGAATTTTAGCACCTCATGAAACATGACAGGTGGTCAGAAAAGTCAGAGATGCTTCAAAATGGGAAAATTCACTTTTTGCACGATAGTTTGTAAACGCTATAACTTTTACCTAAACCAATAAATATACACTGAATAGTTTTTTTTTTATCAAAGACATGTAGCACAATAAATTAGGACAAAAATGTATACAGAAATGTTACTTTATTTGAAAAATGTCAGCACAGAAAGTTAAAAAAAATCATTTTTTTTTGACAAAATTCATGTCTTTTTTGCTGAATATAATAAAAAGTAAAAATCGCAGCAGCAATCAAATAGCACCAAAAGAAAGCTGTATTAGTGACAAGAAAAGGAGGGAAAATTCATTTAGGTGGTAGGTTGTATGACCGAGCAATAAACCGTGAAAGCTGCAGTGGTCTGAATAGAAAAAAAGTGCCTGGTCCTTAAGGGGTAGAAAGACTGTGGTCCTCAAATGGTTAAAGTCAAAATTTGCCAGGGGTATGAATAATTATGGGCAGCACTGTACGTAACAGAATTAAATATATCTACGGAATAGAAGATCTGTTTGCTATTATTGATGAGTTGCAAATTTTCAAAAAGGTTTGGGAAAAGGTTTCCTTCTAATGGGTATATTTGTAATATGAGTAATCAGTTGTGGGTGTCCGGAGACACCAATTTTCTCTTTTCTTCTCTTTCCTTTCTTTTCTATCTCTTTTTCTGTTCTGTCCCTTATTTACTATTAAAGGTACTGGTATTTCCAGGACATCCCAGGCTACAATTCATACATGCATTTTTGCACATTGAGACAAGATGTGTACGCATAGGTCTCCTGGGTTACATATAACTTTGCATACAAAAATATGTTGTTACTGAAACGTTTTATACAGTTACATGCTATCTGTTTGTACACCAAGTATGTAAAAACTTTTGCTTTCTTCAATAAAAATCTAAATACAAAAAAATGAAATCATGAAAAAAATGAATATTCCATTGTTACACCTTTTGTCACAAATACAGAAAAAAATGTGCTGTAAGACAAATCGGTCTGCTCCTTTATTTACCTTAATTTTTATTTGTGGTTATGGACGACTGGTAAGGCAAAATAATTATAAGGTGATTCATCTGATGCGATTCCTTTTTCATACTGTCAAAACTGATGTTTCATTGCTGCAAGTGTTCTAAAAGCTGGCCTGGGTTTCTGTCATCCTGTGTGAAATCAGAGGGCCGCAAAGAGTTATGGTTTTACAGTACTTCCTCCATCAATGTCACAGCGGGAGAGTGGTCCCTTACGTGAATCTTGATGGATGGAATGGGCTCAGCATAACTTGCAGGAGGAGTGAAACGGTATCATTCCGCTACATGTTTACCAGTACTGCAGATTACTGAAGCAGATGGATACTGTTGTACTTCGGGTCAGCCACAAGTCATGCTAACACTCTCCCACTTAAAGCTCCCTTCCTGTGTGTGGCTTGTTCCATTCATCATACTGCATGCAGTTCTATAAAACGGTAATCCTTTGTATTTCTAACACTCATAGGGCTACATTAACTTTAAAAGTACTTTCAGCAGAAGCTCCTTCACATTAACAATGTTTAAATGAAAAAATAGTAGATAAATTATTCCTCTGGTTGTTTTGTGCAATTGGCATTTGTGGTGTTTTGTTATTAATTGACAACTCAGATAGTTCTGGGTAAAAGTGACCATGATTGTAACCATAAATAAAGCGGAGAGGGCATACACAAAGCTTCTGAAGTAATCTGTATTCAAGTCATACAGTTACAGAGCATGCAGAGCACACAACTTGTTTCGGGCATAGCCCTTCCTCAGGTGTGCCACACCCAGTGCACACAATCTCTTTATACCCCACCCACAGGAAGTCACATGACACAACCTGGTCACACGAAATAAAAATACAACAAAAAAAATATACAGTGTAATAAACAGTCACCAAATATAAACATATGGGGAATTACACATACAGTGTCTACCCCAGCATTTCACTGAGGATCGATCACCCCTAAATTGTCAAACTTTTTTTACAACCACGTAATACATTCTTAATATATCAAGAGTAAACACTTCAGACTTGGGCACTCATTCAGCCCGTATGGGTTAACACAGTTGAATTTTTTAATTCACCTGGCCTCATGTTGTAGCAACAGCTTCTTTCTGTCACCTCCTCTAGAGAGGAGAGGAACATTATCAATGACAAACCACCACGGCTGGGCTACAGTGTGATGTCTCTCAAAAAAATGACGTGAGACCGAAGTCTCATGTTCTTTTTTCATCCTGTGCAAAATTAGAAATATCTCTCTTATGTCTTTGGATAGGCTTTTTCACCTCCCTCTCCGTCTTCTGATGTAGACCTACCTGCAGGGGCACTTGAGCCCATACACTACGTACATGCTCAAGCAGGAATACCTGCCCCTGACTGGTACCCTCACACCGGTGGACGGATGGGAGATAAAATTGCCCCTCAGAATAGCACTGCAACAATTGCAGCTGAGGCAAGGTACTGTTCCTCTCCTTGATTCAGTAACCACATTCTTAGGCACAGGCTTATTATCTGATTTACTAACCCAGTTTTTAAGTTTTTGATTGATTTACCCCTGCGGTATGTAAATACCGGTGGGTCACGGAACAATTCCCCAAAAACGGGGTCCTGCCCCAGGATCGGCCAGAATCTGCGTACAACCGATCGGATCCGCTCAGAGAAGAAGCCATAATTACAAACAAATGGCAATCTGCTCTAAGTTTTTTTTAACCTTAGGCAATAAAAGACTCTGTCTAACCACAGCTCTCACTTCAATGCTGACCCTCCGAAGGACATCCTCATCATATCCTTTTTCTACCATTTTCTTAATAAAATTTTCTGATGCCTCATCGTAATCCTCTAACCTAGAGGATCTCCGACGCGCCCTCAAAAATTGGTCTGGTGGTCTGGTGCGTAAGTGACTATTCTCATTGAAAATGGTCACATCAAGATAGTTGATGCGTTCAGTCGAACTTTCAGCCGAAAATGTAATGGTTGGATGAGCCGCATTGGCTTCATCCACCATCTCCTCAAAAAGTTCCCGTGTCCCATCCCATAGGATGAGAATGTCGTCGACAAAACGAAAAAAATTCCACCACATGCTTTTTGTATTTCTCGTGTTTGATGAACATGTCTATCTCAAGGCCAGCAAGGAATAAGTTGGCAAAAAAAGGGGCTACCGAAGAGCCCATACTCGTACCTTGACATTGTATATAGAACTCCTCAAGGAATCTAAAGTAGTTAGACCTTAAGATCAGTTCTAATGCATCCAGTAAAAAATATACAGTACCATTCGGGATGGATGCCCCCAACAATCTCTCCTCGATACATCTCATCCCTACCTCTTGAGGGATCGATGTAAACAAACTGTGTACATCCAGGGAACACATCATCAGATTCTCTGGCACAGGCCCAATGCTCTCCAGTCTACATAATAGATCTTTCGTATCGATCAGACACGTCTCAATCCCAGAGACCAAACGCCGCAGCGTGTGATCCACATATTTTGCAAGGGGATAGAGGAGGGACCCGATGCCAGGCACGATCGGTCTACCTGGTGGATTATCAAGATCTTTATGCACTTTGGGCATTTGGGCAGTAAATAAAAAATCGGTATCTGTGGGTTATCAGTTTGCAAAAACGCCGCCGTCTGGTCATCAAGGATACCGTCCTCTAGCCCCTGCTTGATAAGCTGATTAACCTTTCTCTTAATTTCAACAGTGGGATCTCTATCACACACTTTATAATGGTTTTCACAGTTTAGCTGCCACATGGCCTCCTGTATATATTGAGACCTGTCCATCACAACTGTCGCTCCTCCCTTGTCAGCTCTATTTATCAAAATATCATCATTCGCCTGCAGGCTTTTTAATGCCTCTTTCTCAAGGACTAACAAATTGTTACTCATCCTTAGTTTCTTTTTTTGATTGTAACAATCCCATAGACCTCTCACTTCATGTAAAACAGCTCCCTCAAACATGTCTAGTGAGGAGTTACTTATGTCTGGGATCCAATCACTTTTCTTATAAAAAAAATTCCCTTTTCCATTGTAGGCCAACTTGCAAGTTGATGTGCCTGCACAGGACACTCCCAGCGCCAGGAGCACGAATGAGGACGTAGACTTGCAAGTCAGCGATACCAAAACGATCTTCAGGTTCACCTTAAGTCTTAAATTATGCTCTCTGACATAGGTATAATTTTGTTAATATATTTATAAATCAGATACTGTGTAATTATTACACATGCTAGGTTGTTGGCTTCAAGCGGCCGCCTTGGCCATATTATGCCCAGTGTGTATATGAGGCTTTACCTATGGTATTTTGCATTTGCTAGGCACTGAAAGGTATTTTATAGATAAGATTGAAATCATCTCCTGGGAGGAAACTCAGGAGAAAAGTTAATTAAATCAGAGCCAAAGTCACTCTTCTAGGTCCTATGTGCCCTGCAAACAAATTAACTACATGGATTAACCTCCTCAGCGGTATGGACGAATATATCCGTCCATCACCGCCGGAGGCTGCCGCTCAGGCCCTGCTGGGCCGATTTTTACAAAATAAAAAGCAGCACACGCAGCCGGCACTTTGCCAGCCGCGTGTGCTGCCTGATCGCCGCCGCTCTGCGGCGATCCGCCGCGAGCAGCGGCGAAAGAGGATCCCCCCAGCCGCCCGAGCCCTGCGCAGCCGGAACAAAAGTTCCGGCCAGCGCTAAGGGCTGGATCGGAGGCGGCTGACGTCAGGACGTCGGCTGACGTCCATGACGTCACTCCGCTCGTCGCTATGGCGACGATGTAAGCAAAACAAGGAAGGCTGCTCATTGCGGCCTTCCTTGTTTATTCTGGGCGCCGGAGGCGATCGGAAGAACGCCTCCGGAGCGCCCTCTAGTGGGCTTTCATGCAGCCAACTTTCAGTTGGCTGCATGAAACAGTTTTTTTTTTATTTAAAAAAAACCCTCCCGCAGCCTCCCTGGCGATCTTAATAGAACGACAGGGAGGTTAAATAACTCTTCATAGTATACTATACGTGTAGCAGAATCTTATTTTGAAAGTATTTAAACTGTAATTTGAAACACTAACATATTTTTATGTTTTGACGTTTTTCCTAAAAAACAAAAAAACATACATTTCTATAAATGCTACTAAAATAAAACACTCTTACCTGAAATAAATTGGTCAGTGGTTTAACCACTTGAGGACCGCCCCCAGCCGATGGGCGGCGGCAAAGGCTGGGCCTAAACGACCGCAATACGCCCATCGGCAGCGGCGGCGGGCGTGGTTATGCGGCGATAGCGTCATTCATGACGCGATCAGCCGCCGGCGACGGGCTCCTCCCCCCTCGCACTGTAACCCGACGGCCGTTCGGAAGATCCAGCGGATTACTAGCTACCCGATCGCCGCTGTCAAAGTGTAAAATAGGCTTTGTAATGTATACAAAGCCTATTATACAGGCTGCATCCTGCCCTGGTGGTCCCAGTGTCCGAGGGACCACCAGGGCAGGCTGCAGCCACCCTAGTCTGCACCCAAGCACACTGATCACCCCCTCCTTCCCTCTGATCGCCCACAACACCCCTCAGACCCCCCCTGCCCACCCCCCAGACCACTGTTTGCACCCAATCACGCCCCTAATCACCCATCAATCACTCCCTGTCACTATCTGTCAACGCTAATTGTTTTTTTTATTCCCTAAACTGCCCCCTGCTCCCTCCTGATCACCCCCCACCCCTCAGATTCTCCCCAGACCCCCCCCCCCGTGTACTGTATGCCTCTATCCCCCCTGTAATAACTTACTGATCACCTGTCAATCACCCATCAATCACCCCCTGTCACTGCCACTCATCAATCAGCCCCTAACCTGCCCCTTGTGTGCAATCTGATCACCCACCCACACCATCAGATCGCCCGCAGATCCGACGTCAGATCACCTCCCAAGTGCATTGTTTACATCTGTTCTCTCCTCTAAACACCCACTAATTACCCATCAATCACACCCTATCACCACCTGTCACTGTTACCCATCAGATTAGACCCTAATCTGCCCCTTGCGGGCACCCAATCACCCACCCACATGCTCAGATTGCCCTCAGACCCCCCTTATCAATTCGCCAGTGCATTATTTACATCTGTTCTTCCCTGTAATAACCCACTGATCACCTGTCAATCACCTGCCACTCACCCCCTGTCACTGCCACCCATCAATCAGCCCCTAACCTGCCCCTTGCGGGCAATCTAATCACCCACCCACACCATCAGATCGCCCACAGACCGGACGTCAGATCACCTCCCAAGTGCATTGTTTACATCTGTTCTCTCCTCTAAACACCCACTAATTACCCATCAATCACCCATCAATCACCCCCTGTCCCCACGTGTCACTGCTACCCATCAGATCAGACCTCTATCTGGCCCTAGGGCACCCAATCACCCACCCACACCCTCAGAACGACCTCCCCCCGTGTACTGTATACATCTATTCTCCCCTGTAATCACCTGTCAATCACCTGTCATTCACCCGTCATTCACCACCTGTCACTGCCACTTATCAGATCAGACCCTAACCTGCCTCTTACGGGCATCTGATCACCCTCCCACACCATCAGATTGCCCCAGACCTACCCTCATATCACCTCCAAAGTGCATTGTTTACATCTGTTCTGCCATCTAATCACCCATCAATCACCCCCTGTTACCACCTGTCACTGCTACCCATCAGATTAGACCCCTATCTGCCCCTAGGGCACCCAATCACCCACCCACACCCTCAGAACGCCCTCAGACCCCAGCCCTGATCACCTCACCAGTGCATTGCTTGCATCTATTCCCCCCTCTAATCACACCTTGAGACACCCATCAATCTCCTCCTATCACCACCTGTCACCCCCTAGCACACCTACCCATCAGATCAGGCCCTAATTTGCCCCGTGTGGGCTCCTGATCACTCGGCCAAAACCTCAGATCCCCCTCAGACCCCCTTCCGATCACCTCCCCAGTGCATTGATTGCATCTATTTTCCCCTCTAACCACCCCCTGAGACACCCATCAATCACCTCCTGTCACCCCCCTAGAACTCCTATGCATCAGATCAGGCCCAATACAACCTGTCATCTAAGAGGCCACCCTGCTTATGACCGGTTCCATAAAATTCGCCCCCTCATAGACCACCTGTCATCAAAATTTGCAGATGCTTATACCCATGAACAGTCATTTTGAGACATTTGGTTTCCAGACTACTTACAGTTTTGGGCCCGTAAAAATGCCAGGGCAGTATAGGAACCCCACAAGAGATCCCATTTTAGAAAAAAGACACCCCAAGGTATTCTGTTAGGTGTATGACGAGTTCATAGAAGATTTTATTTTTTGTCAAAAGTTAGCGGAAATTGATTTTTATTGTTTTTTGTGTCATTTTTCAGTAACTTGTGACAAAAAATAAAATCTTCTATGAACTCACCATACACCTAACGGAATACCCTGGGGTGTCTTCTTTCTAAAATGGGGTCACTTGTGGGGTTCCTTTACTGCCCTGGCATTTTAGGGACACTAAACCGTGAGGCGTAGTCTAGAAAACAAATGCCTCAAAATGACCTGTGAATAGGACGTTGGGCCCCTTAGCGCACCTAGGCTGCAAAAAAGTGTCACACATGTGGTATCGCCATACTCAGGAGAAGTAGTATAATGTGTTTTGGGGTGTATTTTTACACATACCCATGCTGGGTGGGAGAAATCTCTCTTTAAATGGACAATTGTGTGTAAAAAAAAATCAAAAATTTTTAATTAACAGAGATATTTCTCCCACCCAGCATGGATATGTGTAAAAATACACCAAAAAACACATTGTACTACTTCTTCTGAGCACGGCAGTACCACATGTGTGGCATTTTTTTGCAGCCTAACTGCGCTAAGGGGCCCAAAGTCCAAAGAGTACCTTTAGGATTTTACAGGTCATTTTGAGACATTTGGGTTCAAGACTACTCCTCACGGTTTAGGGCCCCTAAAATGCCAGGACAGTATAGGAACCCCACAAGTGACCCCATTTTAGAAAGAAGACACCCCAAGGTATTCTGTTAGGTGTATGATGAGTTCATAGAAGATTTTATTTTTTGTCACAAGTTAGTGGAAATTGATTTGTATTGTTTTTTTTTTCACAAAGTGTCAATTGCGGCTAACTTGTGACAAAAAAAAAATCTTCTATGAACTCACCATACTCCTAACAGAATACCTTGGGGTGTCTTCTTTCTAAAATGGGGTCACTTGTGGTGTTCCTATACTGCTCTGGCATTTTAGGGGCCCTAAACTGTGAGGAGTAGTCTAGAATCCAAATGCCTCAAATTGACCTGTGAATAGGATGTTAGGCCCCTTAGCGCACCTAGGTTTCAAAAAAGTGTCACACATGTGGTATCACCGTACTCAAAAGCGGTAGTATAATGTGTTTTGGGGTGTATTTTTATACATACCCATGCTGGGTGGGAAAAATCTCTCTGTAAGTGGACAATTGTGTGTAAAAAAAAAATCAAAAAATTTTCATTTACAGAGATATATTTTTCCCACCCAGCATGGGTATGTGTAAAAATACACCACAAAACACATTATACTACTTCTCCTGAGTACGGCGGTACGACATGTGTGGCACTTTTTTGCACCCTAAGTGCGCTAAAGGGTCCAAAGTCCAATGAGTACCTTTAGGATTTCACAGGTCATTTTGCGACATTTTGTTTCAAGACTACCGTGAGGGTTTAGGGCCTTTAAAATGCCAGGGCAGTATAGGAACCCTACAAATGACCCCATTTTAGAAAGAAGACACCCCAAGGTATTCCGTTAGGAGTATGGTGAGTTCATAGAAGATTTTATTTTTTTGTTACAAGTTAGCGGAAAATGACACTTTGTGAAAAAAAGAAATTAAAATCAATTTCTGCTAACTTGTGACAAAAAATAAAATCTTCTATGAACTCACCATACTCCTAACAGAAAACCTTGGGGTATCTTCTTTCTAAAATGGGGTCATTTGTGGGGTTCCTATACTGCCCTGGCATTTTAGGGGCCCTAAACCGTGAGGAGTAGTCTTGAAACCAAATGTCGCAAAATGACCTGTGAAATCCTAAAGGTACTCATTGGACTTTGGGCCCCTTAGCGCAGTTAGGGTGCAAAAAAGTACCACACATGTGGTATCGCCGTACTTAGGAGAAGTAGTATAATGTGTTTTGGGGTGTATTTTTACACATACCCATGCTGGGTGGGAGAAATCACTCTGTAAATGGACAATTGTTTGTAAAAAAAAAATCAAAAGATTGTCATTTACAGAGATATTTCTCCCACCCAGCATGGGTATGTGTAAAAATACACCCCAAAACACATTATACTACTTGTCCTGAGTACGGCAATACCACATGTGTGGCACTTTTTTGCAGCCTAACTGCGCTAAGGGGCCCAAAGTCCAATGAGCACCTTTAGGCTTTACAGGGGTGCTTACAATTTAGCACCCCCCAAAGTGCCAGGACAGTAAACACACCCCACAAATGACCCCATTTTTGAAAGTAGACACTTCATGGTATTCACAGAGGGGCATGGTGAGTCCGTGGCAGATTTCATTTTTTTGTCACAAGTTAGCAGAAATGGAAACTTTTTTTTTTGTCACAAAGTGTCATTTTCCGCTAACTTGTGACAAAAAATAAAATCTTCTATGAACTCACCATGCCTCTCAGTGAATACTTTGGGATGTCTTCTTTCCAAAATGGGGTCATTTGGGTTTTTTTTATACTATCTTGGAATTTTAGCACCTCATGAAACATGACAGGTGGTCAGAAAAGTCAGAGATGCTTCAAAATGGGAAAATTCACTTTTGGCACCATAGTTTGTAAACGTTATAACTTTTACCCAAACCAATAAATATACACTGAATGGATTTTTTTTTAATCACAGACATGTTGCACAATAAATTTGGACAAAAATGTTTACAGAGATTTTACTTTATTTGCAAAATGTTAGCACAGAAAGTTAAAAAAAATCATTTTTTTGACAAAATTCATGTCTTTTTTGATGAATATAATAAAAAGTAAAACTCGCAGCAGCAATCAAATAGCACCAAAAGAAAGCTGTATTAGTGACAAGAAAAGGAGGGAAAATTCATTTAGGTGGTAGGTTGTATGACCAAGCAATAAACCGTGAAAGCTGCAGTGGTCTGAATGGAAAAAAAGGCTTTGGTCCTTAAGGGGCGAAAAGACTGTCGTCCTCAAGTGGTTAATCTATCGAGATTTTATGCTAAAAAGTATTTTATTCTAAATGCATTTTAAAGGAAAAATGTTTTAAAAAAATTGAAAACATGCGTTATTTCTCAGTTTTGCCCATTATATTTTCAATATAATACATGCTACTGTGATTAAAACCCACACATTTTATTTGCCAATTTGTCCCGGTTATTGCAACGTTTACATTTTTTTCCCTAGTACAATGTATGGTGCCAATATTTGGAAATAGAGTTACATTCTTTCAGTTTTCAGTCCATCACTATTTACAACAAGCCCATATTTTATCTTGACATACATATTAAAAAAAGTTCAGTCCCTAAGGTAACTATTTATGTATTTATTTTTTAATTGTAATTTTTTTTCAAATAGTTTATTTGGGTAACTCTGGGAGAGTGTGGGAAGTAAAGGGTTAATTTAAATGGTATGTGTATGTTTGTGTGTGTGTAATTTATGAAAAAAAAATGTTTGTAGGTATAATTTTACTATTTGGCCACAAGAGGTCCTCGCGCATTACTTTCCTGTGTGTACTATTAGTACTTCCTTAGTTACAATGACTCCAGGCATCTCATTGATGCACGCGATCATTGACTCAGGGACTTAGATCAATGAATAGGAACATTCTAACTGGTGGCGACAAGTACCTGCGCGGGAGCCTGCAGTTGACACATTCTGTAAAAGACAAATTTCTACGTCCTTGAGCAGGAACTGAAGTGGTTAAAGGACAGCTTTATTTATTTCAATACTGAGTATTGTAACAATCAATGCTGATTATAAGCATTACTTCCTGGGGCATAAAGAGATAGCCTAGCTACCCGGGGTATAAAGAAATCATTGCATATTTAGGAGTGATGCATCAATGGAAACCACAGTTAATCACTTAAAGCTGAATTGTTGCAAATTCCTTCTGTTTTAAGAAGGCAAAATTATGTTTAGATTATAAATGCATTATTTGGTTTTACACTAGTACTAACTCTGTTTTCTAACAGACAATATTTTTTTTCCATTATCTCTGGCAGTTGCAAACTGGCAAGAAACTTGTTAACAGGTTAAGGTTTCAACTTTGTGGGCTGAGATCTTTCTTCATATTAAACATTCAAGCCATCATGTATTCTAGGCTTTAAAAAAAAAAAAGAAGAAGAAAAAAAGTTTCTGCCAGAGAAGCTTTGACTGTCATTGGTTGCATGTTGGTTTTGCCTTGACATTTTTCTTCTGCCATAAAAAAGCAGGAAAGTGACAGATCTCATATATGAACATATCTCTTAAAACAAAGTATATACACTGCTCAAAACACTTAAACAACACAATGCAACTCCAAATCAATCACGCTTCTGTGAAATCAAACTGTCCACTTAGGTAGCAACACTGATTAACAGTTTCACGTGCTGTTGTGCAGACGGAATAGACAACAGGTGGAAATTATAGGCAATTAGCAAGGCATCCCCAATAAAGGAGTGGTTCTGCAAGTGGTGACCACAGACCACTTCTCAGTTCTTTTGCTTTCTGGCTGATGTTTTGGTCTCTTTTGAATACTGGTGGTGATTTCACTCTAGTGGTAGCATGACATGGAATATACAACCCACATAAGTGCCTGAGGTAGTGCAGCTCATCCAGGATGGCACATCAATGCAAGCTGTGGCAAGGAGGTTTGTTGTGTCTGTCAGTGTAGTGTCCAGAACATGGAGGCGATACCAAGAGACAGGCCAGTACATCAGGAGACGTGAAGGAGGCCGTAGGAGGGCAAAAACCCAGCAGCAGGACCGCTACCTCCACCTTTGTGCAAGGAGGAGCCCTGCCAGAGCCCTGCAAAATGAGCTCCAGCTGTCCACAAATGTACATGTGTCTGCTAAAACGTCAGAAACAGACTCCGTGAGGGTGGTATGAGGGCCTGACATCCACAGGTGGGGGTTGTGCTTCTAGTCCAACACCATGCAGGATGTTTGGCATTTGTCAGAGAACACCAAGATTGGCAAATTTGCCACTGACACACTGTGCTCTTCACAGATGAAAGCAGGTTCACACTGAGCACAAGTGACAGACATGAAAGAGTCTGGAGATGCTGTGGAGAAGGTTCTGCTGCCTGCAACATCTTCTAGCATGATCGGTTTGGCAGTGGGTCAGTAATGGTGTGGGGTGGCATTTCTGGGCGGGGCGCACAGCCCTCTATGTGCTCGCCAAAGGTAGCCTGACTGCCATTAGGTACCGAGATGAGATCCTCAGACCACTTGCGAGACCATATGCTGGTGCGGTTTGACCTGGGTTCCTACTAATGCAAGGCAATGCTATACTTCTTGTGGCTGGAATGTGTCAGCAGTTCCTGCAAGACTAAGGCATTGGTGCCATAGACTGGCCCACCTATTCCCCAGACCTGAATCCAGTTCAGCACATCTGGGACATCAGGCCTCGCTCCATCCACCAATGCCATGTTGCACCACAAATTGTCCAGGAGTTGGTGGATGCTTTAGTCCAGGTCTGGGAGGAGACCCCTTAGCAGACCATCCGCAACCTCCTCAGGAGCATGCCCAGGCATTGTAGATAGAGATGTCCCGAACGGTTCGCATGCAAACTTATTTGCATGAACAACGTGGGTTTGCGTTCGCATCGAATCGCAAACTTTATGCCGGTTCGACCCGCCCTTTATACTACATCATTGGGCTAAACTTTGACCCTCTTCATCACAGTCAACAGACACATGGCAGCCAATCAGGCTGCACTCCCTCCTGGAACCCCCCCTCCCCCAGTGTCGGCCAGAGAAGGGAGAGAGGTTGCAGCAGATATTGCTGATATTTGTTGCTGAAAAGCACCCCCAAAACAGCTCTTTTGAGAGCTAATGTTCTTGTGATGTGTTTTTTTGTGTGTGTGGCCCACTAACACTGCATATACAGCCCTGTCTGTCGCAGCTGGCCCTTGCTAATTGCTATACTGTGCCAGGCCCAGCACATTCAGTGCCTAGTGTGACTGCTGCACATTGTATTATAATACCAATCACTTCATAGCTTTCGCTGCACCTTTGTGACCACACGCTGTTTTAAATAGCAGTCACTGCATGCATTTCACTGCATCTGTGTGACCGCACACTGTTCTATATACCAGCAGTCAATGCATCCATTTTCACTGCACCTTTGTGACTGCACGCTGTTTTATATAGCAGTCACTGCATACATTTCACTGCATCTGTGTGACTGCACGCTGTTTTACATACCAGTCATTGCATACCTTTCACTGCATCTGTGTGACCGCACGCTGTTTTATATACCATTCACTGCATAACTTTCACTGCACCTGTGTGACCGCACGCTGTTTTATATAGCAGTCACTGCATACATTTCACTGCATCTGTGTGTCCACATGCTGTTTTGTTTTATATAACAGCAGTCAGTGCCTCTATTTTCACTGCACCTGTGTAACTGCACATTGTTATACCAGCAGTCACTGCAACCTTTTCACTGCACCTGTGTCTGCACATTGTTATACCAGCAGTCACTGCATACCTTTCACTGCACCTGTGTGACTGCACATTGTTATACCAGCAGTCACTGCATACCTTTCACTGCATCTGTGTGACCGCACGCTGTTTTATATACCAGTCACTGCATACCTTTTCACTGCACCTGTGTGACTGCACATTGCATTATACCAGTCAGTGTATACCTTTCACTTGAATAGATGACAGACTTGCCCTCCATAACAGATTCTCGTTATAGGATTTCAAGTATATTCGTCACATCATTATACAGCAGTCAGTGTATACCTTTTGCTGCATCTGTGTGACTGCACATTGTATTATACCAGCAATCAGTGTATACCTTTCACTGCATCTGTGTGACTGCACATTGTATTAGTCAAGTCAGTGCATGCCTTTCACTTCATCCCCCCCCCCAATATGGACAAAATAGGCCGTGCTGTTGTGCTTTTGTGCGGCCCTCAACCAAAGTACAGTGTTCAGAAGAAGGCAAGTGCCATCAACCCCTAATATTGTCAGGATGTAATTGACTATTCAACACATAACACCTGATAAGGAAGATTTAGCATCTTGCCTTTCTCCATTTTGTATCTAATCTCCATTTTGTATCAGTGTTCATTACAGTGAACTTTACTCTACTTAGTACTCCTCCAAGGGTGGATATTTTCCTTCATTGCCCTGTAATCCATCTTATTTGACAGGTCTTTCCTGCCAACATGGACATCCAACTGTTTCCTGGAAATTATGTAACTTGTGTTTATTATTGCTTAATCTCTCTGGACTGGATAAATATCACGGATCTGATGAGACTATAATCATTTGCAGATGTATAAGGCTATATAATCTCTGTGTAAGTTGACTTCATTGGAATTCTCCAATACTGGCTATACTGACCTGTATTGTATTCTCTGCACCTCTGAAATAAATCTTTTACTCCGATCAATGGACTTTTATTCCATAACAATTTGGTGCGAAACCCTTTCTGGGGGTATGAAATCTGGATGCAGCCGTTCGCTGGTGATGGAGCTGGACTGAATACTAAGCAGCGCGCACAACGGTAAATTTACCTCTATTATCTTACTATCCACTCCCGCTCCCTCTCCTATCTGGCTGACTCCTGAGAGTACATATTCTACGGACCCTTGATCGGAGGTATTTATTTTATTTTTCTTTCAGTCTATGCTCTCTCGCCTACATGTTATGTGGTGGTTCTATATTTGTCATTTGATTTTCTCTGTCTGTCTTTTCGCTTATGCATTGTATGTCTATGTCTACCTTGAATGATACGAGTAATATTTATTGTGTTTTTCATGAGACTCACTGCTCCACTCTATTACAAGCATTTGAGATTTTTGCATTACTGTCTGTATTGTTGTTTCTTGCATATTTGTTTTGGGCGGTTTGGAACACTGGTCGCCTAGATACATCTCTGCTTTCTGGGTTAGCTTGCACCACTTCTACTTGGTTGCCTGTAAATCGAGGTGTGGGCGTGATCGTTCCCCCTCTGCTTTCAAAATGGGAAGCAATTTACAGAAGATGCGAGGAACCCCTTGGGTCCCCATAAGAAGAAATAAGGCGCCTTTAACTCCTAAGAAGGAGATGATTGACAAGCATGGAAACTGGGTTTCCAAATTCTTGACTAAGTGGTATAAGCTAACAAGAAACTCAGATTTTTCAATTCCACTGGTTGGTACATTTGATGTGCACAGATGGCTTATGTTGTATCGCATGTATGAGACAAAGATGACTCTTGCAAATGAACTTGATGCTTGGCGTAGATGGCTGGTTGATTCTTATGCAAAACTGTATGCTGAACATGGGTTTGTGGTTACACGCAGCAATGGCCAAGCTTCTAAAGAACCCCCCCCTGCCAATGCTTCTGACTCTCCTGATTTACAAGATACTGATCCATATCTTGATAATGCTGCTGCAATAATATCTACCTTTACCCACCCTAACCTCTCCTCACCCAAACACTCTCCTGCGGACAAACCTTTGGCTTCTGTCACTACCCCCAATCGTACTATTTCTTCTATCTCTATAAAATCCCCCTCTATGCCTAATGCACCTGCATGCCACACCTCCCCCCCCCCCCTACAGTCCCCGTTTCCACACCTGCTTCTGCACCGCTGTTTTCCCCTCCACCTAAACTGTATCCTGCCACCCCGCATCCTAAACAATCTGACGACCCACCCCAATATTTTGAAGGCGCAAGTAATGCTACCGTTGATGGCCATGTGAAAGGCACTGTTCTCTTCCAACCGTTTGATATTCCACCTCCCATTTCCCATAAACCATCTCTTGATTCAGAGGATTACAGGATGGGTTATGATGCTGAAATTCTGGAAGAACGTGCCCAGGCTTTGCCAGTTAGGCAACAAACCATGAACCTTCAAGGAGGTGACACTCACAAACTATCCCAGCATGTCCCTTGGTCTCCTGCTGAAATGCGTACTTTCCTCACTACCATCCCTAAACCCCGTACTAATCCTCATGCTTTTGCCAAAGAGCTCCATAACATTGCTTTGAGTTACTCACCCACTGTTTGGGATATCTGGCAACTCATTATTGCAGTTGCTGGACATATTGATGCTAAAGCGATTGCTAACACCCTAAAGGTAAAAATGGATCCACCCGCTAAGGAGGATATTCCTGCTATTGCCATAGATTTGACTGAGAAGCTTACTCATTCTATTACCCGTATTTTTCCTCCTCAATCATGGTCCAGAGTTACTAACCTTACCCAATGCCCCAAAGAGCATGTGGAAGACTACTTTGAACGTTTTAGACAGGCTGTGGAGGCAGCGGGTAGTGAATTGGATGACACTGGTCTGGGACCTATGTTACGCACTTCCTTAGTCTCTGGACTTAATATAAAAAGATCATCTGTATGGGCATTTAATCAAAGAACTAATAAGCAAAAATAAAGCTTAACATAATCTTTATTGAACACACTGAGACAAAGAAGATAAAACCAATTAAGATTGGGTAGCACCCATTGAGGGACACTGATACAAATAACGTAATCAAAGATAGCATGAACAATGCACAAAATTTAAATAATGCACCAGACAAAAGTAACAACAGCAACAGGCTGACACCTATATTCCAGTGTGTAGAGAATGTATACACAAGGACAAGACAATATTAGAAATGGTTCATCAAACAGCAAGCTGCAAAATGGGCACAAAAAGACCTCTGTATAAATACCTCACAGTGCTTGAATCTAGCCTGGAATAAAACTGCCACATAACCGCTGTCAGAAGTTGCGGTGTCATAAAGAAGATGTGAAACAATTACCTGCTGGTGCTTAGTATCAGTCAAAGTTGTCCCCCGGGTGCGCCCCTCAGAAGTTGCGGTGTCATAAAGAAGATGTGAAACAATTACCTGCTGGTGCTTAGTATCAGTCAAAGTTGTCCCCCGGGTGCGCCCTTTTGAGGGGCGCACCCGGGGGACAACTTTGACTGATACTAAGCACCAGCAGGTAATTGTTTCACATCTTCTTTATGACACCGCAACTTCTGAAAGCGGTTTTGTGGCAGTTTCATTCCAGGCTAGATTCAAGCACTGTGAGGTATTTGTACAGAGGTCTTTTTGTGCCCATTTTGCAGCTTGCTGTTTGATGAACCATTTCTAATATTGTCTTGTCCTTGTGTATACATTCTCTACACACTGGAATATAGGTGTCAGCCTGTTGCTGTTGTTACTTTTGTCTGGTGCATTATTTAAATTTTGTGCATTGTTCATGCTATCTTTGATTACGTTATTTGTATCAGTGTCCCTCAATGGGTGCTACCCAATTTTAATTGGTTTTATCTTCTTTGTCTCAGTGTGTTCAATAAAGATTATGTTAAGCTTTATTTTTGCGTATTAGTTCTTTGATTACATGCCCATACAGATGATCTTTTCTTTTTGTTATTATGCAGCTATTCTGCATCTGATGGGACGCCTATTATGGTGTTATATTTTCAATTTAGACTCAGCTGTTACTGTATCTGGACTTAATAAAGACATTCATGACAAGCTGACTGCAAGTGCCCCTGATTGGAGAGACAACACTGCCTCTGCTCTTATGAGCCTTGCAAGCGCTGTCCAGAGAAACATTGAGGACCTTGAGGCTAAACGAATTCCCAAAGTGATGTTTGTACAGTCTACCTCAAACAAACGCACGGATAAGAAACCTGTTACCTGTTTTAACTGTGGTAAACAGGGTCACTTTGCCCGCAATTGCAGATCTCCCCCTAGGGCAGCCCCCGCCACCCAGTGACTTCTGGAGACCCCGCTTCTACCAGTCATCTCTACTGTTTCTGAGGAGGATGCCTTTATTAAACTTACCTTACCTGATATGCCCTTTCATTCACTTGACTGTTTGGTAGATTCGGGCGCATCCACAAGTGTTTTACGCACCTCCGAGGCACCTCATTTACCTATCGTTGGTGCCGTGGCTGCCATAGGTTTAAATGGTGATCAGACCCTTTTACCTAAAACAGTGGAAACCCATGTTTGTATTGCTGGCAGCTTGAATACCAGCTTGTCATTTTTACTAAGTGACTCTGTGCCTTGCAACCTTCTAGGGAGAGACGCATTGATGAAGCTGAAAGCTAATATCCAATATACTGTTGATGGTCCTATTGTTTCTGTTCCTTGCAGCACTGATGAGAATTGTCATATTTTACAAAGTCTCGTTCTACTGATGACCCTTGCTACCATCCCCTCTCAGCCCCCGCTCCATCCCTCCCTCTCCTCCCTACCACCCTCTTTATGGTCCACTCCTGATGGACCAATTGGCTTTATTCATAAAGCCGAACCTGTCCGAGTCACCCTCAAACCTGGTTCTGTCCTTCCACGTATTCCACAATATCCTCTGGGCCAGAAACAAATTAATGGAATACACCCACTCATTTATTCTTTTGTTAAACAGGTAATCTTAAAACCAACTAAATCCCCTGTGAATTGTCCAATTTACCCGGTACCTAAACCTGGCTCACCACCTCGGTACCGCTTTGTCCATGACCTTCGGGCAATAAATAAAATCATCCAAGAGGACACTCCCTTGGTTCCTAACCCCTATACTATTTTGGGAGAAATCCCATCCAATGCATCCTCTTTTTCTGTCCTCGATTTACAAGATGCATGTTTCTGTGTGCCACTCCATCCTGAATCCCAATACCTCTTTGCTTTTTGCTTTGAGGGTCAACAGTGGACCTGGACACGCCTTCCTCAAGGCATGGTTTCCAGTCCTTCAGAATTCAGTGCTGTGATGAAACAGGTGTTGGATCGATGGGATCCTCCACACAGGACAATTACTATCGTTAAATATGCGGATGATTTACTGTTAGCTGCCCCTAATGCAGCTCTTTGTGAAGAAGCTACCCTTTCCTTGTTACACCACTTACACTCCGAGGGTTGCAAGGTTTCACTATCCAAATTACAATTTTGTCAAGAAAAAGTTACCTTTCTAGGTCATTGTATCTCGAAGGGTACTAAACATCTTACCACAGACAGGATTTCTCTTATCCAGAAATGCCCCTACCCACAGAGTGCAAAACAAATCAGAGCATTTCTTGGTCTGGTTGGATACTGCAGACAGTGGATTCCTAATATGTCACAATTGGCTGCCCCTTTCTATCCCTTAACATCTACCACGGGCCGCCTCACCTTAAATGAGGAACAACGTTCCTCTGTTGACAATCTTAAACAGGCTGTCCTCACTGCACCATCTTTGTCTCTGCCGAACTACAGGAAGCCTTTTTACTTATTCTGTCATGAACAACAGGGACAGGCTTCTGGAGTATTAACACAGCTCTATGGCGGATGTCATAAGCCAGTGGGTTACTTCAGCTGTAAACTAGACTCTGTGATCAATGCAACTGCTAACTGTATTCGTGCAGTTGCTGCTACTGCAGCTTTGGTTGACAAGACCGCAGACGTTGTTCTGGGAAACAAACTATTTCTGACGGTACGACATGCTGTTCATGCACTGGTGCATACTTTGACCACCAAACATATCTCTGCGGCTAGGTTAACCAAATATGAAATAGCATTGCTTGTTCCAGCTCATATTACACTTAAACGCTGTAATATTCTGAATCCAGCAACTTTATTGCCTATCACAGGCTCTACCGATGACATCTCAACTGATCATGACTGCTCTGCTTTGGTAGATCAGTTCTATCTCCCTAATTCACAGGTCTCTGATGATCCTTTACCTGATGCAGAGTTAATTCTTTATGTGGATGGCTCTCACCAACAACTACCCCAAGGGGGGTTTGGGGCCGGCTATGCTGTTGTTGATGATCATTCAGTCCTCCACTCAGAGACCTTGGATGCTACTCGCCACTCTGCCCAAAGCGCGGAGTTACTTGCATTGATAAAAGCCTTTGAACTTGCTAAAGACAAAACTGTAAATATCTACACGGATTCCAAATACAGCCACAGGATTCGGATTCCAAATACAGCCACAGGATTTTGACCGATTACGGTTTCCTGTGGCAACACCGTAACTTCTTGACTTCTGGCGGTAAGCCCATTAAACATGCTTCACTTATCAATGAACTCATGGACGATGTTTCCTTGCCTAAACAGGTGGCTGTTATCAAATGCAAGGCTCACTCCAAACTTCGGGATTCTGTGTCTTTGGGCAATGAACGGGCAGATTTAGCTGCTAAATCCGCTGCTCAACGCATACTTTTAGCGCAACAAACTCCTGCTCCTCAGCCGGTGTCTGTTGACCTATCTATTTTATCCTCATTACAGTCTTCCGTCCCTGCCTCTATCCGTTCCAAATGGGCTCGCAAAAATTGCTCCGTTACTGATCATTTATGGAGACATGAGGATGGACGTTTGTGTGCTCCTCCAGCACTTTTTCCCTGTCTTGCTCAGCTCTCCCACTTACCATCTCATGTCTCCAAAGGGGGAATGATTGCACAGGTTGACAAACACTGGTATGCCCCTGGGTTTACTCAATATGCTACTACATACTGTAACAACTGTATGATATGTTGTAAACATAATCCAGGTACTACACAACAGCCCCCACAGAAACATTTGGTAAAGGCTCTCTATCCCTTCCAACGCCTGCGGATAGATTTTATACAGTTGCCCAAATGTGGACCATATGAGTATGTTTTGGTATGTGTAGACATGTTCTCATCTTGGGTTGAAGCATGGCCCCTGGCAAGTGCCACCACTACTAGTGTGGCAAATACATTAATAACAGACATTGTATGTAGATATGGTTTACCAGAAGTTATTGAGTCTGATAGGGGGATTCATTTTACAGGAAGAGTATTAGAAGAGATTCTTACAGCCCTGCAGGTACAGCAACATTTACATGTCCCTTACCACCCAAAGTCATCAGGGAAGGTAGAACGTTTTAATGCTACTTTAAAGAATAAGTTGAATAAGATTTGTGAGCAGACTAAATTAACATAAGTACAAGCTTTACCTCTTGATTTATCATCCATTAGACACACCCCACGGGGACCACAAAAGTTATCCCCTTTCGAGATTCTGTTTGGCAGACCACCTGTCACAGGACTGTTCTTTCCACAAGAACTCCAAGGATGTCATTCCTCACTCACTGACTATGTTATTCAATTACAGAAACAACTGACTAAACTGCATGAGAAAGTTTTCTCTTCCACACCAGATCCGGAAAACCTTGAAGGAACTCACACCCTCCAGCCGGGAGATTGGGTGGTCATAAAAAGGTTTGTTCGAAAACACTTGGAACCGAGGTTTGACGGACCCTTCCAGGTACTTTTGACTACCCCCACATCTGTTAAGCTGGAGGGAAAACCTAACTGGTTACACGCCTCACATTGCAAAAAGGTTGTTGCACCATCAGAGGATTGAACTGAACATTTAAGTGTTTTCCATTCTAGGAGTACTTTGAACTTTGACTTTTGAACTTTGACTTTCACTTGCAATGCCGAACATTTCAAAATCCATACATGCCAAAGGGAAAGAGAATGGTCAGAGGGCCAAAAGGAGGAGGCCACTCTTTGACACGGATCTCATCACAAAGTATGGTTGTTGCATTGCAGTACTGGCTTTATACATCACCTTATGGATTCTGTTACCCAGTCCACATACAGATGTTCATCGAGATCGACGCGCTTGGACTGATAACGAACTGTGGCGCCTTCATAAATATACTGCCAAACATTTGAATGTTACTGATTGTTGGGTGTGTAGCCATATACCTACTGTGTCTAAAGGGGGAGTCCCATTCATAGGGGTACCTCTGCAAAGGGATGAGATGCGAGAGTTATTGCAACAGTTACCTAATTTTAAGAGAGTTCTAGAGAAACGTCATGCTTGGTCTGCTTCTCAGAAGTTAAAAATTGCCGCCAACTTACATAATGCCTCTGTAGTTTTCCAGGTTTGTTCTGCAGTCCCACGGATTGGTGCCCTGGGCCCTGATGGGAAGGTTTGTACCCAGACCAATTGTCCTAAATTGTGTGCTCCCCGTTCATACTATTCCATAGGTTTGGGTACTTCCCTTATTGGCCCTGATGGTTTATTTATGTATGATTTTTACTAATATGAGCCTAGTGAAAGGGTTAGCAGGGATGAAGACAGCAGTCAGGAAAAAGTCCAGACAGATTCTACTTGTGGGTTTATGTTACAGGAGGGTTCCAATTCAAAACCTGTTGATGCGTCTGCCCCTTGTAGAGAAGCCGAGGAATCCTTGATTCCAGAATATTTTCCTGTAGCGAAATGGTTTATTGCCCCTACGTATGCTAACCATGACCCTATAAGCCTTCCCCATTCTCTATACTTCCTGTGTGGGAGGAATGCTTATAACTGGCTCCCTTCCAATTCTATAGGACATTGTACAATTGGTAGAATCATTCCAGCTATTCACGTCAGGGAGAATCTTACAGCTGTGGATCTGCTACCACACTGGGATCTTAAACCTTTGTTTAGATCTAAGCGATCCATATTTAGCGAGTCAGATAAAGCTTGGGCCTGGTTTCCATCTTGGATGGGTGGAGGGATAAATACCATTGATAAGTTGAATGCTTATGCCGAAATTATTGATGGTATTATCAATGAGACAAGGGATGCATTTGCTGACATGTCCTCTGAAATGGCTCAGAAGAGGAAAGTGGTTCTACAGAATCGCTTGGCTGAAGACTTCCTACTAGCATCACAGGGAGGTGTTTGTAAATTAATAGGAAGCGAATGTTGTACTTGGATAACGGATAGTGAAGATGCAATCCAGGAACATCTAGCTAAAATTAACAGCCTACAGAAGGAAGCTAAGGAATTGGAGAATCAGACATTTAACCCATTATCTTGGATGGGTAGTATAGGAACATGGTTAACTTCCTTTTTAAGCTCATTTATCCAACCAATTATTGTATGTATTGTACTCATTGTAGTCTTATATATCTCTGCTAGATTTTGCATGTGTTGTTGTACTCAAATGATTAAGTCTGGTACTGGAGTTTGAGTAAAGTTCTATGTATGAACAAAAGGGGGAACTGATAAGGAAGATTTAGCATCTTGCCTTTCTCCATTTTGTATCTAATCTCCATTTTGTATCAGTGTTCATTACAGTGAACTTTACTCTACTTAGTACTCGGCCAAGGGTGGATATTTTCCTTCGTGGCCCTGTAATCCATCCTTTTTGACATGTCTTTCCTGCCAACATGGACATCCAACTGTTTCCTGGAAATTATGTAACTTGTGTTTATTATTGCTTAATCTCTCTGGACTGGATAAATATCACGGATCTGATGAGACTATAATCATTTGCAGATGTATAAGGCTATATAATCTCTGTGTAAGTTGACTTCATTGGAGTTCTCCAATACTGGCTATACTGACCTGTATTGTATTCTCTGCACCTCTGAAATAAATCTTTTACTCCGATCAATGGACTTTTATTCCATAACACACCTCATCTTCCTGCATGGAAGCATGACATATCTTACTCCTCCTGCTCTGATTCTGGCACCCCACTTAACACTCCGTCGGCAGCCATCACCAAAGTGCCATCATTCCAGTGTTCAGCGGCGTGGAAATTTTTTTGTGTGTCTGCTTCAGAATAGAGCGATGCCATCGGTACTCTCTACCACCGAAAATTGAGCCGTGGGAAGACCAAGACCCATGTAGGGACAACTACCTTACAAAGGCACATGATGAAGAAGCACAAACTGCAATGGGATGACCACCTGAGGAAAAGCAGCACACAAAAGCAAAGCCACACACCACAGTGGAAGATACCAGGCCACAATTATTTCTCAAAAAAGGCGATACTTGTACCGTGATGTTGAAAGGCAAGTAGTGTCATCTCTGGCACACAGCGTTGGGTCGAGGTTCCATCTGACCACGGATGCCTGGTCTGCAAAGCACAGTCAAGCCTGCCCGAAGACTAAGTCAGTCCCCACACACAGCATCTCGGCCTGCACGCCGTGTGACTGCCTACTCCAAGACTTAATCTGTCCCCACACAGCATCTCTGCCTGCTGCCGCTTTACTACCTTCTCCACCACCACCAACAGGGTCCAGGACTCCAGGTGGATTCCTGAATTTTTAAGGCCGCTGCTAGCATTGGCCGCTATAATAATTTTTCTGGTGCGTGTACATGCCTGCCTAATTTTTCTGGCTGCACTGCGGCTGCAACAACAAAACAAAAGGCATGTACATGTGTCAATTCTCCTTCGTGATCGTTACCTGGCCGCGATGAAGGTACTTGCCTATCACAATGAAGCAATGACTTATATGAGTGCGTTGGGAGGCACACCCATGAAAATAAGGTCGTTGCTTCATTGTGGACAGACCAAATTCGATCAGATGGATAGTCACTGTTGTTCTGTCATTGAGCCCGACCATACGGGTTGGAAAGCCACCATCGCTTGCACTCTCGGCAACATGCACACCAGCATGGCCATCTGTTTGCGGTGTGTTACACAGTGACTTTGGACCGTCAGTGTGAAGCAGTACACTACTTACACTACCTGATCCATGTCTAAACACGCAAGAAGTTTTCAAGCACTTTAGACCTCCAATTTAGGAATGCAATGTGATTTCTGCCTTTTAGGAAATATAACCCTGCTGTGCGTCAAATCCATAATTTTCCCCGTGACTTTTGGCATGTATCCCCCTCCAGGTGTTAGACCCCTTGAAACATCTTTTCCATCACTTTTGTGGCCAGAATTAGTGTTTGTAGTTTTGAAAGTTCGCCTGCCCATTATTATTATTATTATTTAGTATTTATATAGCGCCGACATATTACGCAGCGCTGTACAGTGTATATATATATATTGTCTTGTCACTAACTGTCCCTCAAAGGAGCTCACAATCTAATCCCTACAATTGCCATATGTCTATATTATGTAGTGTAAGTACTGTAGTCTAGGGCCAATTTTAGGGGGAGCCAATTAACTTATCCGTATGTTTTTGGAATGTGGGAGGAAACCGGAGTGCCCGGAGGAAACCCACACAGACACTGAGAGAACATACAAACTCTTTGCAGATAGTGCACTGGCTGGGATTCGAACCAGGGACCCAGCGCTGCAAGGCGAGAGAGCTAACCACTACGCCACCGTGCTGCCCATTGTAGTCTATTGCGGTTAACGATGATTCGCCAGTTCGCAAGCTTTTTTGCAAGTTCGCGTTCCCAGTACGTGAACTAAAATACGTGGGTTCACGACATCTCTAATTGTAGGGTGGTCATACAGGCACGTTGAGGCCATACACACTACTGAGCCTCATTTTATCTTGTTTTAAGGACATTACATCAAAAATGGATCAACCTGTAATGTTTTTTTCCACTTTAATTTTGTGTGACCCCCAAATCCAAACCTCCATGGGTTAATAAACTTGATTTCAATTGATCATTTTTGTGTGATTTTGTTGTCAGCACATTCAACTATGTGAAAGACGAAGTATCTAATAGGAATATTTCATTCATTCATGCAGATCTAGTATGTCTTATTTTTGTGTTTCCTTTATTTTTTTGAGCAGTGTATTTGTGCCCTTAATTAGTTTACCAGACTTTCCTGCTTCATTCAGAGGATACCTGTTGAAATCCTTCTGGCTTTACAATTCTGTAATTTATGAGCTCTGAAAAATAAAATGGCGTATGCTTTTTTAGCTCCTTTAAATAAGCCAGCTTTTATGATCTGACAAATGGTAGTTGATCTAGGCTCACCTAGAAGGTTGATTCATTTGAGTCCTCTAGTGATCGCTAGAGTGCCTTGCAAGGGATAATGAGCTGGTACCCTTAGTAGACACCAGACAATTTGCTTCTGAATGCAAACAGAGAAGGAGGTCGAAGCACTGTATATGCAAAGCGAATACCCAGATGTCTGTTCACTGTTGATTAAAGGTATTCTGCTTTGCATATACAGTGCCTCCACCTCCTCCTTTGTTTGTATGAATTGTCTACCTTCTGAGAGCATGTTATGATATGGAGTACAGGATCCAGTGCAGCCAGTGATTATTCAGCCGGGATCTAGTGTCAGTCTTCTTCTAATTTTTGTTGACTTTGCTTTTGAATATTGGCAAATATTGGCAAATCATATTCATCAAGATTGCTGCCATCAAGAACAGGGGAGGTGTAAGACTCTCTGGACAGTGGAAAATTCACAGTGGACAAGCAGAAGTCAGGTCAGACAGTCAAGCAATACCATGGACAAGGTGAGGTCTGGGCAGGCAGTGTTCACACAGTGTGGGGGACAAGCTGAGGTTAGTAGACCAGAATGCAATCAACGGCTATTTAGGATGACTAGGATTTACTGGAACTAAAGGTGCCCACTAATGATACAATTTTTTTCCCAATCTTACGATTTATATGTAATATGGAGGACTACCAAAAATGTCCATTTGAAATGTATCAAAATACGTTTAGCCTTCCACTACATAGATTTGGTAAGACTGCACCAAAAAAGCTTGTTTCATTAATGGGCACCATTAGGCAAAAATAATACATACTAATGCTGTACAGAGGTCAAAGGTTTGTACAGTCACCAGATTCAATAACATTTCTGGGGTTGGCAGCCCACTTTAACCACTTGCCGACCGCCCACAGCCGATGGGCGGCGAAAGGACCGCAATGTGCCCAAGGGCATTGCGTCCTTTCGGCATGCCGGGGGAGCGATCGCGTCACTGGTGACGCGCGCTTCCCCCGGCAACTGGCTCCGCCCACCCACGACGACAACCCGCCTGCCGTTCGTAAGCGCCGGCTGGTTGTTAACCTCACGATCGCCGCATACAAAGTGTATAATACACTTTGTAATGTATACAAAGTGTATTATACCGGCTGCCTCCTGCCCTGGTGGTCCCAGTGTCCGAGGGACCACCAGGGCAGACTGCAGCCACCCTAGTCTGCACCAAACACACTGATCCTGCCCCCCCCCTTCCCTCTGATCACCCACAGTACCCCTCAGACCCCCCCTGCCCACCCCCCAGACCACTGTTTGCACCCAACCACTCCCCTAATCACCAATCACTCACTCCCTGTCACTATCTGTTAACGCTATTTTTTTAAATTCCCTAAACTGCCCCCTGGGGACTCCTGATCACCCCCCCACCCCTCAGATTCTCCCCAGACCCCCCCTGACTCCCCCACCCCCTGTGTACTGTATGCATCTATCCCCCCTGATCACCTGTCAATCACCCGTCAATCACCCCCTGTAACTGCCACCCATCAATCAGCCCCTAACCTGCCCCTTGCAGGCAATCTGATCACCCACCCACACCATCATATCACCCGCAAACCCGCCCTCAGATCACCTCCCAAGTGCATTGTTTACATCTGTTCTCTCTTTTAAACACCCACTAATTACCCATCAATCACCCCCTATCACCACCTGTCACTGTTACCCATCAGATTAGACCCTAATCTGCCCCTTGCGGGCACCCAATCAACCGCCCACACGCTCAGATTGCCTTCAGACCCCCCTTATCAATTCACCAGTGCATTATTTACATCTGTTCTTCCCTGTAATAACCCACTGATCACCTGTCAATCACCCAAAAATCACCCCCTGTCACTGCCACCCATCAATCAGCCCCTAACCTGCCCCTTGCGAGCAATCTGATCACCCACCCACACCATCAGATCGCCCGCAAACTCGCCGTCAAATCACCTCCCAAGTGCATTGTTTACATCTGTTCTCTCCTCTAAACACCCACTAATTACCCATCAATCATCCCCTGTCACCACCTGTCACTGCTACCCATCAGATCAGACCCCTATCTGCCCCTAGGGGACCCAATCACCTGCCCACACCCTCAGAACGCCCTCAGACCCTAGCCCTGATCACCTTGCCAGTGCATTGCTTGCATCTATTCCCCCCCTCTAATCACACCTTGAGACACCCATCAATCACCTCCTGCCACCACCTGTCACCCCCTAGCACATCAGATCAGGCCCTAATTTGCCCCGTGTGGGTTTCTGATCACTCGGCCAAACCCTCAGATCCCCCTCAGACCCCCTTCCGATCACCTCCCCAGTGCATTGATTGCATCTATTTTCCCCTCTAACCACCCCCTGAGACACCCATCAATCACCTCCTGTCACCCCCCTAGCACTCCTATCCATTAGATCAGGCCCAATACAACCTGTCATCTAAGAGGCCACCCTGCTTATGACTGGTTCCACAAAATTTGCCCCCTCATAGGCCACCTGTCATCAAAATTTGCAAATGCTTATACCCCTGAACAGTCATTTTGAGGCATTTGGTTTCCAGACTACTCCTCACGGTTTTGGGCCCCTAAAATGCCAGGGCAGTATAGGAACCCCACAAGTGACCCCATTTTAGAAAAAAAAAGACACCTCAAGGTATTCCGTTAGGTGTATGACGAGTTCATAGAAGATTTTATTTTTTGTCAAAAGTTAGCGGAAATTGATTTTAAGTGTTTTTTTCACAAAGTGTCATTTTCCATTAACTTGTGACAAAAAATAAAATCTTCTATGAACTCACCATACACCTAACGGAATACCTTGGGGTGTTTTCTTTCTAAAATGGGGTCACTTGTGGGGTTCCTATACTGCCCTGGCATTTTAGGGGCCCTAAACGTGAGGAGTAGTCTGGAAAGCAAATGCTTCTAAATGACCCGTGAATAGGACGTTGGGCCCCTTAGCGCAGTTAGGGTGCAAAAAAGTGTCACACATGTCATATCGCCGTCTTAGGAGAAGTAGTATAATGTGTTTTGTGGTGTATTTTTACACATACCCATGCTGGGTGGGAGAAATATCTCTGTAAATGACAATTTTTTGATTTTTTTTTTTTTACACACAATTGTCCATTTACAGAGATCTTTTTCCCACCTAGCATGGGCATGTGTAAAAATACACCCCAAAACACATTATACTACTTCTCCTGAGTACGGCGATACCACGTGTGACACTAGGTGCGCTAAGGGGCCCAACGTCCATTTCACAGGTCATTTTGAGGCATTTGCTTTCCAACCTACTCCTCACGTTTAGGGCCCCTAAAATGTCAGGGCAGTGTAGGAACCCCACAAGTGACCCCATTTTAGAAAGAAGAATAAAGAAGACACCCCAAGGTATTCCGTTAGTAGTATGGTGAGTTCATAGAAGTTTTTATTTTTTTTTTGTCACAAGTTAGTGGAAAATGACACTTTGTGAAAAAAAAAAATCAATTTCTGCTAACTTGTGACAAAAAATAAAATCTTCTATAAATTCACCATTTTACTAATGGAATACCTTGGGGTGTCTTCTTTCTAAAAGGGGGTCACTTGTGGGGTTCCTATACTGCCCTGGCATTTTAGGGGCCCTAAACCGTGAGGAGTAGTCTAGAAACCAAATGCCTCAAAATGACCTGTGAAATCCTAAAGGTACTCATAGGATGTTGGGCCCCTTAGCGCAGTTAGGGTGCAAAAAGTGTCACACATGTCATATCGCCGTACTCAGGAGAAGTAGTATAATGTGTTTTGTGGTGTATTTTTACACATACCCATGCTGGGTGGGAGAAATCTATCTGTAAATAGACAATTGTGTGTAAAAAAAAATCAAAAAATTGTCATTTACAGAGATATTTCTCCCACCCAGCATGGGTATATGTAAAAATACACCACAAAACACATTATACTACTTCTCCTGAGTACAGCGGTACCACATGTGTGGCACTTTTTTGCACCCTAACTGCGCTAAAGAGCCCAAAGTCCAATGAGTACCTTTAGGATTTCACAGGTCATTTTGAGAAATTTGGTTTCAAGACTACTCCTCACGGTTTAGGGCCCCTAAAATGCCAGGGCAGTATAGGAACCCCACAAGTGACCCCATTTTAGAAAGATACCCCAAGGTATTCCGTTAGGGGTATGGTGAGTTCATAGAAGATTTTATATTTTGCCACATGTTAGCGGAAATTGATTTTTATTTTATTTTTTTCACAAAGTGTCAATTTCCGCTAACTTGTGACAAAAAAAAAAATCTTCTATGAACTCACCATACTCCTAACAGAATACCTTGTGGTGTTGTCTTTCTAAAATGGGGTCACTTGTGGGGTTCCTAAACTGCCCTGGCATTTTAGGGGCCCTAAACCGTGAGGCATAGTCTTTACCGGTCTGTGTCATCTGGTGGGCCCTGCCAGGTCCTTGGTCGCATGCACGGGCGCAGAAGGGGCCGACATGTTTTTTTTTTTCACGGAGTCACGCTGTTCGGCGTGACGCGTACTAAGTTATGTGCATGCACGTTCGCGCCTGATCGGGTCTATGCGAAGGTTAGTACGCATGCGCGACCTCATGCTGACTGGGTCACGCATGCGCGCCTTCACGCGGACGTTTGTACGCATGCACAGTGTCCGGTAATTGGCGCCAAGCGGCCTATTTAAACCTGCCCTGCCAGCACACCAGTGCTGTCTGTTCATACAGCTTGCCAGCAGTTGTTCCTGTTACTCTGCGAGCTATTCCTCTGATTACCTGTTACCTGACCTCGGCCTGTTCCTGACTACGTTTGATCTCCGCCTGCCTCGACCCTTTGCCTGTTTATCGCTCATGAAAGTACTCTGCCTGCCTCGACCCTAGCTTGTCTTCTCGTTACAACTGAACTCTGCTAGCCCTGACCTCGGAACTGTCTCGACCTCGCTACTGCCTGCTGATCCTGTACCTCGCTTTCTCCACATTGCAGTGTTGCTGTTCTCTGAATCACTGTTGGGACTACCTGGAGTGCAACCTAGTGGGTACTAGGCAGTGAAGTCCTTTTGGCCCCAGTGGGCCTCAGGGTGAAGACCCGTGGTCACTTAGACCCTGTGCTCTGGGTGGTCCTCGCCTCAGTGGTAAAGTTAAGTTTTCCCTGTGAAGCATAACACACACTGTATTATACCAGTCACTACATACCTTTCACTGAATCTGTGTGACTGCACACTGTATTTTACCAGTCAGTGCATACCATTCACTGCATCTGTGACTGCACACTGTATTAGTCCAGTCAATGCATACTTTTCACTGCACCCTGCGACTGCACACTGTATTAGTCCAGTCAGCGCATACCTTTCACTTCATCTGTGTGACTGCACACTATATTATACCAGTCAGTGCATACCTTTCACTGCATCTGTGTGACTGCACACTGTATTAGTCCAGTCAGTGCATACCTTTCACTGCATTTTTGTGACTGCACACTGTATTAGTCCAGTCAGTGCATACCTTTCACTTCATCCCCCCCAATATGGAAAAAATAACAAGCAGAGCCAGAGGCAGGCCACCCGGCAAGTCTGTTCGAGGTCATGGTGTCATGATTTTGTGTGGCCCTTGACCAAAGTACAGTGTTCAGGAGGCTTTGACTATTTAACACAGAACACCTCATCTTCCTCAGCTTCCGCACGGAACTGTGACATATCTTCCTCCTCCTGCACTACCTGCTGATACATGTATACACACACAAGATGTTTTCGAGCACTTTATGCCTCCAATTTAGGAATGTAATGTGATTTCTTCCCTTTAGGGATTATAACCCTGCGCTGCGTCAAATTCCTAATTTTCCCTGGGAGTTTTGGTGTGTATCCCACTCCGCCATGCCCACATCCAGGTGTTAGACCTCTTGAAACATCTTTTCCATCACTTTTGTGGCCAGAAACAGTGTTTGTAGTTTTTCAAGTTCGCCTGCCCATTGAAGTCTATTGCAGTTTGCCGAGTTCGTCGTTTTTGTGAACTTTTGCGAAAGTTCGCGTTAGCGGTTAATGAACCTAAAAACTGAGGTTCGGGCCATCTCTTATTACACGCTGCTGCAGATCTCCAAACCACGAGCCTGTCCAGGAAAAAGTGCAGACTCTCAACCACAGTCATAAGATCACAGCTGGAAAAGCACTTATGGTCAGACACATTGCTCAGTAAGTATTGTGAGACACATTAATAAAGAAACCACACATTGTGGTATGGCGTGCTGAAAACCACTTTTGGCTGATTTTTTTTGAAATTGGGCATGTAGGAAAAAAAATGGAGAAAAACCTATTTTTACATTTATGTTTCATATAACAACAAGAAACATCAAATAAAACAAACCAAAAAACCCTTCTATATATCATCGCAGATAAGCCAACTTTCGTATAACAATTTTTAGGCTTATATTGGGGTCGGCTTATCTGTGGGTGATATAATCTTTGTGAGGCACCCCTATGCATAGCATGTATTGAGGGGATACTGAGAGATCATAGCTACCTGTCCTCACTCCTCTTCTGGCCCACTCGTCTCCCCAGAAGCTTTGTACTCATTGCTAGAGCTCCAGGCTCACTGCACTTACTTGACACTACAACTGGATCTTTAGCGGTGAGTTGCAAGGCTATAGGTTACTCACCCCTTAAGCTCCAGTCTCCCTGTGATGGCAGTGAGCCTGGAGCTCTAGCGGCAAGTAGACATGGATGGATAAATATCACGAAAGTACGTTTGCGGACCATGAGCAAAGTTTTCCATGAAAGTTTGTGAACTGAACGTTTGGTGGCCAGCAATAAAGCTATGGAGTTGAGAGAATGACCCAATGAAAGCAAGTGTCTTAGGACAGGAAGTAACAGTTGTTACAGTCTGCTTAGTGCTTGGTGCTCACCCCTTTCTCCCTGAACTGACAGCAAGGTAAGTATGTACTATTCATTTGTAAGTACATCAAGGGCTTGATTCACAAAGCGGTGCTAACTGTTAGCACGCCTGTGAAAACCCTCTTAGCACGTCTAAACAAGCTGTTCGCGCATAAAACTTTACGCGCACAAAACTTTATGCGCATAAAACTTTACGCGCGTACTGCACAGAGCGCAGGGCGCACCGCGCGAAGTGCCCATTAAAGCCTATGGGACTTAGCGCGCGTAAAACTTTGCGCGTGTAGAACTTTACGCGCGCAAAGTTAGCGCGCGATCTGATTGAGAAATCTGGTGCTAACCTACTTAGCACCCTGGTTAGCGCGTCTAAAGACTTTAGACGTGCTAAGTAGGTTAGCACCGCTTTGTGAATCAAGCCCCATGTGTTTATTTTAAATCATTTACTTAGTTCAGGTTTCCTTTAAGAGCAGCAGGTGATGACTAGTACTGTGCCAAGTATTTGTATAGGCCAATATATTCTGATGCACTTAATATGCGTCCGATTATATATTTGCACTAACAATATTGTTTTTTTCCTGGTTAGTAGATATTTTTCTCTTAAAATATAGTTTCTATACTCTGCACAGAACAAATGTGAATATATTAGTCTACGCAGTGCAAGTTTTCAAAGCTGTCACTACAGGAGGCAGATTGAGAAAAGATATATGTACATTAAATCAATAAAGTAAGCAGAATCTCTGCAGTGTCTATTATTCTCACTCCACAGTTTGCAACTGGCCTGAATTACTTTGCCAGAGTAACTGTACTTTTTTTTTTTTTAAACCAATATACTTCTTCGGTTTGTGTATTTATATCAGCTTTGTACAGTTGCAGAAAAAGAATGTCAATAATAAATTAAGTATAATGTTCTCATCCTAAACTTTAGAAGCTAAAAATTCGATCAGCTTAAGGGCTAGTTCACACTGAGTGATTTTTCAGCGCTTTGCTGATCGCCGACGATCAGCAAAGCGCTGCTATTAGTGTATCCCTATGGATACATTCACACAACAGCGTTTGGGGTTTTGATCAGTCGCAAACGCGCTGCATGCAATGTTTCAGGGGCGACTGCGCAGTGATTCTCGTTCTATTGAACGGGAAACGCAAGCACAAATCGTGAGATTTTGCCCGCAAATCGCGATCGCTGACCGTGAATCGGCCTTAAAAGTTTCAATGGGTCATTTTATGCCTGGAACCAATTAAAAATGTATCTGAAGAGAATAATCTAATTTAAAAAATATATTTCAAGATATTTGTAAACATATGACATGATGATCAAATGAAAATACATTTGATCATGCAAGCCATATTGTGTTTTTAAGGAAATTGTGGACTTAAATAGGAACAAAATTAAACTTCATCCCAGACATTTGCTGATACCCTTTTTACCACAAGAAATCTTTATATTTTCATTAATGGATTATCAGTGACGTCTGTGTGGCTGATATTGAGGTGAAATCCCTCCCACAGTATGATGTCATTGTCACAGCCATGACAATTTCTTGATCACGGTGGATCAAACATCATGAACAAATTACATGGTGAGTATCAATCATTTCTTGAGCTATCGTATATGTTTTAACTTCTCACTTTTCAATGTCTTCATTTATTTTTTCCAATACTACTATCTTTTGGTAAAATTCCTCTATAGGTGCTTGTCTTTTTTCAGAATGGAAATTACATAATTATTGGATTATATATTGGTTTCATTATATGACTTGCAACATATCAATCTGATAACATTATGGTATACATACTTTGTTGATCCCCAGTTTCCATTCAAGGTCTTCAGAAGCATTCAGCGGTAAAGGACTTCCTAGTTGCAGGCAGAAGGGCTGGATCGAATTGGACAGGACAGGACTAGCAGACCTGGTCTGGTGAGAGAGGACTGGTCAGGGCAGAATGGAACTGGCAGAACTGGACAGGTGGGACAGGACTGGGCAAGTGTATGTATCTCTCACCTTCTCCTCTCTCTTCTTTTTTGGGTGGGAAAGAGGCTACTGCAGCCATTAAAAAACTCCTCTCTCTGGTCAATAGAAGGGGCATAGCTAATGGCAAGTAGAGATGGCCTGAACCTCCGATTTTTGGTTCGCGAACCTATGGCGAAAGTTCGGTTCGCGCAAACTTTCGCGAACCGCAATAGACTTCAGTGGGGAGGCAAATTTGGAAAACTAGAAAAATTTATGCTGGCCGCAAAAGTGATGGAAAAGATGTTTCAAGGGGTCTAACACCTGGAGAGGGGCATGGAAGAGTGGGATAGACGCCAAAAGTCCCGAGGAAAATCTGGATTTGACGCAAAGCAGCGTTTTAAGAGCCAAAATCACATTCAATGCTAAATTGCAGGCCTAAAGTGCTTATAACATCTTGCATGTGTATTCATCAATCAGGGAGTGTAATTAGAGTTCTGCTTCACACTGACACACCAAACTCGCTGTGTAACGCATCGCAAACAGCTGTTTGTGTAGTGACGGCCATCCTGGACTGGTGCGCACCATGGCGGTTTTTAAGCCCATATAGTCGCCGGGCTGAGGTAGCTGAATGACAGAACAGTGACTGTCCAGCTAATCAAATTTGGTCTGTCCACAATGAAGCAATGACCTTATTATCTTGGGTGTGCCACCCCTCCCCCCGAGACACTCCTATAGCCAGCGGTCATTGCTTCATTGTGATACGCAAGCCTCTTTACCGTGGCAAGGTAATGATGACGAAGGGGAATTGACACATGTACATGCCTTTTGTTTTGTTGTTGCAGCCGCAGTGCAACCAGAAAAATTAAGCAGGCATGTACATGCGGTTACCGAGCGGAGCGGACCACCTCTTTAGGCCTTACCCGGGAGGCACGGGGGAGAGCCCGTTACTAACTCTAAACGCCTGTACCCAATTCACGTTTGTGAGTATGTTTTAAAAATAAATTGTTATATTTTATACGGAATTACGCTATGGTCCACTTTATTCCTCTGTGAGGTATCTTGAAGTTCAGTATCCTCTTTGAGGAGTGCGGAGGTCTAACCAGAAGTGGAGACACCTAACTATATTGGAGACCCCAACACCCTTATCCTGACAACGAACAGAGGGCTTCATCAATTTCCACCTGGATGATTGCTGAGACGCTAATGACCAATCTAACAGTGGTCCACCTAGGAGGGTGAGAGCGGTCCCAAAGGGGGCTTTTTCTATCTCCTAATCATCAATACTGTGGAGCGCTATCTACATAAAGAGACATGTACATGTACTGCTAGCAGCGGCCTTAAAAATTCAGGAATCCACCGGGAGTCCTGGACCCTTTTGGTGGTGGCAGAGAAGGCAGTCAAGCGGCCTGCAGGCAGAGATGCTGTGTGCGAAGCGACTTAGTCTTGGGGCAGGCAGTCACACGACGTGCAGGCAGAGATGCTGTGTGTGGGGACTGACTTAGTCTTCGGGCAGGCCTGATCGTGCTTTGCAGACCACATGGTCAGGTGCTCCCTTGACCCAACGCTGTGTGCCAGAGATGACCCCACTTGCCATTCAACATCACGGTACAATTTGGGTATCACCTTTTTTGAGAAATAATTGCATATCTTCCACTGCGGTGTGTGGATCTGCTTTTGTGTGCTGCTTTCCCTCAGGTGGTCATCCCATTGCAGTTTGTGCTTTGTAATCATGTGCCTTCGTAAGGTAGTTGTCCCTACGCGGGTCTTGGTCTTTCCACGGCTCAATTTTCAGTGGCAGAGAGTACAGATGGCATTGCTCTCATCTGAGGCAGACACACAAAAAATGTCCACACCGCTGAGCACTGGGATGATGGCACTTTGGTGGTGGCGGCCGACTGAGTGTTAAGTGGGGTGCCAGAATCAGAGCAGGAGGTTGGAAGATATGTCACACTTCCGTGCAGAAGCTGAGAAAGATGAGGTGTTCTGTGTTAAATAGTCAACGACGTCCTGACAATATTGGGGGTTGATGGCACGTGCCTTATTCTGAACACTGTACTTTGGTTGCAGGCCACACGAAATCACGACAGCGCGACCTCGAACAGACCTGCCAGATGGCCTGCCTCTGCCTTTTGTTTTGTCCATATTGGGGGGGATGAAGTGAAAGGTATGCACTGATTTGACTAATACAATGTGCAGTCGGTCACACAGGTGCATTTAACAGGTATGCACGGAGTGGTATATCACACTGCGTGCACGTA